>NC_089499.1:57577641-57878185 GCF_036850765.1 Saccopteryx bilineata | reverse complement strand
TCATACAAAATAAAATTTATTGTCTTGACATGAAATACTGACTTCAGTGAAGATAATAAGCCGCCCTGTTTAGGTTAGTGAGGAAGGCGGAGCATTTCTTACTCCCTATTTCCTTCGGGGTTTGGTTATATATTTAGCCAATTTTTCGCTCGATCATAGCTTTGGGTGTATTGTGAAACATCTGGAGGCTCCAAGGATAGGTTTTTCTGTTTCTGGTTGAAGATCTTGTTGAGGTTTGGGGGAGATTTATCGGTATCGCTTCCTACTCCGCCATTACTCTCCAGTGAAGATAATATAAATTCATATTAAGCTACTAAGATGAAAACATCAATGGCACACCAGTTAATGAGTATTGTCAATTCAAGGAATACTTATGATTGGTCACTGCACAAAAAAATTATCTTCCATCTTAGATATAAAAGAAACTAGAAGTTTTTACAAAATTGATAATGATTCTACAAATTTATATGTTAATCAATAATGAGCTGTGAAGTTAAAAAAATTTTTTCTAAATTATCACTGATGGAAACAAAATTTGATTAACCATATAAAGGAAAGACTGAATTATCATATTAACAGATGATAAAAGCATGCTGCCAAAAGTTAAGGAAACAAAGTATTATAGAGGTATATAAGGCAGTTAGTTACTAGATAGATAGATAGATAGATAGACAGATAGACAGATAGATAGATTAGGTGTTTGTAATACCAATCAGTATGTGGTACTTACTAGCTTTTAAAATTATTATATTTTGTTGCATGCAGTATTTTTTCTCAGTGTAGATAAGTACCCATGTTGATACCTAAATTTGTATTTGTAATTTTGATCTCCATTTAAAGAAGAGGCCGCCCAGTTGAATGCCTTTTGTACCCCACCATAAGGCTGGTGATTGTGGCCATGCAGATTTGCATTGAATTGGAGCAGACAGTAAAGGAACTGTAAAAGAGCCAGAGGATGGCAGGCCATTCTGTTTATTAGAGTTTTTCAATAGTGGACAAGCAAGCAGGCAGGACAAACTGCTTCTCTTCTCTCTCTCAGGACTCACAAGCTAACAGGCCAGGGTGGAGGACCCCTTCTCCTGCAAACAGTAGCAAACAATGGCCCCTCCCAATGGTGGCAGGAATTCCGCAATTTACAATCTGCCTCCCTGAGGGCAAGCACCAACAGCCTTACATAGACTATACACACATGATGCTGCCCTGTGTTCATGCAGCAATCAGGCAAAGTACAAGTGAGCAAATATCACACACTTGTAACACATTTGTTTGCCCAACACCCACCATAACTGGATCTGATTTTGGTAGAGCCTCTACAGAATATCTAGTTCAGCGATTCTTAAGGGAGGTAGCACTGCCTGCCCTGACGCTTTCCCCACCCCCAAAGGGTTTTCAGAAATTGTGGTGGATGTATTTGTTGTTCTCCCAATAATTTAGAGGGTGGTGGTGAGGGAAACTCAACCTCCTGCAGTGTGGTGAAGAGTGCCACACACACAGAATTATCTCACTTCCTCTTTGACTTTCTAACATACAGCCAATCAATTACATAGGTGAAAACCAAATATTTGATTATCTGAGCCTAGAACAAAACTCCTTTCTACATATAAGTACACGGTAATTTTTTGGCACAGTTTAAATATATACTAATTTTTTAAAGCAACCAAGAAGGGAAAAATCATACTTTATTTTACTTAGAATTTTACCAAGAAATGTTCACCATTTCAAAAAATCAGATTACTGACAGCAGTGCCACTAGTTGTATTTGACGGCCAATAAAAATGATAAACAAAGACCAATACCACACATTCATTGTTGTAACATTTGTAGCTGTCACATTTATGGTGATTCTATGTATAGCTGCAAACATCTCACTACTTTAGTATGTCATCTGGTTTAAATGGGCCTGAGCATTCACATTTTGCAATATTTATTGTTTTATGGAAAATACTTTCCTTTTATTTCTCTTTTATATGACACTTAAGGTACTATATTGTTTTTTAAATTATATATATAAGTAACATGTTATCTCTGAATTTTATTTAAAAATAGTAGAAGGGCAGCTTAAAATGAAAGGGAGAACATTAATATATGGCTAAAGTGGCTAAAAACCACTGATTAACTGCCTAATTTCATGAATAAAGAAACTGAGAATCCATTCAATTTGTCCAGGTCACAATGTCTGTTGATAATAGTGCTAGGACCAGAACCCAGGAACACCCCCCTCTCCACCTGCAGGGGCCATGCCACTGGACCACGCAACTTTCCAACATTCTCAGCTGTTACTAAGAATCTGACTGTTATTGAAATAGGAAAACCACAGGGAAGGGAAGTAAAATAAGTTATGGTCCAACATTAACACCTCAGTTGAATGGTATATGACCTTATTCTTTTCAAGTGGCCCAGAAGTTTAGAGAAGCTTCCTGCCCAGATCAGACACAACAAGAGTGTCAAAGTGGAGAAAAGTGTCAAAAAGAAAAGAAAAGAAAGAAAAGGATGTTGAGAAAAACAGTGACCAAAAAATGCCAAAGGCAAATTTCCTCAACATCACTGTTTTGCCAAATGTTAATTCTGAGAGTAATGCTACCAGACAGAACATTTCATTTGCCATCTGACCTGATAGTGTTATTGCTATGACCAATGCATTTCACCTATACATCATCTTGGCACACATCTGACCCAGGATGTAGGGAGAGGAGGTAATATCACTACTCACAGGTGCTGTCCTCAAAGAGTTGCCATTGCTGTGACATGAAAGGCCTCTTGTGTAAATAAGCTTAATTCCATTTGAATTCCTTGAGTCAGACTCAAAACATGAATTTCCTCTGTGTACAGGATCTTGCCTGGATAGAAGCTGATTTACCCAAGTAACCTAAAAATCTACCTGGGGAAGGGAAAAAAATCTAAGGATTAACCATGAGGATGAAGCCCTTGCCCCTGGCTCAGTGGTAGAGCATCAGCCTGGTGTGTGGATGTCCCAGGTTCGATTCCTGGTCAGGACACACAGGAGGAGTGCCCATCTGCTTCCCCACCCCTCCACCTCTCACTTCTCTCTCCTTCTCCCCCTCCCCCCCCAGCCATGGCTCAAATGGTTCAAGCAATTTTGTGCCAGACACTGAGGATGGCTCCATGGCCTTGCCTCAGGAGCTGAAATAGCTCCATTAGGAGCAAAGGAACAATGGCCTAGATGGGCAGAGCATCACCCCCTAGTGGGCTTGCCAGGTAGATCCTGGTCAGGGTGCATGCAGGAGTCTGTCTCTATGCCTCCCTGCCTCTCACTTAATAAAATAAAATTAAAATTAAAAAACATTGAGAATAAAGAAGAGACCAGATCCATTCAAACATGAGTAGCTTGATTCTGACACATTTTTATGAATCAGGAAAACTAACTACAAAATTAGCTTTAGTAGATACTATTAAACATGCATGTGTCTAAAACCAAACTTTTATCTCCTTCCCACTGCCACCCAAAACCAGATTTTTCTTCTGACTTCCTGGTTTCCATTCAGATGCCATTGTTCTTATAAGCTCAAAACCTTGGTGTTCAGACTATTCCTGGTCCCTCACTCTATACATTCAATCAGTTGCTAGATTTCCTCTGAAATTTTTTTATGTTCCTGTTTTGTACTCTTTCTGCTACTAGGTTAAGTCTCATCCTTTTTTACCCAGATTACCATAGGAACTTCCTGACCTCACTCTTTTCTCCACTTGTCTTGCCAAATAATGTTCCTAAAGTGAACACCAATATATCGTTCCATTCATGTAGTTATTTGCTTGTTGTTTCTGTCATTCATACACCGAATACTGATGTCATGATGTGCCAGGCAATGGGAATAGAAGGGTGAGTGTGTTACAGTCGCTCTTTAAGGACCTTACTATCTAAAGATGAAAACAAAAAATTCAGTCAGCATTAGAATTCAGAGTATTAGGTAGTATGACAGGGTGACCATAAGAGATGAAGACATATAAGACCAGTGTCCAACTCAGTCAGTAAGGGACAGGGAAGACTTCTGCAAGACATGACTGATGAAACTTCAACAATAAGTTAGGGCTCATCACAAATAAAGGGATAAGAGGGAAGGTGAAGACACAAAGACAATAGAACAGGAAATGCTTAGTAAACTGCAAGTAACTCATCACTTCGGTTGGTGTGTACCTGCCAGGAGTGGGAATGTATGAGGAATGAGCTTAGAAGGACCAGTGGAGAACAGATCGAGCATATTATAAACTCTGCTGAAATCCTTCAAAGACTTTTCAAATTCAATGCCATTTCCTCATTCTGGCACTCAAAGCTCTACCCAAGGTGACTTGGCCTACCTCCTAGCCATCTGTCCCACTTGCTAGCCTTTTAGGCTGACACTGACTATTTTATGACATGGCTTTTTTCCCACTTCTTCATTCCTGGGCCATTTCACTCTTGGCTTTGGTTCTTAACACACACACACAGATGCCAAAGGTGGGCCTCACTTTAAGAAAACTAAATACGTACGTGAAATCCAGGAATAGTAAATAGATATATAATCAATAGAGGAAATAGAGAGCATAAATTATTCAACAAACAAAAAATTAATCACAGTGATTTTAAATTGTAGTTCCTTTTGGATACTGTAGTGTTAGTTTATACACTATGAGCTACTTTACAAAGTCCTTGAGCTGAGGTAGAAAAATACTTAAAGTTTAAAATGTAGCCCTGGCCGGTTGGCTCAGTGGTAGAGCGTCGGCCTGGCATGCAGAAGTCTCGGGTTTGATTCCCGGCCAGGGCACACAGGAAAAGCGCCCATCTGCTTCTCCACCCTTCCCCCTCTCCTTCCTCTCTGTCTCTCTCTTCCCCTGCCGCAGCTGAGGCTCCATTGGAGCAAAGATGGCCCGGGTGCTGGGGATGGCTCCTTGGTCTCTGCCCCAGGCGCTAGAGTGGCTCTGGTCGCAAAAGAGCGACACCCCAGAGGGGCAGAGGGTCGCCCCCTGGTGGGCATGCCGGGTGGATCCCAGTTGGGCACATGTGGGAGTCTGTCTGACTGTCTCTCCCCATTTCCAGCTTCAGAAAAATACAAAAAAATAAAAATAAAAAATAAAAAGTTTAAAATGTAAAGAATAAAATGGGAATCAAAGGTACCATAAATCCAGTGCAAAATGAAAAATAATTGTGTAATATGAGTTTTGGGGGGTTTTTTTGCTATGAGATTATTTACTGTTATTCTCTAATTGGTCCCTACTTGTCCTTCAAATAAGTGATTTACCCAGAACTTCCGTGTACTCCATCCAGACTGTGCTCATGACTTACCACTGTCTGGTATTAGATCATCGATTTGTTTGGTTTGCCTCCCCTAGTAACATGTAAGATCCGTGTGGGCAGAAACTTCATCTTATCCTTCCCTTTGTATCTCCAGTAGCTTGAACTGGGCCTGATATGGAATAAGCACTTAATAAATATTCTTGATTTGATGAATGGATATTGAGTGTTCTGAGAGAGAAAAATAACATATCTTCTCAACTCTGAAGGAAGTTTTCATGGAGCACTTGGGACTACTGAACAATGCAGACTAATATATCTATAAACAAGAACCAAATTATTTAACACAGATTGATGCTCTCAAATTGAGAAAATAGAGAAAAACTATCAGCACATGCTATCGTGATTGGAGAAGTTTCCAAACGAGGTGGAGCCTGAACTGACTCTAACAGACAGAACACTTGAGGTTCGGAATGAGGGTGAAGAAAAGCAATGAGCTAAGGCCAGTGAAAACAGCACATGAGAAGACCAGACAGATGTAAGGAGAGTTTTTCTGGGGCAAGAAAATGGAAAATAAAGCTGCAAAGGCAGGTGAATCACAGATTATGGAAGATTTCAAGAGAAGAGAAGGGTTCCAACTTGATACGATAGAAATAGGCAGCCCAGAAATAACAGGATTAAAATCTTGCCTCTCAGATTAGATTGCAGCAACCCACCTCTTCTTGAGTCCTCCACAAATAATGACCAGGGTTGGTCATATAGCAGTTGTTGTTTTGTTTGTTTGTTTGTTTGTTTTAGAGACAGAGACAGAGAGATGAGAAGCATCAACTCTTAGTTGCAACTCTTTAGTTGTTCAGTGATTGCTTCTCATACGAGCCTTGACCAAAGGGCTCAAGCCAGCGACCTTGGGCTCCAGCCAGCAACCATGGGATCATGTCCATGATCCCACACTAAAGCTGGTGAGCCTGCACTCAAGATGGCGACCTCAGGGTTTCAAACCTGGGACCTCAGTGTCCCAAGTTGATGCTCTATTTAGTGTGCCACCACCAGTCAGGCCAGCAGTTGTCTGATTAGCACTTCTGATTAATAGAATTTCAATTAAAGACCTGGGTCTTCCATCAATACTTTATTACTCACAGACCTCACAGGAAAGAAGAAATTGCATAAATTTTATTTCCCATCCATTTTATGTGCCTTTTTTTTTAATGTATGCTGCTGTTTACAGGCCAGAAAAAAAAAAAAGTATTACCAACTAAGTCATTACCTCATTAGGAAGCAGCATCTGATCTGAAACCAATTTTTCAGAACAATGACTTGTTAAGTGCTGAAAAATGCAGTGTTTAGTCATGGAGAAAATAAAGACAGATTCACCATGCAATTTTTTTTTAAATACTAAGAGATGAGAATTTTAACAAGTGGAGGGAAACAGCTCATTATTATGTCTCTGCTCCTTCAAAAAGAGAAACAGGACGTGCTCCTTAGTGCACAAACAGAAAAGACTTCCTCCTCCCTCACTCCCCATATTCTCTTCCTTAAAATTCAGAATGAATGCCGGCCTTGTAAGAAAGTGAGGAAGCTCAGAAAGGTGTGAAGCTCGAAACAAATGTCTTTGTGAAGGACAACTGGGGGAGCAATTTCAGGTGAGGCGTGCGGGGAGCACAGTCCTCCAGGGCTGCCAGTGGCTGCCGACTTCTCCAAGGAGGGCAGCAAGGTCTCGCTGCTGAGAGGAGGTTATGAAATTTGGAGAGTGGGAAATCACCTGCAAACATCAAAGTGAAATGGACCGAAGGTGATGCCAGGAAGAAACTCAGAATAATTCAGTGGAATGACTTTCATTCTACCACTTCGATGGTCTCTGAAAGATAAATGGATAGAAAGTGGAAAGTATTTGACTCCATCCATTAAGAAGACCACTGGAGGGAGAACAGTGGTAGAATATTAATGTGACAATACTGTTTTAGCATGAAATAGAAAATATCCCAAGATACTTTTCTCCATGGCTCCAAGTGCATAGTTCAGGGTTCATTTGCTCTGTGAACTACTGCTCACAAACATTAGGGGATCAGGTAACGTACAGATACTCCAGAACTTTCAGCCTTTTAGATAGTGCATTTCCACCAAGGAAATAAAAGTTGGTTTTACATCTCATTTGCATAATCAAATAACTTTATTTGACTTATCGTGTGCTTTTCTGATGTTCTTGTTTAATAACAAAAATCAAATGCTTCTTTTTTTATCGCTTCATATTCATTTTGAAATAGCCCCTAATTTTTGTGAGCAGTAGAGTTGCATTCCCCCTGCTCCTGACCACGGATTTTAACCATAATGCCAACAAGTCAATCACAGATTTGTACCATATGTCACAAGGGAGACTAGATCAATGAATGCGAATAGTTCTACTCAAATTTAGATCCACTTTTAGAGAAGATACTTAAAACGTAGATTTAAACTATGTCCATCACATCAGATTTTTATCAGAAAGTATAATATAAGCCAAAGAAAGCAGAAAATGTCCTTGAGACAGAGCAGGCTTTCCAGAGTTTCAAGCAGTTGCTACTTCTTTGTCTCACATAGTCCCATCCTGGTCTTGGTGAAGATGATTGTGGAAAGGTGGGATTTGAGGGGCACAGACCTATCTAATGCAGCTGTCATTCCCTCCTCTTCTCTTCCCTTCCAGCAGTAAGAATGTATGACTGTAGACCCACTTCTAATTTAGAGTTAACATGGTGGTTTGGCTCTTAAATTATATTATAATTATATTTTTATGTATGCATGTAATCTGATCTCCTCATCTACAGTAAACTGTAAACTCTTTGGAATGAGGGGTTATTTTAGAAGACACTTTGGTGTCTTCTAAAATGCATATAAAAATGTTGGGCACACATTTTAGAAAACAGTTTGGCAGTATTTCAAAAAGTGCAACCCTCTGACCCAGCAATCCACTCTTATACCCAACAGAAAACATACATTCACATAAAAATGTGTACACAAGTATTCAGAGTAGCGTTGTTCACAATTGCCAAAAAGTGGAAATAGCCCACACGTCCATCAACTGGCAAATGGATAAACCAAATGCGGTGTATCCATCCAATGAAATATTATTTAACCATAAAAAGAAATGAAGCATAATCATACTTCATTTGATTATTCAAAAGAAATCAATACATACTACAATATGGATGATCCTTGAGTGATGTCACGGAAATGGTGCCGCGAGCAGCGCGTCCGACAGATCTCCCCAAAATCTCAACAAATTTATCAACTAGAAACAGAAAAATTGCCCTGGCCGGTTGGCTCAGTGGTAGAGCGTCGGCCTAGCGTGTGGAGGACCCGGGTTCGATTTCCAGCCAGGGCACACAGGAGAAGCGCCCATTTGCTTCTCCAACCCTCCGCCGCACTTTCCTCTCTGTCTCTCTCTTCCCTTCCCGCAGCCAAGGCTCCATTGGAGCAAAGATGGCCCGGGCGCTGGGGATGGCTCTGTGGCTGCTGCCTCAGGCACTAGAGTGGCTCTGGTCACAACATGGTGACCCCCCGGAGGGGCAGAGCATCGCCCCATGGTGGGCGTGCCGGGTGGATCCCGGTGGGGCGCATGCGGGAGTCTGTCTGACTGTCTTTCCCTGTTTCCAGCTTCAGAAAAATGAAAAAAAAAAAAAAAAAGAAACAGAAAAATTTATCTTCGGAGCATTCTGGAGTTCCACACAAACTGAAAGCGAAAGGACTGTTATCACTTGAATCTGAGAGACAAGTCAGAGCTAAGGGTGTGGAGGAAGCTAACTACCATACGGACGTTCATTCAAGCCGAGGAGGGAGTACGCCTGTGGTGAGTCAACCCACGCTGCAACTGCCCGCCCGCACTCGGGGAGCGGCAGCCTGGGCGCTGCGAGCAGCCGCCTGCGTGCGTTGAGAAACCCCGCGGGCGCCGCCCCCCCCCCCCCCGTGCCGCGGTCTGGTCGCAGAGCGAGCTCCCTTGCACTGCCAGCATCCCCAGCGGCCGCGCACTGCAAGTGAGAGTCGCCCAGCCACCGGTGCCCAGAGCACCCCACTCACGCGCGTGCCCTGAACGTCCCACTTGCCCACACACCCAGAGCACCCCACTTGCTCGCACACCCAGAGTGCCCCATTCTCCCGCGTGCCCAGTGCACCCCAGCCGACAGAGGCAAGGCGAGTGGGAGAGGCGCCAATGCTCTTTTTCCTACTCTGGAGATTCTCTCCGTGGGCGGGGCACCTCACCCAGCCATTCAAGCTAACAATCAAGCATTGGGGGAGGGGCGCGCGGGCAGCCTGAAATACTTTCTGGAGCACACCTACGGATCCAATCACTGAAATTAGCTTAACCCATGAAATCTGCGCACCCACGGGGCTCTAATTGATAAGCTCTCTCTCAGTTCAGCGATCCAAGAAAAAAGGCTGATATTTTTTAGTGCCTCTCGCTAAAGGGGCGGGGGTAACTTCTGATTGACAGAGCCTCCATATTCAGGGATATACGCTAACAAGAGGGACTTGGCAGATATTAAGATCTATATAGCAAGCAGCGACTAGTGCCTCTTCTTCCCAGCCAAAACAGGCTACAAAGTGTGGAAAGCCTGGGTTGAGTGGTCCAACTGAATGCTAGGCACTGAATAGTCACCTTGACAACAATTGACTCCCAGCCCCGCCTGATTACGCTGGAGGCTCTGACTGCCAGAGCCTTACCCAGAGCCTTGCGCTGAGTGGGGATAGAGTGGGAATTTCCCAGCTCTTTGAGCCTCTTACTCCCCAGGCAGAAGCAGTAGCAGCCTTATAGCTGGATCACCAGGCTGCTAATTCAGGAAGGGGAGACTAGGAGAGAGACTCCAGGAAAGCAAACTCTCTCATTGTTGGACCCTGCAAACGCCAACAAGCCTTGACTACCAGCGAGACTAAAGCCAATTATATGACATTGCCATAGAATCCCATCAACTGCAAATCCCTACCTAAGCGTGACACAGGGGCAGAGCCTGGGGTACAGAGTCACCGACCAGGAAGAGGGAGAGAAAAGAAAAAGGAAGAAGTTAACCTCTCAAAATCAAGAAAAATCCACAGACTTTATAACTTGTTCCACTAATTTTTCGTTGTTGTTGTTTGTTTCTTCTATTTTATTGCCTTTATTATTATTTCTATTTCCTCCACCTCGGTCCTTTTATTATCTGCCCATCTTATGCTTCCCTTTTCTTGAACTACACTACCCATGAGTGTTACATTTTATTTCTTTTCTTCATCCTCACTCTCCTTTAGGGTTACACTCCAAAACCCTTAACTCTCACTCTCTCCCCTTTTGTTTTTCTTTTTCCTTTTTTTCTTCCTTCGTTTTTCTCTTTTTCTTATTTTTTCCTTTCTATTCGTTTCTTCTTTTCTCCTTTTACTTTTCCTCCCATTCAATCCTCAATCACGAACAAATTATTTAATTTGAGACTCAAGTTTTTTTGCTTTTTTTTTTTGGTTTTCTTTTGTTTGTTTGTTTTTGTGGCATTTTGGGTACTTTTTATGTTGCTTTTTAACTCACTAGCATTCCTCCCAACCCAAGGTCTCTCCATTGTATTTAGTTTTCGCTCCACTTAATACAACAGATTTTTACTTATTATTTTTATTTTTTTTCTTCTTTATTATTTTTTCTCCTTTTTCCTGTTTCCCTCTTATTCCTCTCATTATATCTCTTAGTCGACCATCATTTACAAGCAAATCATTTTATGCCTGTCTAAGATTTTCTCCTTTTTTTTTTTTTTTTTTGCATTTAGTAGGTCCCTACTCCCTTTTTTGCCCCTTGAACTCTTCACCCCAAATCAGGCCCTCCATTATAGGCAGTTTTTGTTCCATTTAGCATAATATAATTCACAGGTCATCACGATATTTCCCTGAGGAGGGGAGAGGAGAGAAAGAGAAGAAAGAAAAAAGGGGGAAATAATAAATTATTACTGGTTTTTTTTTTTGTGGGGTGTTCTCCTTTTTTTTTTTTTTTTTTTTTACTTTTTCTCTTTATTAATACTAATTAATGCTATCAACAAGACCACCCTCAGATGCCAATAAGAAAGAGGAAATAGAATATTATGGATACAAAAGATAGAGAGGTAACACAAGTAGATGTGGAAAAATCTATGGAGAAAAGATTTAACAAATTGGAAGCCTTGGAGCTAAATGACAGAGAATTTAAAATATAAATCTTAAAAATACTCAGAGATATACAAGAAAACACAGAAAGGCAATTTAGGGAGATCAGAAAACAACTCAACGAACACAAAGAATATATTACCAAGAAAATTGAAACTATAAAAACATATCAAACAGAAATGAAAAACTCAATTCACGAGCTGAAAAACGAGGTAACAAGCTTAGCTAACAGAACAGCCCAGATAGAAGATAGGATTAGTGAAATAGAAGACAAGCAACTTAAGGCACAACAGAGAGAAGAAGAAAGAGACTCAAAAATAATAAAAAATGAGAAAGCCCTACAGGAATTGTCTGACTCCATCAGAAAGAATAACATAAGAATAATAGGTATATCAGAGGGAGAAGAGAAAGAAAATGGAATGGAGAATATTCTCAAACAAATAATAGACGAGAACTTCCCAAGCCTGTGGAAAGAACTAAAGCCTCAAATTCAAGAAGCAAACAGAACACCGAGTTTTCTTAGCCCCAACAAACCCACTCCAAGGCACATCATAATGAAGATGACACAAACCAATGACAAAGAAAAAATTCTCAAGGCAGCCAGGGAAAAGAAGAGTACAACATATAAAGGAAGGCCTATTAGATTATCATCAGATTTCTCAGCAGAAACTCTACAAGCTAGAAGAGAGTGGACCCCAATATTTAAAGCCCTGAAAGAGAGGAACTTTCAGCCAAGAATACTATACCCATCAAAGCTATCCTTCAAGTACGAAGGAGATATAAAAACATGCACAAATACAGAAAAGATGAGAGAATTTATCATCAGAAAGCCCCCACTCCAGGAAATACTAAAGGGGGTTTTCCAACCAGATTCGAAGAACAAAAGAAAACAAAACCACAAGTAACAGCTCCACCAAGAACACAATAAAACCAAACTTAAACTGTGACAACAAAAGAAAAAAAGGGGGGAGAGGAGGGAGATTAACAGTAGCAAAGGACGATGAACTACAGAAATATTCATAAGATAGGGTACTACAATGAATATGGTAGGTACCCTTTTCATTACTTAATGGTAACCACCCTTGAAAAAACCACCACAAAAACACTTGACTTAAAAAAGGTAGCAAAGGCCCTGGCCGGTTGGCTCAGTGGTAGAGCATCGGCCTGGCGTGCGGGGGACCCGGGTTCGATTCCCGGCCAGGGCACATAGGAGAGGCTCCCATTTGCTTCTCCACCCTCCCCCTCCTTCCTCTCTGTCTCTATCTTCCCCTCCCACAGCCGAGGCTCCATTGGAGCGGAGATGGCCTGGGCGCTGGGGATGGCTTCTTGGCCTCTGCCCCAGGCGCTGGAGTGGCTCTTGTTGTGGCAGAGTGACGCTCCAGAGGGGCAGAGCATCGCCCCCTGGTGGGCAGAGCATCGCCCCTGGTGGGCGTGCCAGGTGGATCCCGGTCAGGTGCATGCGGGAGCCTGTCTGACTGTCTCTCCCCGTTTCCAGCTTCAGAAAATAAAATAAAATAAAATAAATAAAAATAAAAAAAAAAAGGTAGCAAAAGAGGAAAGAAGTATGGAATACAAACAAACAAAAACAAATGATAGAAAAACAAAAGAGAAGAATCAAACAAGATACAAAACTAACAGAAAGCAATTTATAAAATGGCAATAGGGAACCCACAAGTGTCAATAATTACACTAAATGTAAATGGATTAAACTTACCAATAAAAAGACACAGAGTAGCAGAATGGATTAAAAAAGAAAATCCAACTATATGCTGCCTACGAGAAACACATCTAAGCAACAAGGATAAAAACAAATTCAAAGTGAAAGGCTGGAAAACAATACTCCAGGCAAACAAAACCAAAAAAGAAGCAGATGTAGCAATACTCATATCTAATAATGCTGACTACAAGGCAGAAAAAGTACTCAGAGACAAAAATGGTCATTTCATAATGATTAAGGGGACACTGAATCAAGAAGACATAACAATCCTTAATATATATGCACCAAACCAAGGAGCACCAAAATATATAAGACAGCTACTTATTGACCTTAAAACAAAAACTGACAAAAATACAATCATAGTTGGAGACCTCGATACACTGCTGACGGCTCTAGATCGGTCATCCAAACAGAGAATCAATAAAGATATAGTGGCCTTAAACGAAATACTAGAACACGTGGATATGATAGACATCTACAGGACACTTCATCCCAAAGCAACAGAGTATACATTTTTCTCTAGTGTACATGGAACATTCTCAAGAATTGACCATATGTTGGGCCACAAAGACAATATCAGCAAATTTAGAAAAATTGAAATTGTACCAAGCATATTCTCTGATCATAAAGCCTTGAAACTAGAATTCATCTGCAAAAAAGAGGGGGAAAAACCCACAAAAATGTGGAAACTAAACAACATACTTCTAAAAAATGAATGGGTCAAAGAAGAAATAAGCACAGAGATCAAAAGATATATACAGACAAATGAAAATGAGAATACAACATATCAGAATCTCTGGGATGCAGCAAAAGCAGTGATAAGAGGGAAGTTCATATCACTTCAGGCATATATGAACAAACAAGAGAGAGCCCAAGTAAAGCACTTAACTTCACACCTTAAGGAACTAGAAAAAAAAGAACAAAGACAACCCAAAACCAGCCAAAGAAAGGAGATAATAAAAATCAGAGCAGAAATAAACAAAATAGAGAACAGAAAAACTATAGAAAAAATCAATAAAACAAGGAGCTGGTTCTTTGAAAAAATCAACAAAATTGACAAACCCTTGGCAAGACTCACCAAGGAAAAAAGGCACAGGACTCAAATAAATAAAATCCAAAATGAAAGAGGAGAGATCACCACAGACATCATAGATATACAAAGAATTATTGTAGAATACTATGAAAAATTATATGCCACCAAATACAACAATCTAGAAGAAATGGATAAATTCCTAGAACAATACAACCTTCCTAGACTGAGTCATGAAGAAGCAGAAAGCCTAAACAGACCAATCAGCAGGGAGGAAATAGAAAAAACTATTAAAAACCTCCCCAAAAATAAAAGTCCAGGCCCAGACGGTTATACTAGTGAATTCTATCAAACATTCAAAGAAGACTTGGTTCCTAGTCTACTCAAAGTCTTCCAAAAAATTGAAGAAGAAGCAATACTTCCAAACACATTTTATGAGGCCAACATAACCCTCATACCAAAACCTGGCAAGGATGGCACAAAGAAAGAAAACTACAGACCAATATCTCTAATGAATACAGATGCTAAAATACTAAACAAAATACTGGCAAATCGAATACAACAACATATTTAAAAAATAATACATCATGATCAAGTGGGATTCATCCCAGAATCTCAAGGATGGTTCAACATACGTAAAACGGTTAACATAATACACCATATCAACAAAACAAAGAACAAAAACCACATGATCTTATCAATAGATGCAGAAAAGGCTTTTGATAAAATACAACACAATTTTATGTTTAAGACTCTCAACAAAATGGGTATAGAAGGAAAATATCTCAACATGATAAAGGCCATATATGATAAACCATCAGCCAACATCATATTAAATAACATAAAACTGAGGACTTTCCACCTTAAATCATGAACAAGACAGGGTTGTCCACTCTCTCCACTCTTATTTAACGTGGTGCTAGAAGTTCTGGCCAGAGCAATCAGACAAGACAAAGAAATAAAAGGTATCCATATCGGAAAAGAAGAAGTAAAGGTATCACTTTTTGCTGATGATATGATCCTGTACATCGAAAACCCGAAGGACTCCACAAAAAGATTACTAGAAACAATAAACCAAT
This sequence comes from Saccopteryx bilineata, assembly GCF_036850765.1. Classification (NCBI taxonomy): domain Eukaryota; kingdom Metazoa; phylum Chordata; class Mammalia; order Chiroptera; family Emballonuridae; genus Saccopteryx; species Saccopteryx bilineata. The sequence goes on along the minus strand of NC_089499.1, from coordinate 57,863,012 downwards.
ACAGTAAGGTCGCAGGATTCAAAATTAACATACAAAAGTCCATAGCCTTTCTATATGCCAACAATGAAATATTAGAAAACAAACTCAAAAAAATAATCCCCTTCACGATTGCAACAAAAAAAATAAAATACCTAGGAATAAACATAACAAAGAATGTAAAGGACCTATATAACGAAAACTACAAGGCATTGTTAAGAGAAATAGAAAAAGACACAATGAGATGGAAAAATATTCCTTGTTCTTGGATAGGAAGAATAAATATACTTAAAATGGCCATATTACCCAAAGCAATATATAAATTTAATGCAATTCCCATCAAAATTCTTATGACATTTTTTAAAGAAATGGAACAAAAAATCATCAGATTTATATGGAACTATAAAAAAACCCAAATAGCCAAAGCAATCCTAAGGAAAAAGAATGAAGCTGGGGGCATTACAATACCTGACTTTATATTATAGGGCCACGATAATCAAAACAGCATGGTATTGGCAGGAAAATAGACACTCAGACCAATGGAACAGAATAGAAAGCCCAGAAATAAAACCACATATATATGGTCAAATAATCTTTGATAAAGGGGCCAACAACACACAATGGAGAAAAGAAAGCCTCTTCAACAAATGGTGTTGGGAAAACTGGAAAGCCACATGCAAAAGAATGAAACTCGACTACAGCCTGTCCCCGTGTACTAAAATTAATTCAAAATGGATCAAAGACCTAAATATAAGACCTGAAACAATAAAGTACATAGAAGAAGACATAAGTACTAAACTCATGGACCTGGGTTTTAAAGAACATTTTATGAACTTGACTCCAATGGCAAGAGAAGTGAAGGCAAAGATAAATGAATGGAACTACATCAGAATAAAAAGTTTTTGCTCAGCAAGAGAAACTGATATCAAAATAAACAGACAGCCAACTAAATGGGAAATGTTATTTTCAAACAACAGCTCAGATAAGGGCCTAATATCCAAAATTTACAAAGAACTCATAAAACTCAACAACAAACAAACAAACAATCCAATAAAAAAATGGGAAGAGGACATGAACAGACACTTCTCCCAGGAAGAGATACAAATGGCCAACAGATATATGAAAAGATGCTCAGCTTCATTAGTTATTAGAGAAATGCAAATCAAAACTGCAATGAGATACCACCTCACCCTTGTTAGATTAGCTATTATCAACAAAACGGGTAATAGCAAATGTTGGAGAGGCTGCGGAGAAAAGGGAACTCTCATCCACTGTTGGTGGGACTGTAAAGTAGTACAACCATTATGGAGGAAAGTATGTTGGTTCCTCAAAAAACTGCAAATAGAACTACCTTATGACCCAGCAATCCCTCTACTGGGTATATACCCCAAAACCTCAGAAACATTAATACGTAAAGACACATGTAGCGCCTGATCTGTGGTGGCGCAGTGGATAAAGCGTCGACCTGGAAATGCTGAGGTCACTGGTTCGAAACCCTGGGCTTGCCTGGTCAAGGCACATATGGGAGTTGATGCTTCCTGCTCCTCCCCCCTTCTCTCTCTCTCTCTCTCTCCTCTCTCTCTCTCCTTTCTAAAAAAATGAATAAAAAATAAAAAAATTTAAAAAAAAAAGACACATGTAGCCCCATGTTCATTGCAGCACTGTTCACAATGGCCAAGACATGGAAACAACCAAAAAGCCCTTCACTAGAAGACTGGATAAAGAAGATGTGGCACATATACACTTTGGAATACTACTCAGCCATAAGAAATGATGACATCAGATCATTTACAGCAAAATGGTGGGATCTTGATAACATTATACGGAGTGAAATAAGTAAATCAGAAAAAAACAAGAACTACATGATTCCATTCATTGGTGGAACATAAAAATGAGACTAAGAGACATGGACAAGAGTGTGGTGGTTACCAGGGGTGGGGGAGGGAGGACGTAGGAGGGAGGGAGAGAGTTAGGGGGAGGGGCAGGGGCACAGAGAAAACTAGACAGAGGGTGACGGAGGACAATCTGACTCTGGGCGAGGGGTATGCAACATAATTTAATGACAAGATAACCTAGACATGTTTTCTTTGAATATATGTACCCTGATTTATTAATGTCATCCCATTAATATTAATAAAAAATCATTTTAAAAAATATGGATGATCCTTAAAAATATTATGCTCAGTGAAGGAAGCCAGACACAAGAGCCACGTATTGTATGATTCCATTTTTATAAAATGTCTAAAATAGGCAAGTTCATGGAGATAGAAAGTAGGTTAGTGGTTCCCAGGAACAAGATGGGAGGGAAGAGTGGGGAGTCACTGCTAATGGGTAATGGGTATGGGGTTTCTTTTGGGGTGGTGAAAATATGCTGAAATTAGATAGTGATAATGCTTGCACAACTTTGTGAATATAGTAAAAACCAGTGAATTATATACTTTAAAAGGTAAATTTTATGTTATATGAATTATATGTCAAAATTTTTTTAATGTTGGGCACATAGAAGAATTAGTGGTTGAAAGTAAGGTTTCCAGAAATATTTTACAGAAACAAACAAACACCAACAGAAACTATGCTTACTGACCTTGGTGCAATTGTTTCTTACTGTTCCATGTGATGAGCTAGTGGCCTTCTTCACTCTTGGGTGCCTTTTTGAGAGAGGCAGTGCAGGAGCCAGGAAGACACTGCTCAGGCCCCTTGCTGCAGAGAGCATAACTGACTAGCAGCCCAGCTGCTCCTCCTCTAGATTTGCTACTACATATATGCCAAGCTTCCACTAGCTGCTCCCAACCAATGACTGAGCATAGCAGGGGTACTAAGGCAGGCTCATTCCAGCAAGACACAAACTCTTCAAACACGCAATGATGGCTCAAGGACTCCCTAGCCACCTGGCATCACTAAGAAGTTGAGTGGTGGCTCTCTGGAAGCCAGAGCTCATGACAGGAAAGGCAATCATGCAGCTAGGCTTGTTAATATCTACAGGGATGAAGGGACTTAAAGTGACAGAGGCAAGGGGCACTATCAAGGGTGATTGCCTTGACACACAGAGAGTTTGGAGATGTATAATACAGCATAGCATTCTTAGAGGTAAAATAGGCAGTCATCAAAAGCACTGCTTAATTTAACTTCTATAAACAAGAGAAAGGGGGTACAAGAATGGAGGGACAAGAGGTTCAGTGTAGTTGCCCCAATAAAAAGTTACTTTCCCTTCTCAATTTCCAGACCTAAGTCAATTTTTAGATTTGGAATTCCCTTCCTAAAAGGGGTGAGGTGACCAGGTCCCTTGGACCCACAACAATATAGCAGTACATACTACAGTGATTCTCCTACTCCTTCTCCAAAGGACCTAGAACCATTTACTCATTGATTATATAAAGGGGCATAAAAATTTCTAAACTCTTTGAGAACTATTGGATACAGATTCTGAATTAATATTGATACCTATAGAACCAAAGCATCATCATGGCCTTTCTGTTCTCATCTTAGGAGGGAGAGCCCTGGCTATAGTCTGGCTCACAATGGGTTCTACCCAGTGATCATCCCCCAAGTCTTTGAATGTATAATTGGAATTGATATAATTGGAATAACCCCCACATTGAGTCCTTCTCCTGTTAGGTAAGAGCTATCATAGTGGAGAAAACCAAAGCAGTAACTCTGAAACTGGGCCACCACAAGGCAAGATAGTAAATCAAAGACAGTATTACTTGGGTGAAGAGGTGGTGGTAGAGATTAGTGCCATCATTAAAGACCAATAGTAGCCTGACCAGGCAGTGGCGCAGTTCAAGACTCCGAGGTTTCCAGCTTGAGCGCGGGCTCATCTGGTTTGAGCAAAGCTCACCAGCTTGGATCCAAGGTCGCTGGCTTGAGCAAGAGGTTATTCGGTCTGCTATATCCCACGGTCAAGGCACATATGACAAAGCCATCAATGAACAACTAAGGTGTCGCAATGAAAAACTGATAATTGATGCTTCTCATCTCTCTCTGTTCCTGTATGTCTGTCCCTCTCTATCCCTCTCTCTGACTCTCTGTCTCTGTAAAAAAAAACAACAAATGATAGTATGTAAGACCTATCATATTTCCATTCGATTCAGCATCTGGCCCTTGCAGAAACTTCATGGATCCTAGAGGATGCCTGTAGACTAAAGCTCAAGCAAATAGTAGTCCTGCTGTGCTGGGCATAATATTAATGCTAGAGCAGACCAACAAGGTCTCAAGTACAGGATATGTGACCATTGATTTGGCAAATGCATTCTTTTCCATTCTGTATTCACACAGGAGCAATGACAATATTCATTTACAATATTATCTCAAAGTTAGGTTAATCCTCCTGCCCTCTGTCATGATACAGTCCGAAGAGATCTGGCTACCTGGACATCACACTGATCTATTTCATAAATGACAGAATGAGCTAAAGGTAGCTTGTCCACTGGAGGCCTTGGTAAACACATGCTGCAAGGGATGGAGGATAAACCCTGTGAAACATCAGGGACCTGCCGTTTCAGTGAAGTTTGAAGGGGTCCCATGGTCAGGATCATGCCAGAGTATACCTTCCAAAGTAAAAGACAGATTGCTGTGTTTTGCACTCCCTACCACAGAAAAAGCTACACAGTGGCTAGTAGACCTCTTTGGGTTCTGGAGACAATACATTCCATACCTAGAAATACTGCTCCTATCTGTATCAGATTACATGGAAGGCTGCCAGCTCTGGGTGGTGCCCAAAGTAGGAAAGGGCTATAGGGCAGGTACAGCAGACCTTACTGCTACTCGGGCCACACAACCCAGCAGACCTTATCATGGAGGGGGTATTAGTGGTGGACAAAAGATACACAGTGGGGCCTATGACAAGCCCCAGGGAGAGAATCACAATGCAGGGCCTGGGATTCTGGAGGAAGGCCAAGCCATTTGCAGTAGAGGATTTTATGCTGAAAAAAACAGTTTTGATGTGTTATTGGGCCCTGATAGAAACAAAATGTTTGACCATGGGGTAACTGAGTGATCATACATCTGTCCACGAAGAGCTGGATTCTGTTGGCCCTGCCAAGGCATAAAGTGGTACAGGCCAAGAGGTGAAATGGTACATCTGCAATTGAGCCTGAGCAGGAAGGAACAAAGGGTACAGGAAAGCTGCAGGAGTACGTAGCCCAGACCCAGATCACCTACCACAGCTGTGCCTGTGCCTCTCGCCCAGCTTGCACCTCTGGTCACACACAACCAGCTGAAAGAGCAGAAAAAGGCTTAAGTTTGGCTTACAAATCTGTATGATGTGAATTATATCTCGATTTATTTTTAATTTGGGCACAAGCTGTATGCAGATATAAGCTGAAAATTGACAACCGCTGCATTACAGTCATTTTCAGACTTGGCCTTGAAAAACAGCAGAGTAGGAAAATCTTCCCAATGGGTGGAATTATGCACAGTGCTCTTAGCCAAGCATGTGTGTAGAAGTGGCCTGAAGTGAAGAAATAGGTAAAGATTCTGGAGCTGTGGCCAGTGGCTGGCCCTTTACTCAGGGGCCTGGAAGGGTAGTGGGTAGTGCCTGCTGGCACTCCCTTGCCTTGGAACTTAAAGAGATATGTGTAGCAACACCAACCTGAGAAGGGTGATACCAAGGTCTCAGCCCCATCGAGGTGAGGGTTTGGATCACACTACCAGTAAATTGCCGTGAACTGCTAAGGTGATGGCTGAGGGGGAAGGGCATTTAGAATGGATGGTGAAGAAGAGAAAGAATAAACCTTAGTTGTGGCCCTGAAACTAACCATAACAATCGGCCATTGCTCATCCCATTAACCTCTTCTTGATTTCCCCTAAGGAAGAGAGACTGATGGGAACTATGGAGAAGTGGCTCCCTGAGTGTGTAGAGAAGACTTGCGCAGTTCAAGAGGTGGACACTGGCAGCATGAGCATGCATAGCTCAGATCTCCTGCTGTGGGGTATGCAATTGACTGACAGCTCCAGGCAATGGTTAAGCACAGTGGGGAAATTGAGTTAGGCTCATTCCAGCAAAACATTGGACTCCTCCAAGGTGTAACTGGCTTGAGGAGTCCCCATTGGCCTGGCTGAACTTCTTCTGGACCTCTGCTGCAGTCCAAGACTCTTCTTACCAAACTCTGCTTCCCTCCTTTTCTCCCTCCTCAGATGTCAGACCTGCATCACATCATCTGCCTTCTCCTGCTGTCCTCCTCCAAGGAATCTCTTGCATGTCTAACGCCATCTTGAGGCCTGCTTCTCAGTGGACTTGAACAAACACAGGCTACATTTTAGTTGGGCTCTGAAAGCAGAGAATAACATTGTGAGCAAGCACTTGGTGGAGGCAGAGGATTTTTATCATTATCCACTCTGCCCAAAATAGGTGTCATCATTACCTCCTGCCAGGAGTTGAGGGGTGATTGAATGAAGTGCAGTAGCTATCATCTGAAACGCCAGAAATGATGAATGAGGTAAATTTAGAAACTGTATTTTATCAGTTCTCTTTACCCCCTCAGTTTCTACCAAAGACAGTGCACAGTGCCAGTCCCAGCACAGCTCCTTACACGCGGCCAGGAGTGTTAGGGTGTGGAGACCCCTGCGGGATGCTGGGTTTCTGTGGAATTCGGTAGACTTGAACAAAACATTGGTGATTTAGATTCTAACTAGAAAAATAAGCAAGCCCCTTTATTGCTGCAGAAGAACTTTAAGCTTCCCATTAGAGCAAACCAGAGAGCGACAGCCCACTCCTCCTAGCTAACTGAGCCAGCAATGCAAGTGTTTCAGTGGGGCTGGGGCAGGTCAGCATACGTTCAACATTCTCACAGAGAGCAGTTCCCACTTATCCGTGGGGGGCACATTCCAAGGCGCCCAGATAATACCAAACCTTATACATACCGTGGATTTTTTTCCAAAGTGTACTTACCTATAATAAAGCTTTATTTATAAATTAGGCACAGTAAGAGATTCACAACAATAACTAATAAAATAGAACTATATAACAACATATTGTAATAAAAGTTATGCTAATGTAGCACCTTTCTCTCTCTCTCTCTCTGATAACTGATCTAATAACCCAGATGGCTACTAAGTGACTACCACGTGTGCAGCATATATAGAATAAATACTTTGGACAAAGGGATGATTTACATCCCAGGCAGGACAGAAAGGGACAGCATGAGTTTTCATCATGCCACTTAGAATGGTGCATAAGTTTTAACTTATGAATTGTTTATTCCTGGAATTTTCCATTTAATATTTTTGGACAATGGTTGGGTAACAGAAGCTGTGGAAAGTGAAAACGCAGATAAGGGGGACTTTCTGGGACCTTTCTCTTCCCATTTGGGTGTGAATGAGTATAGCAACTTAAAATGCTTTCTTTCTCAAGGGTCTAGCACTCTGAAAAAACTTCCAGTAAAATGAAGTTTTAAAATGTAGGGAAATTCTTCAAGTAAAGGGGATCCTTCCACCACCTATCACTTGTAACAAATAGGTCCTACTGTGCACAGGAAACTGCTAGTTTGGCTGAAGAATTAAAATCAGGGATCATGTTCAAATGCATTGTCTAATGGCTAATGAGATCAACAGAAGGCAAGCAGGACACGGTTGACATTCCAATTTACAGAGAAGTAAAGGTTTGCTCAAGCCCACAGGCTCAGATCCTGCTCTTCTTACTTGGCTTGCCTAACCTTTCAGAGAACTCAGTCTTTAAGACTACTGTTTACTCTTTACTTTTAAGACAATCATATCTATGTCATCAACAGAGGCAGATGAGATCAGGAGATGTCACAATGAAGATTTGAGAAATCCTGACTACCAGAATGGGTGCTGGCACTCCACCCAGCTCCCTTTGGGGATGAATCACTCCCAGCTGTAGCAGCAGTGCTAGCACAAAGCTCTCAGCTGTCACCCCTACACACATTGCCCTGGTGGAAGACAGCACATTGCCAAGGTCATTGCCCCTTACCAGGGCATATTACACCCAATAACTCTTTGACATGGAGGTTCAAAGCCTGAGTCCTCTTTCCCCAACTCAGGACAATGCTAAAGAGTCATGCCATCCTTGCTTCTGAACTCCCTCTGGGATCAGCAGGGGCTTCACTGGGACTGCATTGCACTTCATCTTCCCTTCTGTTCCACCGGTTTGGATTCTAAGAGCAACTCCTAAAAAGTCTCTGGCATAATAGTCTTCAAATCAGTACCTGGCATAGTATGAGAACACACAGCTGAGGTTAGGTATTTTGGACCTGGATTACCAAATGGCAATGAGGATCCCATTCCTGTATGGTATTAGGCAGCACAAGGTCACAGTACAGTTGTTACAACTTTTACCTGTGAACCAGGGTGGTATACTATTGGAAATAAAGGCATTGGCTGGTGCGATGTGTCATGCACTGAAGAAATTTAAGCGGACAAAATTGAAACAGAGGCATGGACACACGGAATAGACTGACAGCTGTCAGAGGGAAGGGAGTGGGGGACTAGATGAAAGAAGGTAAAGTGATTAGCCAAAAAACATGTGTACATAACAAACAGACAGACAACAGTGCGGTGACAGCCAGAGGGAAAGGCGAGTGAGGGTAGGTGGAGGTGGGCAAAGGGGGAAAATGAAAAAGGATGGAGACTTTGCTTGGGGCGCAGGACACACAATGCAGTGTGAAGATGGTGTTTTATTGACTTGTAACATGAAACTTGTATGGTTTTGCAAATCAATGTCATCCCAATAAATTTAATTAATAAAAAAGGAATATAGGCGAACGGGTAATAATAAGGATAATGAAATTGGGTGGCTATTGCTAAATACATTTGACACTGAAAAGCTAAGAGCAATTAATCACCAATTAAAAGCTAAGCATGAAAGGCAGATGGCCTCTTCCACAGAATATGAAGAGGCTTTTACCACCTGTGGTGGGCGAGCAGAAAAAGCTGAGATAAGTCCTAGGGCTTAATAATAAAAGCAGCTCAGCTCCCAAGTAGATTAAACACTCCACCAACATGCATTTGCCAGACCAAGGGCAGAGATCTGGTTGGGAAAGAACAGCACCGTGACACATGGGATGGAAACATTGGGGTTGATCCACCTGAAAATGTTAAATCCCTAATTTCCCCCAAAACTTCTGAGCCTGCAGAAGTGGCCAGTCCTCCCTGTTGGGGGGTAGCACCCTCCTTTGCTTGCAGATGATGCGGAGGCTTCTCCCAGCAAAACAGCATGTGTCCCCCTCAGGATTCACTCTCAACTCCCCTTCTGGTCACTGGACCAATAACAAGACTTAAGCCACAACATAATCCAGCCATGTAATTATAAATAGTGAATGCTTTATAAGTGCAGGCAAGCTGGTAGAAAAGTGAGAGAAGAGGATCTGGGCCTGTTCGGGAGGAAGGAGACCTTCAGAGCCATTCCAGCATGCAGCACAGGGGTGAGGAGGGCACACACAGCCCTGGTCCTGGGGGTGCTACATCAAGAGGGCAGACCATCAGGTTGAATAATGAACAGTTCACGGCTTTGGGAGCACTCTCCTGGGATACATGATATCACACTCTGGCAAGGATTCGAGGAGATGGTACAAATGCATTACTACAATGACTCTTAGAAGCCCAGAAAAGACAATGGGCCACACAAAGTGAAATAGAAATACCAGGACTGCCGTGGCAGATGATGAAAAGAATTAAAAGGCCAGGGTGGGTGGTACTAACATGGGTATACCATTCAAGGTTAGAAAACCTACAGAGGGTGTACCACTTACCACAGCTAAGAACTTCAATGACAGCTGCCCTCTAAGGCCCAGGGCTGATGGTAGAGCTGCCATTACAAAATAGAATCATGATAGCAATTAGGATGAGGGTGATAGGAACCTTCCCCACACCTTATACTGCCTCCACCCAAAGGAGTCCAGATGACATTGCTTATCTATCAGAAGACAGGTAGATGTAATTATCACAGAAAGTAGCAAGGTCAGAGGGGAAGCCAAGAGGCCTGAGACATTAGCTTTGGAAATGATAAATAGAACACAGGATCCCTAGGGGGAAAATAAGTGGAAAGCCAACATGGTATTACTCAAACTATGAGAATCAAAAGAAATCAAGGATGGATAATCAGGAGGCTAAAGGCTATTGCCCCAATAAAAGGTCATGGTCCCTTGCCCAGTTTCTGAACCTGAGCCAGTTTCTAGACACAGAAATAATTGACTGGAGGAGAATCCAGATTCCCAAATAGAAGGATCCTATAACACCACAGCAAGTGAACACAGCAATTTTTCCCCGTATTTTCTCCTCAAATGGGCTATAGCCATTACCCAAGTGACTACACATGAGGAAAGGGGACTACCCAAAAGATATGTTGGACACAGGTTCCAAATTGACATTAATTTCCAGAGACCTAGAACAGCACCAAGCCCAGATAGTAAATCCAAATCAATATTGAGTCCAGGGTAAATGGCAAAAATTTGCACCACCCTTAAAGACCTAAAGGATGAAGAGAATGGTCCCCATCGTGTCTTCATTTAATTGACCAGTCTGACTCCTGCAAAAAATAAGACAAATCCTGGAGGATAAAAGCAGATTACTGCAAATTCAACCAAGTAGCATCCCCAGTTGCAGCTGCTGTGTCAGATACTGTGTTTGGTAAAATAGGTTAAGGTGGTCAGATATGTGGTATGAGCTGGAAATTGCATTTTCTGTCTCTCAGAGAAAAGATAATTGGAAACAGGTCACATTCACTTACAACAAAACAACAGCATGTATTTACAGTCTTATATACAGTATACATTTGTAGTCTTGCCCAGAGCTATATTAACCTGGTGGTCTGGCTGAGAACCCCATGGAGTATCACACTGATTCTCTATATCGATGGCGATTATGCTAATAGGGCCAGTGGAGAACTTGTTAAGACATCTGCTCTCCAGAAGGTGGGAGATAAAGCCTACCAGGATTTACCACCACGTCAGTAAAATCAGTTTCCCCAGGAGGATGTGCCATTTGCAGTCCTGGTGGAGCTTCTGCCAGAACTTACACCAGAGAGTGGATGTTGTGAGTACTAAAAGGAAGAAATCCCACTGCTCAGAACTCCACCAGCAGAAATCCCTCAGCTGTCAGGCCCCACCCCACCCCTGGCCGTGGGACAGCCTTAGATGAAGATAGCCACTTCAACCAAGGTAACACTTCCCCAACGGGGCAGTTCACATCCAGTGACTGAACCACATGAGGTGTAGAGGCCAGGCCCTTCGCCCTGCTCAGCACACCAGCTTCAGGGCTCCGTGTGGTCATCTGCGGCATCCTCTGAGATGGCATCAACACTCCGCTTCTTCCTCTGCTCAACCCCACTCTCTTCCATTCCCCTGTGCAAGTGTGTTAAGCCCAAAAGCACTTCTTAATAAACTTCCTGAATGATCATCTCAGTTGAAGGGTCTGCTTCCCAACCTAACCTGCAACAGTGACAAATCTAGAGCCAGCCTTGAGTGGCAGTTCCAAATCCTGGCCTAACATCACTGTTTTGAAGAGGAAATGAGCCTACCCCACCATAGTCCTGCAGTATATAGGTGAGGGGGGTAGGGGGGCTATAGACTCTCTGAGATTCAGAAAAATGGTCTGGACCTTTCCCCCACACCAGTATTTTATATCAAGATATATAAAACACTGCATGAATTTCAAATAGTTCATGGAATATCTGCAGACCCTAAATTAAGAATTCCAAATTTCTTGAGATTAAACCATATTTCCCATAGTGAGACCTACTTATAGGCATTTAGTAGAAGTTTGCTGATTTGCATGTTGTAGGTAGTCAATAAATGCTTGCTAATTTGGTGTGATAAAACTAAAATTGTCTTTCTCCCCCCTCCTACCCAACAGTGGTGACTGCTGGAAAGTCCACTATGGCATACCTTCATCCCTTCACCTTAAAGTTTTGCTTCCATTAAATGAAGATGCTCCTGAAAGATACCAAATAATGTATCAGTCAGCTCACCCTAGCATCAATCCGTCCACTTTCCATCCTGAGCTCTGGTGTTACTCGGAAGTAGGGGCGAGTCATCAATAGGGCACTGGGTACCAGGTGAACTCAACTGTTGAAGGGTTGGGAGAGATGAAGAAAGGAAAATTGCTGGGAATGAGAATCAACTCTGTCATCTTCAACTGTTTTGCATTGGAGACCTAGTCCTGCACTCAAAACAACATTGTGCCAACTGTACACTCAGTGCAAATTACAGTAACTCTAAATTTGGCCTGATAAAAAATACATAATTACTTTGTGATGTTTTTAAAGAAAAAACAAGCCTCTTATAATAGAGCCACTGTATTAACACAACTGATTCCATATTAAATTTAATTTCCTAAGAGGTATGTAAAATCTTTTTGAGGCCATGTGATTCTTATCTGCCACTTTCATTTTATTTTCTCCCTCTAATCTCTTTGGGCCCCATAGCTGAGTGGGTCTAGAGGCTAAAAACATTATGCAGGGTCTCAGATCAAACAGCTTGCCCTGATTTCTGTCATGCTCTGGGTGAGGGAGACGGCATGTGTATAACACAGGCCTCAGCTCCAGGCCTTCCAGTTTTCTTCAGAAACCCTTCCTATATATGGAAAGATAAGCAGATGCAATGAAAAGAACTTCAGACTAAAACCAGAAGATGTGGTTTGAATTTCCAACCTAGCCCTTACAAACTGAATACTTGGGCAAATTCCTTTACCTGTAAATCCCCTAAAGTAAGACCTGTCTTACCCAATAGTATTCTCTGAGAACCAAATGAGATAATGTATGCGAAAGCACTTTGTAAACTGGAGTGCATTAACACTCAAATAAGTTTTATTTCTATCACCTTTAAACACACCTCTCTTCCTCCTCCTCTTCTTCTCTCCCTTCAAGGCCTACCACCCTTTCTGAGTTCTCTCTAACCTCTTCTACCTTCTTTATCCAATTCTCTTCTGGGTTTCTCCTATTTGTCTAATGTATTCCACAAAGTCTTCACTTCATGTACCTTCTTAGGCTACTCAATGGTCATGTCTGCTAGTTGTCTCTGCAATTTGAATGTAAGCTCATTATAAACAAGTAAACAAGCAAACATGTCAGATATCCTAAACTCTTCTTTAGCTTGAAAACATAATAAGTCCCTAATAGGAATTTGACAAGCTGATTGTAAAATAGATATGAACGAACAAAAGTCAAAGTACAGCCAAAACACTCCTCAAAGAGAACAATAATACGAAGAGAATTTCTCACCAGGCATCAGACTTAGAAAGCAATAGTGATGAAGATAATGTTGACTGGCACATAGATTGACAAAGCAACTGGTGAAACAGAATAAGGACAACCTGAAACAGTGGCATGCACATGTGGAAATGTAACATATCTCAAAGTGCCACCATGTATCATCAGGGGGGACATGAACTATAAATGGTACTGAGACAACTGATTATCCACATGAGAAAATTAAATTGAATTTTTACCTCACACCAGGTATATAAAAATCAACTTCAGATGTTTTAAAATTTTAACTGGGAAAGGCAAACTAAGCTTTTAGAAGAAATCATCTTTATGATGTTGGAGTAGGGAAAGATTTCCTAAAGAAGATTAAAAAGTGCTAACCTTTAAAAAAATGTAAAATTTTTACTACATTAAAATTAATACCTTCTGTCCCTGAGCTATCAGAGAGAAAATGAAAATCCAAGTCATAACCTGAGAGGATGTATTTACAACATATCCAAGGAACAAAAGATTTGTGTCCTATATAAACAATAATAAGGAAAAGATGGCTTAGCAGCCATGACAAGATCTGCAGGGGAGACATAGTTTTGGAGTTTAAGTCTTGCCAAGTCAAGGGGTTGGGCGTGGGCTCAGCATGATATGGGCTTTTCACAGATCTATCCTAACAAAGAATGAAACTAATTCTGCACAATTTCAAGATGACCTGTCAGGAATTAAACTACCTGCTAGAACAAAAATTTCAAGATACCAAAATCCAGGGTCTCCACAATGTATCAGTGATAATTTCCAGTATACAATTTAAAAGTATTAGGCATGCAAACAACAGGAAAATATGACCCTGAGATGGCACAGATGGACTTAGCAGACAACTTTAAGCAGCTGTAAGTATGTTCCAAGATGGTCTTACTGAATGCACAGTTAGGAGACCTAAGTAATAAGACAAAAATTTTAAAGAGATACAAATAGAAATTGTAGAATTGAAAAGAACAATAACTGAAATGAGAAGTTCACTGGACAGAAGAAGAAAATGTTAGCGAACTTGAAGACAGATCAATAAAAATCATCCAATCTTAAAAGCAGAAAGACTAAAACTCAAAAACAGTAAACTGAGCCTCAGAAATTTATAGAACAATGATCAAACAGTCTCATGTTTTTCAGTTTGGAGAAATAAAGTTTTACTAGAACACAGCCACATCATTCACAGAGTCGAGTAGTTCCAACAGAGACCCCAGAGCCTGCAAAGCCTAAAATATGTAATATCTGGGCCTTTATAGAAAGCATTTGATGACTTATAGGCAAGGGGGACATAGGGAGGAAGCAATGTTATAGGAAACATGTAGACAAGTCGCCTGGCAGAAGCTAAAACCACAGTAGCCAGTCCAGAACCTAGAGCCAAGAAGAGATGCAGCCACTCTGTCACTTCTAGAAATTCTGGAAGAAACACATGGCTTCTCTCTTCTTAGTGCCCACCAGTCTCCCCCAGTGCCTCCCACTCACCAAACCCAGCTGACCCAAAAGCTTGAAATGCTCAGCCTGCAGGAGTCAGCCCCCTCCAATACAAACAGATCAGCAGAAGGGCAAGAAATAGATTTGAGAGTAAATCAAACCAAGAATGTGTTACCTTAGAAAAACTCTTGCACATCTGCACCAAGAGACATGGACAAGAATGTTCTAGCAGCACCGTTAATAAAAAGAAAGAGAAAAAAATGGAAACAACCAAAGTGTCCATCAACAGGAGAACAATGAAAAACATTGCAGAATAATCATATAGTGGAATATGATGCAGCATGTGAGAATAAATGAACTACAGCTATCCACAACAACATTTAAGTCTAAAATATATAATGCTAAGTAAAACAATCATACCTGAATACCATGCTACATGATGTAATTTATCTAAAGTCCAAAAATGTAAAACAAAACAATACATTGTTTTATGACATAGTCCTATGTATTAAAATTACAAAGAAAAATAAGGACATGATAAACACAAAATTCAGAATAGTGGTTGACTGTGGTAGAGATGGGAAGCTGAGAAATAAAATTAAGGAGAAATTCAAAGGTAGTTTCAACATTATTGATTACATTTTATTATTGAGTATTGGTATCATTGGTATTCATTTTATTATTAACCTTTATAACTTATATACATGTTTGTGTATACATACACATAGACATAATTAGGTATGTACCAAATTTTTTATAATTATTATTTTCAAAGAAAGAAAACAATGTTTTCTAGCCAGACTTTGTCCTTTCCTTAGGTGTTTCAAGGCCACAAGCAAAGAGGAAGTGCTCCTTTAGATTACAAAACACAAGTCCTAAGAATACCCAATCCTAATCATAATAAGGACAAATGTGTTT
Organism: Saccopteryx bilineata; assembly: GCF_036850765.1. Taxonomy (NCBI): domain Eukaryota; kingdom Metazoa; phylum Chordata; class Mammalia; order Chiroptera; family Emballonuridae; genus Saccopteryx; species Saccopteryx bilineata. The sequence goes on along the minus strand of NC_089499.1, from coordinate 57,847,513 downwards.
TGGGAATGTCACTTTCCCTTATAAGAGAAGACACAGAAAAGCACTGACGCATTTTTGGAAGGGGACAGAGAAAAGAGCAATAGATAAGCATTGCCATAGAAGGCCACCAGGTGTGACACTTAGCTTGAGAAACTCACAGAGCCCACAGCCAGTTGTGGAAATGAGACTGTGTCAAACTGTAGGGCACGAGCCTGCAGAGTGGGTTTTGTAGGAAAGAGGTAGGAGAGGCCAGGACTGCCTGGGAGGGTGAAGGAAGGCTCCTCACAGGAGGAAAGACTGTTAGGACCTTGAAGGGTGAATGAGATGCCTTTTCTTCCTGGCATGTGGGGTCCCCAGTGTTGGAGATTTGAGCAGGTGATGCATATTTGTATGTCAGGCTCCACTGTGTGGGGGGCCCACCTGCTTTCAGGGGATGTTTAGGAGAAAATGCGTGGTGATGTGGAAAATTAATAAAACCCTTTATTGCTATGATAAAAAAAAATGAGGACATTACACACCAAACACCAACACTTTGTCACCTTGTTCTCTAAATTCCTGGGCAGTCAGCAAAGCCATCCTAGGCCTTGCTAGAGAACAGCAGCTGCTGTGTACTATAAGGCAGTGGTCCCTAACCTTTTTTGGGCCACGGACCGGTTTAATGTCAGAAAATATTTTCACGGACTGGCCTTTAGGGTGGGGCGGATAAATGTATCACGTGACTGAGACAAGCGTCAAGAGTGAGTCTTAGACGGATGTACAGAGGGAATCTGGTCATTTTTTAAAAATAAAACATTGTTCAGACTTAAATATAAATAAAATGGAAATAATGTAAGTTATTTATTCTTTCTCTGCAGACCGGTACCAAATGGCCCACGGACCGTTACCGGTCCACAGCCCGGGGGTTGGGGACCACTGCTGTGAGGCATCCCGCAAAGGCTACTCCAGCTAGCCACTGCTTCTGGCATATTGATGGCAGTAAGGATGATAGGGAGAGTGCTTGTATGTCTGAATTCAAGGCAAAGCAGAGAGCCTTGCACATACTAAGTGATTAAATGAGGAATGAATAAATGAATAAATGAATGGTCTCCCAGCTAGTGATGCACAATAGTAGATGCCTCCTTTGATACAAATTGCACGGGATTCAACACTCCAGATATATTAAAACTGTAAGTGATGTCTAAGAACTTAACTGACACATTTAATAGTTCAACATAAACATATGCATAATGTGCAGTAAATATTTATATAAAGGCTTTTTTTTTTTGTATTTTTTTTTGTATTTTTCTGAATTTGGAAATGGGGAAGCAGTCAGACAGACTCCCGCATGCACCCGACCGGGATCCACCCAGCATGCCCACAAGGGGGCGATGCTCTGCCCATCTGGGGCATTGCTCTGTTGCAACCAGAGCCATTCTAGCGCCCGAGGCAAAGGCCATGGAGCCATCCTCAGCACCTGGAGGGGAAGAGAGAGATAGAGAGGAAGGAGAGGGGGAGGGGTGGAGAAGCAGATGGGTGCTTCTCCTGTGTGCCCTGGCCAGGAATCGAACCCAGGACTTCTGCACACCAGGCTGACGCTCTACCACTGAGCCAACCGGCCAGGGCCTCAAAGGCTCTGTTCTTGAAAACAGTATATGTAATGCCTCATGAGTTATATTAACATTCTGTCTTTTTTTTAGGAAGTCAAGGCCAAATTAATCTTTTGACAACCCCAACTTCCGGGACAAAAACTGATCAAAAAAGCCTTCTTTGTGCAGTCAAAGAAGCCCTGGGAATCTGGTCTTGGTGAAGAAATATACCTCCTGCATTAGGACACTTCTCCAGTGTCCCCAGTCACATAGGGTGTAACGCAATGACCTCATGGTGCAGTGAAGCCTGAGCACTTCACTTCACTGAGATGGCAGATGGCTCAAGGACATAGACTTAATGAATTAATGAACACAAAGGGATTGAAGTCAGATAAAGTCAACGGGAGGTTTCCAGTAGCCTTGGCTTGAAATACTGAGCCCTTTCTTCTCTAGATCAGTAATCTACTTTTTCACTCCACAGCTGATAATCAGATTTGTATCTAAAAACAAGAGAGGAAATAAGTGGTGCAAACCTCTCCCCACTCACATAATTGCATCAAGTTCATCCAACTTTGTTGCTGAGAACTGAACTTCTACTTAAAGACCCTCAAGTCTGACAATTGAGAAAGTAGCTGTGTGTGTGTATGTGTGTGTGTGACAGACACAGAGAAAGAGACAGAGAGAGGGATAGATAGAGACAGACAGATAGGAAGGGAGAGAGATGAGAAACATCAATTCTTCCTTGTGGCTCCTTAGTCTCTTTAGTTGTTCATTGATTGCTTTCTCCTATGTGCCTTGACTAGGGGGCTACAGCAGAGCAAGTACCCCTTGCTCAAGCCAGTGACCTGGGGCTTCAAGCCTGGCAGAGACCATGAGGTCATGTCTATCATCCCACACTCAAGCCAGCGAACCCGACCTCAAGCTGGTGAGCCCGCGCTCAAGTCGGCAACCTCGGGGTTTTGAACCAGGGTCTTCCACGTCCTAGTCCAACACTCTACCCACTGCACCACCACCTGGTGAGACAGAAAGTAGCTTTTCTTTCCATGCCTTCTCTTAATTGCTTAAGGCTCCAATAAACACAGACTGCTCCAGAGACCTACCTGGAGTTCAGATCCTCTCTACAGGCCAGTAAAGAATGGTAATAACTTATCTGTTTCTTCCCCCTTACCAGCCCTCGCCAGTGGGCTATAGGAACTGCATATTTTAACCACATTCTTTTTTATTGTGGTTACACATACAGAGTTGGGCAAAAGTGGGTTTATAGTTGTGAATATGAAAAATAGAGAGTTTATTCTTGTATTACTATTTATTAATTATTGTATAATTTTCCACATGACCAACAGTGTATGTATATCCCACATTTTGTTTATCTATTCATCTACTGATAGACACTTGGGTTGGACTCATCTCTTGGCTGTTATGAATAATGCTGTGAATATTAGTGTACAAATATCTGTTCAAGTCCTTATTTTTAATTCTTTTGAACATTCTTTGAGGTATATATATATTATACACACACACACACACACACATATATATCTATATATATATAAATTTTTCTGAAGTGAGAAGCGGGGAGGCAAAGAGACTCCCACATGTGCCCAACTGGGATCCACACGGCATGCCCACTAGGGAGCGATGCTCTGCCTATCTGGGGCGTTTCTTTGTTGCAACTAGAGCCATTCTACCGCCTGAGGTGGAGGCCATGGAGCCATTCTCAGTGCCGGGCCAACTTTGCTCCAATGGAGCCTTGGCTGCGGGAGGGGAAGAGAGAGACAGAGAGGAAGGAGAGGGGGAGGGGTGGAGAAGTAGCTGGGCACTTCTCCTGTGTACCCTGGCCGGGAATCGAACCAGGGACTCCTGCACGCCAGGCCAAAGCTCTACCACTGAGCTAACCGGCCAGGGCCCAATTTTTCTTTCTTTACTGGCATTTCCTACTTTTTCACTTGCTTCAAGAGACTTCGTGATTGATTGTTGAAGCAATTAGGATGGTTGCTTTAAAATCCTGGTCATAAATTGCAGCATCTGATTGATTTCAGTATTGGCATCAGTTGGTTGCCTTTTTGCATTCAAATCGTGGTTTTCCACCTGACCTGGCAGTGGCACAGTGGATAGAGTGACAGCCTGGGATGCTGAGGACCCAGGTTCGAAACACCAGGGTTGTCGTCTTAAGCATGGGCTCACCAGCTTGAGCATGGGGTCGCTGGCTTGAGCGTGGGATCAGCTTAGCACAGGATCAGAGACATGACCCCATGGTTGCTGGCTTGAAGACCAAGGTCACTGGCTTGAGCAAGGTGTCACTCGCTCTGCTGGAGCCCCCCAATCAAGGCACATATGAGAAAGCAATCAATGAACAACTAAGGTGCCGCAATGAAGAATTGATGCTTTTCATCTCTCTCCCTGTCTATCCCTCTTTTTGTCTCTGTCTCTCTCATAAATAAGTAAATAAATAATAAATAAATAAATAAATAAAATTGTGGTTTTCCTGGTTCTTGGTATGATGAATGATTTCTATTATTATTAGACACTTTGGCTATAATGTTAGGAGACTGTTGATCCTACTTAAAACTTTTATAAAAACTTTCTCTTTTCACAGACTGTCTCTCTGTTTAGGTTTAGCCTATAAATTCTAGCCTACTTCATGGGATTCAGCTCCAGTGACAGTTTAGTTCTGAAAGCCCTTGCAACGCTATTCTGGTGTGCACCATTCTTCTAATGCTGCTAGGGTTCCAGCTCAGTTCCTGCTGGTGCCATCTGCAGGGGCAGAAGGCAATTCCTTCAGCCACCTGCTCTCATTGGGTGACCTTCTGGTGGAAAGAGGTGGAGCAGAAACCACTGGGTTTGGGTTTCCTTATTCCACTGAGTAGAGGGTAGGAAGACACAGGGCTTGTCTGCTCCCACCACTGTGACCGGATCAGACTGCCTGCCAGTACCCTGGGTGTGGAGCAGTGTCTGGGATCTGTTGCTACTGTTGCCAACAGACTGAACTGCCAATTGGTCTGGGGTATAACACAGGGATTATAGCTCCCACTGGAGCTTCCCCTCTCCTGATTGGACCTCCCCTCTCCTGATCCTTTGGCCAGAGAGAACAGGCTTTTTTGGGGTTCTTTTGCCTCTGCTTGTTGGGGTCCCAGATTGCAGGCCTCTCTGGAAACCAGGCCTGGGTGTACAGGAGACAAAAAGACAACCCAGGGAATTCACCAAGTCTTACGTTTCCCACCAGCCTATGGCTTTGTTTTAACCTCAGAGTCCTTTTATAATTGCCCAGTCAATAATTCCAAGTATGTTCAGTTGTATTTAGAGGGAAAAAATCAAGAAAAACTATATTTACTCCATCTTGTTCCAGACCCAGCAGCCCAAATCAATTTTTTTTTTTTTTACAGAGACAGAGAGAGAGTCAGAGAGAGGGATAGATAGGGACAAACAGACGGAACGGAGATGAGAAGCATCAATTATTAGTTTCTCGTTATGACACGTTCATTGATTGCTCTCTCATATATGCCTTGACCGTGGGCCTTCAGCAGACCAAGTAACCCCTTGCTCAAGCCAGCGGACCTTGGGTCCAAGCTGGTGAGCTTTTCTCAAACCAGATGAGCCCACACTCAAGCTGGCAACCTCGGGGTCTCAAACCTGGGTCCTCCGCATCCCAGTCCGACGCTCTATCCACTGCGCTACCGCCTGGTCAGGCTAAGCCCCTTCTTAAGGTTTGTTTCCTTCAGTTTGCTAGAATTACTATGAATCCATATTTTCACTTATTAAACATTTTTAAAATTTAGTGTTAAGTATGCCTAAGATTCTACCAAATCTTCGAAATTTTTAACATGATTCTGATAGGTCTTTATCAAACAAGCAGAGAATATTTGAAATATAAAATAAAAGTTAAAATTCAATCTGACCTTATTTAATGAGGTAATAAATATTAACAGCATTGATGTTCTTAACTTTTAACTTTAAAGACACATACTCCTGTCTGAGAGAAAGGAGAAATTAAGGTGCCTCAAAAGACAGAAATCAAATTATTTTAACACTATCAAAAATATCCATCTTGATGAAATAAGGTATCTGCTCTGGCAAGTAAACCTTGTAGGTTTGCTCACATGGGAGTAAACATGCTGAAGGTAAAAATCAAACAGAATTCCAAATGATGGCACTAAATTACACAGCTGCAAAGCTAACTATGTCATAGAAATGGTGAAAGTCTTCCTGCTTCTCAGAGGGTAAAGGTAGATCCGGCCCCTGTGAAAGTCTTGGGTGGGCTAGAGCTGTCATAATGGCTGCTGACCATGATGTACAGGAGAAATGGCTGGGAGATGGCAGTGGAGGTGGGGGTGTCTTTGGGGAGGATGACTCACAGAAGGAAAAGAAGAGGAGACACCAGTAATGATCTGCAGGCTGACCCCAGCTGCTAAAGTTTGGATGCGTGACTGATGAAATGTTCTGAATCACTTGGAGAATGATAAATAGCAACAATCACAGGCGTTTGTAGAGTATTGATTTCCCAGAGATGTCCACAGGTTTTTATATGAATAATCTAATTTATAACCAAGCAGTTCCTGTAATGAGTCTCATGACACTCCTGCATGAGTCTATGGTATTCCTCCCCTCTCATAGAAGTGGATACTAAAGAGAGAAGGAAGGTATCTGGCTTCCTCCAGGCCACATAGAATCTATACTAGATGGATGGTCTCTAGAGGATACAAAACAAATGGTTCCAGATTACATGGATGACCCATAGTTAAGACATTGGATGTCTCCAATTGACCCTCAGATCTAGTTATCGCTAAATAATTGTTGTTAATATAATTTATGTTAATGTAATTTTAAATCTAAAGGCAATTGTCAAAATAGTTCTTGAAAGAAATAATACACAATGTAAAACGGTAATTTAATAACAATAAAAGCAAGCACTTAAATCTTGTTTACTATGTGTCAGGTACTATTGTAAGTGCTTTACGCATATTACCTAACTTAATCCTCAGAACCATCCTTTGATGAAGGTATTATCTCCATCTTTCAAAGCAGGAAACCGAGGCAGATAAATTAAGTAAGCAATGTCACACTGTTGATAAGGGACAGAGCTGGGATTCAAACCCTGGCAGTTTGACTCCAGAATCTTAATCATCATTTTATACTGCCTCTCAGTACTATTATTAACAAGAATCCAAAGCATGATTCCTGGAGGATATCTACAAACATTAGCAATGTGGGGGAGTGAGAGAAAAAGTAAAGCATGCATTTTTTTTTCATTTTACTCAAAAGAAAATCAATTTTATTCTGAATTTGATTATTTGAGAAAAATATTCTGATTTTAAAGAGTTGAAAGGAACATGAGGGACTTTTTGGGGTGATGATAATGTTTATCTTGATAAGAATTTAAGTTATATGGGTTATGAATTTGTCAAATCTAAGTGAATATACCCTTCATATTTGTTTTTTTTTAAGATTTTATTTATTCATTATAGAGAGGTGAGAGAGAGAGAGAAGGGGGAGGAGCAAGAAGCATCAACTCCCATATGTGCCTTGACAAGGCAAGCTCAGGGTTTTGAACCGGCAACCTCAGCATTTCCAGGTTGACACTTTATCCACTGCGCCACCACAGGTCAGGCCATATTTGTTTTAATTTATGTAAATTTTACATCAAAAGAAATAACTATAAGTAAATATTGAACTTTAGATAGCAGTATTAGAATACTACAGTACTTATGGGGCTGCCTTGGCCAAATAGCTCGGTTGGTTGAAGCACCGTCCTAATGCACAAAAGTTGTGGGTTCGATTCCCAGTCAGGGCACATACAGGAACAGATGGATGTTTCTCTCTCTCTCTCTCTCTCTCTCTCTCAAATTCAATAAATAAATTTAAAAATAAATAAATAAATAAATAAAGTACTGTTGGGGAAGTATACAAATGTCTGTAATTTACTTTGAAATGCACCCAAAACTACAGCGAGCTGATGGATGGATAGATGAGATGGCTACATTATGATAAAGCAAGTATAATAATATGCGAACAATAGAACACTTGGTGAAGTATCCTCCATGTGCCCCATATTAATCACAGCCTCCACCTCTCCCTCCATAAGTGTATGGTTTTATCACCCAAGTGTGCCCAGTAGTTTAGTTTGCTCCCCTTTTAAACTTGGTATATCCCCCTCTGTCCCTTTCTTTCCTTTACAATATATCTGTTGAAGGACCTAGGCTGTTTCACCTGTAAAGTTTCCTCCACTCTGGACTTGGATTACTGCATACTCATGATACAGGTCAGTATGTCCCTCTATCCTCTGCATATTCTACAAATTGGCCCCTGAATTCAGAGAATGGATGAGACTCAGATTTTATCCCTTTGGCAAGACGAAGTAGTGTTGTGTTCTTTCACCAGGAGATATATATTGTCTGCTTTTCACTTTTTTTTTATTTTGGCAATTATTTGTGATCAATGCCTAGGTTCATTAATTCACTTGAGATAGATAGGATGGTGATATTTTATCACTGTATTTTCATTTATTGGTTGGAATAATTTTATAAAGAGATATTCTCCTTTATCTACCATTTGATTACCCAGTTGCACAGCTCATAAAGGAAAGGCAAAATAAACAGTTGATTCTTTGTTTTTATTCACATAATTTTCACAATTATGAATTGGTTATCTGTCATCCTCAGAAGGTGACCAATTAGTTTTCTTTTCAGATAATATAATAAAATCACAGATTCAAACATATTTAAATACTATCCTCATTTTGGCTCAAATTGTTTCACCTTTGACCAGGGAGCTTTTTCAAAATGATCCCTGAATTTTGTCCACAACTCTAGTGGTCTTTGATAGTGTCATTGCTATGTAGTAGTTCCAAATATTCCAGTTTATCTTATATATTTCCTACTCCAGAACTAGAATCAACCATTTCTTCAAGAAGCTCGAGTTTCCATTAATAGAACATAGTATTTCAAAACCATAATCTGGGCCCTAGCCTGGTGGCTAAGTGGATAAAGGATCATCCCAACATGCCAAGGTCACTGGTTGGATCCCTGTTCAGGGCATGTACAAGATGCAATCTATGAGTGCTCAGCCAAATGGAACAACTGAGTGGAACAATGAGTTGATGTTTCTCTCTCTCTTTCTCTCTTACTCCCCCCTTCCTCTCTCTCTCTCTCTCTCTCTCAAATCAATGGAAAAATTTGTGTGTGTGTGTGTGTGTGTGTGTGTGTGTGTAATCTGGACACAAGAGGATTGTTACTAGGAGATTGCATTTTCTTTCTTCCATACTAAGAATGCTAGTTCTCAAAATCCCAGGGTATGATAGAATTATAATATCCCATATTTGCTCTGACCTATAATAACTGTACAACAGTCTCAAATAACAGTAATAATACCACTACCACAGATAATGATTAAAGTAAACAGTTAAATTTTTTAGGCTAATCATCTTCTTTCCTCTTTTTTAATAGTTGTACTGGATCTATGTTGACAAATTATATAATCTTTACATATTATATAATCTTCCTCTTTTAACCTTCATTAAGTCTTAGTTCTACAAGCACAGTATATCTCATGCCTACCAACCAGTTCCTGTGTCAATATCTCTCTAATCTTTGTGGTGGACTTGATCTCTAGTAGACAATTTAATAAGGGCCCATGAGAACAATATTCCCCAAGTTCCTGCATGTTGATCATAGTTCATGTCACTCTTATTCAACATAAAACCTTTTGCTCACATTTTCTTTCTTTGTGTATCTTAAGTGTATTATTTCATTTTCTTTAGCATAAATCACTGTTGTCAAAAAGTCTGATGATAATATAATTTCTTTCATGAGTCACAAGCTATTTGTGCCATAAGTGCTCAAAGAAATCTTTTACTTTTTTAAGAGAGGCAAGGAAAGAGGGACAGGGAGACAGGAACATTGAACTGTTCTTGTATGTGCCCTGGCTGGGAATCAAACCAGCAACCTCTCTGCTTCAGGATAACGCTCTTTTACTTTTCTGTAAAGCTATTGTTCTAGAAAACGTCCTGGTGTTGGTAGTTCTGGGTCAGTATACTCAGGTACATGTTGTGCTCTTCCCACTTCTAGTTCAAAACATTCCAGGAAATAGTACAGAAAACTTTCCTTGACTTTCAACATCAGCACTTGATCTGTTCCCTTTCTTTGATCTTTCTCTCCAGGGGTCTTATTATTTGTATTCTAGACTTTTCTTATCTTCTATATTTGTCACTTCTCTTAATTCCTTTTTATTTATTTCTTCATTTTTTTCTGATTTTTAAGTTATATATTTTTTTACCTTCTGTCTGTTTGTTCCACTATTCCTTCTGGTGTGGTCTTCCTTTTTAAAATTATTTTTTTCCTTTTATTTCTAGTTTTTCCTTAAAACCTGCCACCTCATTAGTAACTTTTTCTAATTCTGATGGTGTTCTTTTGTTTTTTATTATTTTCTTAATATCTTTTAATTCTTTTGAAATAGCCTATTACTGTATATAACTATCTTTGTGACATGCTTTCATCTTTACTCCCTTAATTTTTACATAAAAACACTGAGGCCCAGAAAGTGGTTATTCACCCAAGTTTACATTTTCAAACATGAAAAAAAAGCCCACTTAACTTTAAAAACAAATTTGCATTCTAGTGTTGTCTTTGGAAAGACTAAAGAGAAGAAGTTCACTACTGGACCTGATAAATGAATTCAGCAAGGTGGACCTGATAAATGAATTCAGCAAGGTGGCAGAATATAAAATAAATATTCAGAAATCAGTGGCATTTTTATACACCAACAATAAACTGTCTAAAAGAGAAATTAAGAAAACAATCCCCTTCACTATGGCAACCAAAAAAATAAAGTACCGCCTGACCAGAAGGTGGCGCAGTGGATAGACCGTTGGACTGGGATGCAGAGAACCCGGGTTCGAGACCCTGAGGTCGCCAGCTTGAGCGCGGGCTCATCTGGTTTGAGGAAAAAGCCCACCAGCTTGAACCCAAGGTCGCTGGCTCCAGCAAGGGGTTACTCAGTCTGCTGAAGGCCCGCGGTCAAGGCACGTATGAGAGAGCAATCAATGAACAACTAAGGCGTTGCAATGTGCAATGAAAAACTAATGATTGATGCTTGTCATCTCTCTCCGTTCCTGTCTGTCTGTCCCTGTCTAACCCTCTCTCTGACTCTCTGTCTCTGTAAAAAATAAATAAATAAATAAAAATTAAAAAAAAAAAAGCCTGACCTGTGGTGGCGCAGTGGATAAAGCGTCGACCTGGAAATGCTGAGGTCGCCGGTTTGAAACCTTGGGCTTGCCTGGTCAAGGCACATATGGGAGTTGATGCTTCCAGCTCCTCCCCCCTTCTCTCTCTCTGTCTCTCCTCTCTGTCTCTCTCTGTCTCTCTCTCTCCTCTCTAAAAAAAAAAAAGTTAAAAAAAAAAGTAAAGTACCCAAGAGTAAATTTAACCAAAGAGGTTAAAGACTTGTACTCAGAAAATTATAAAAAGTTGTTAAAGGAAATCAAGGAAGATACAAACAAATGGAAGCATATACCGTGTTCATGGATAGGAAGAATAAACATCATTAAAATATCTATATTACCCAAAGCAATCTATAAATTCAATGCAGTTCCTATTAAAATACCAATGACATACTTCAAAGATATAGAACAAATATTCCAAAAATTTATATGAAAGCAAAAAAGAACACAAATAGCCTCAGCAATCCTGAAAAAGAAGAATAAAGTGGGGGGGGGGGGGTATCACACTTCCTGATATCAAGTTATACTACAAGGTCATCATATTCAAAACAGCATGGTACTGGCATAAGAACAAGCATGTAGATCAATAGAACAGAACAGAGAACCCAGAAATAAACCCACACCTATTTGGACAATTGATATTTTACAAAGGAGGTAAGAGCATACAATGGAGTAAAGACAGTCTCTCTTTGACAAATGGTGTTGGGAAAATTGGACAGGTATTTGCAAATAAATGAAACTGGATCACCAACTTACATCATTCACAAAAATAAACTCAAAATGGATAAAAGACTTAAATGTAAGTCGTGAAACCATAAACATCTTGGGAGAAAACATAGGCAATAACCTCTCCGATATCTCTTGTAGCAATATTTTGCTGATTTATCTCTACAGGCAAGTGAAATAAAGGACAGGATGAACAAATGAGACTATATGAAACTAAAAAGCTTTTGCACAGCAAAAGACACCATTAACAAAATAAATAGATAACCCACACAATGGAGAATATATTCGCCAATATGTCTGATAAGGGATTAATAACCAAAATTTATAAAGAACTTGTAAAACTCAATCCCAGAAAGATAAACAATCCAATTAAAAATGGGCAAAATAGGCCCTGGCCGGTTGGCTCAGCGGTAGAGCGTCGGCCTAGCGTGCGGAGGACCCGGGTTCGATTCCCGGCCAGGGCACATAGGAGAAGCGCCCATTTGCTTCTCCACCCCTCCGCTGCGCCTTCCTCTCTGTCTCTCTCTTCCCCTCCCGCAGCCAAGGCTCCATTGGAGCAAAAGATGGCCCGGGCGCTGGGGATGGCTCTGTGGCCTCTGCCCCAGGCGCTAGAGTGGCTCTGGTCGCAATATGGCGACACCCAGGAGGGTCGCAACATGGCGACGCCCAGGATGGGCAGAGCATCGCCCCCTGGTGGGCAGAGCGTCGCCCCCCTGGTGGGCGTGCCGGGTGGATCCCGGTCGGGCGCATGCGGGAGTCTGTCTGACTGTCTCTCCCTGTTTCCAGCTTCAGAAAAATAAATAAAAAAAAATAATAATAAAAAAATAAATAAAAAAAATAAAAATGGGCAAAATAAATGAATAGACACTTCTCCAAAGAGGACATACAGATGGCCGATAGGCATAGGAAAAAATGTTCAACATCACTAATCATTAGAGAAATGCAAATTAAAACCACAATGAGATATCACCTCATACCTGTCAGAATGGCGCTTATTAACAAAACAACACAGAGTAAGAGCTGGAGAGGGTGCAGAGAAAAGGGGACCCTCCTGCACTGCTGGTGGGAATGCAGACTGGTGCAGCCACTGTGGAAAACAGTATAAAGATTCCTCAAAAAATTAAAAATTGAACTGCCCTTTGACCTAGCTATCCCACTTTTAGGAATATATCCTATGAATACCAAATCACTGATTCAAAAGAAAAAATGCACCCCCATGTTTATTGCAGCATTGTTTACAGTAGCAAAGATCTGGAAACAGCCCAAGTGTTTGTCAGTGGACGATTGGGTTGAAAAGCTGTGGTACATATACACAATGGAATACTAGGCAGCCATGAGAAAGACGGAAATTTTACCTTTCGCGACAACATGGATAGACCTGGAAACTATTGTGTTAAGTGAAATAAGCCAGGCAGAGAAAGAAAAATATCATATGACCTCACTCATTTGAGGAATCCAATGAACAATGTGAACTGAGGAATGGAATAGAAGCAGAGGCGGGATCAAAGGGACCAGAGGGAAAGCAGACAGAGGGAAAGCAGATGAGAAGATGGGATCAGAGAAGGGAAAGAGATTGGTGAAATTATATATATATAACACAGTATTATAGAGAGCAGGAAAGCAAATCCTGGAGGGAAGAGGGGAAGGCATTGGAGGGAGGGGGCATGGGGGGCCGAGGGGGATTAAGGGGGTGGGGGGAGATATATTCGGTGGGACTCTTGAATCTATGTAAACACCAATTGAAATCATAAACTAAAAAAAAAAAAAAAAGAGAGAGAGAGAGCAGAAGTTCACAAAACCAGTCAATAGGAGACTAAGAACTCCCAAAGACAGGCCATCCTTGCTCCAGGGGGTAGAGTTTTTCTCAAGTAGCTATTTTCCCCTTTCAAAAGCAAATAAACTGCCAATTTAGTCAGAGGAAAGTGCACCCATATAGCAGTTTTAAGAAGAAAAAAAACCTAATGAATCTATTTCATTTCTTCCTCCATATCAGTTCAGCTTCTAGTTTTCAAGGTCCTCCCTACAGAAAAAAGTCATCTCTTCCTTTATGTGAATCAAAGAGAGACATCAATGAAATGCTGAATTAATATGAAAGAGACTTTCAAATGCAGACACCATCTAACACCAACACCAAGCATAAAACTGTCCTCACTGAAATATTTGATCAATTGTTTGATGCCAAGCAATATTATTAAATTAGATACTTGTCTCTCTTCACATAAAAGGACAGATTACTGCATTTTACAGAGAAATAAATTTAACAATTTCCTACCAGAAAAATGAAACTTTGCCCTCAAAATGGTTTAAGCACTTGAAGTTTAAAGTGCAAAGTTTCTCCACAGCTATTTTCTATTTTCTTTGACTGATAAAAATAATTTATTAATATTAAGGTGAATGTCTATGAAAAGGAATTATTTGTACAGCAATATAGAAAACACAGAAGCTGTCCTTTGATTGAAATATAAAAATCTCTCAGCATGTGTACATAAAAAAAAAGTTGTAGGCCCTGGTCAGTGGTTCAGTGAATAGAGCATCAGCCTGGCATATGGATGTCCTAGGTTTGATTCCCAATCAGGGCACACAGGACAAGCAACAATCTGCTTCTCCCCTCCCCCTTTCTCTTCCTCTTCCTCTCACAGCCAGTGGCTCAATTGGTTCGAGTGTGGCCCTGGATACTGAGGTTAGCTCAGATGGTCCGATTATGTCAGCCTCAGGTGCTAAAAATAGCTTGGTACGTGAGCACTGGCCCCAGACAGGGGTTGCTGGATGGATCTCAGTCTGGGCACATGTGGGAGTTTGCCTCACTATCACCCTCCTCTCACCCAAAAAATTAAAAAATAAGTTGTAAAACTTGGATAATTTTGGCTGAAAACCTTACATTAGGTCTTGCCACCTCAATGGAGCTTGGAAAATCCACAAAAAATCCTTACAGACTGCTCTACTTGCTCCCAAGGTTTAGTCATGTTAGTTCCCAAAGAGTAACAAAGGCTGCAGCCCTGTCCTCAGCCTACTAGGCACTAAACAGCATACAAAGGAATCATGGATAATGTTAAGAGATGAGTTGGGAAGAAGAAAAGAGGAGAAACTAAAAAGAGAAAGGTGGAAATGGAGCCATAGACTAGGACAAAAGGAAAGAAATGTTTAGGAGCCATCAACAGTCACTGCCAGCTCCTAAAAAAAGAATCCCACCTTTGTCACCATCCCCACCATATAGAATCACCATTTATTTTGCACTTGTGTACCAAGCTCTGTATTTGATGTCTTACATGCATCTTTTCACTTTATTCTTGCAACAAACCCCATTTGGTAAACATTGCCATTTAAAACCACGGATTGATTTGTGCATGAATGTTCAAGGCAGCTTTATTCATACTAACCAAAAAGTGGAAACAACCCAAATGTCCATCAATTGATGATAGTAGGAACAAAATTTGGCATATTATTCAGCAATAAAAAGAAAGTACTAAACATGCTACAGCATGGTTGAACCTGGAAAACACTATGTTAAGTGAAAGCCAGTCACAAATGACCACATCTTGTATGACTCCATTTAATGTGAACATTCCAGAATAGGCAAATACATAGAAACAGAAAGTAGATTAGTGGTTATTTGGAGTTGAGGGGGGAGTGGAGGGAGAATTGGGGAATGACTGCTAATGGTTACAGGGTTTCTTTTTTGGGTGATAAAAATGTCTTCACATGGATTATAGTGATGGTTGCACAATCTGTACATATATTAAAGCCTTTAAGAATATATATTAAATGGGTGAATTACAATTATATCTTAATAAAGCTGTTATTTTAAAATCATAGATTGACTATGCCAGTCACTTCTTGAGGAAGGGAACCCAATGTTGATGTGTTTTAGCATAACAACTGGCCCATTTCTGAAAGGCTCTAAAATTATGGTAGAAAAAAACTTCTCCCCACCTGGCTTGGGAGCCAGGGATCTGAGTCCCAATGTTCTCCATAACTAGCTGGTAATTTTGAATAAGCAAAATCTTGAAATGTGGAGAGGCACATAATCTGATGTTACTGAAGAAAATACCAGGTGCTTACTGCTTTGTAGGTACCTTAGTTTGTAAATTTCTCCCTTTCCTTCAACTTCCAACTAATCACCAAGTATGAGAGAGTCTATCTCCTTATCTCCTCTACTATCCATTTCCTCTTCTCCATTTTCACCACCCACTGTCTTACCTCAGGCCTCCATCAGTTCTACATCACTCCTAACAGGGAGTGCCTCTACTCAACGTCCCCTTCCATTCCCCCAAGCACACTGCTGCCAGTGTGATCTCTTTAAAATTAAGGTCTTAATCATTAGGGAAATGAAAATCAAAACTCCAGTGGAATAGAGATATGAACAGACCAACATACGCATTTTTAAGATAGAAGCTGCAACTCGGTCCATATTTTTGTTTGAGATCTGAGCGAAATTCCGAGATACGACTCGTGATTCAGGAAGCTGCCGCTAGTTGGCATGTTGGCGCATGGGTACAGTATCAGCAGTTTGATATATGAGTTGACTGACTTACAAGCTCGGTTACAGAATGAATTAAATTTGCATCTCAAGGTACCACTGTGCCAGTTTACACCCATCAGGATGAGTACTATCAGAAGAAAAAAGGAAAAGAAAACACCAAGAGTTGATGAAGATTTAGAGAAATTGGAACCCTTGTGAACTGTTGGTGGTAATATAAAATGGTATAGCCTCTGTGGAAAATAGTCTGGTTATGCTTCAAAAAATTAAAGATAGAATTATCATATAATACAGGTTTTTCATTTCTAGGTATACACCCAAAAGAACTAAAAGCAGAGTCTCAAATAGATATTTGCATACCCGTCTTTTTTTTTGTTTGTTTATTTGTTTGTTTTGGGGGGGGTGTATTTTTCCAAAGTGAGAAGCCGGGGAGAGGCAGACAGACAGACTCTCGCATGCACCAGACTGGATCCACCCGGCATACCCACCAGGGGGTGATGCTCCGCCCATCTGGGCCATTTCTCTGCTGCAATCAGAGCCATTCTAACACCTGAGGCAGAGGCCATGGAGCCATCCTCAGTGCCTGGGCCAACTTTGCTCTAATGGAGCCTTGGTTGTGGGAGAAGAAGAGAGAGATAGAGAGGAAGGAGAGGGGGAAGGGTGGAGAAGCAGATGGGCACTTCTCCTGTGTGCCCTGGGTAGGAATCGAACCTGGAACTTCCACACGCCCAGTCAATGCTCTACCGCTGAGCCAACTGGCCAGGGCTGCATACTCAAGTTTTTAACAGCATTATTCATAATAGCTAAAATGTGGAAGCAATCCAAGTGTCTATTGACAGATGAATGGATAAGCAAAAGGTGTGTATATGCATACAAAGGATTCAGCACTTAAAATGAAGGAGATTCTGACACGCTACAACATGGATGAACCTTGAGGACATTATGCCAGATGAAATAAGCCAGCCACAAAAAGGCAAATACTATAAGACTTTACTAATATGAGATATCTAAAAGTAGTCAAAATCATACAGACAGAAAAGTAGGAATGGTAGTTGACAGGGGATGGGGGGAGGGAAGAATGGGCAAATACTGTTTAATGGGTAAAGTTTCAGTTTTGCAAGATGAAAAGAGTTCCGGAGATGGATGATGGTGACGGCTGTACAATGATATCAATGTATGTAATACCACTAAACTGAATGCCTAAAAATGGTAAAGATAGGAAAATTTATGTTATGTGTATTTTATCACTATATGTGTGTGTATAATTTTTAAATTAGCAAAAAAAAAGAAAGAAAGAAACGTAAGTACAGTACAATGGTTTTAATACCAGTACCAGTACCCTACCTGAAACCCTTCCCTGCCCCCTTTGTCTTATCGGATGAAAGTCAGGTTGCTTGACTTCCCATCTCTTGGTGACCTGGTTTCTAGCCTCACCAACGTCAAACTTTCATCCAACAGGGAGGACACACCCTCAGCCCTAGAGATACAATACCAGAGAACTGAAGTTCTCTTATGTTTGTCACAATTTCTCAGATTTCCATACCTTTGCACACTGTTCCCTCCATGGAATTGCCTTTCCTTCTCTTCTTCCTATTGTAAATGTCTAGACCAAAGGCAATTCATCTGGGTGCCTCTGAGGTGATGAGTGGGGGCAGGGTATTGGCTAGAAAGAATCACAAAGAAACCTTTCCTGGTGATGAAAATTATTTATATCTTGATTAGGATGGTATTTACGTATTAGTATGCATTTGTCAAAGTTTATTGAACTATATTTCCATCTGGGCACTTTATTTAAATTTTTAACAATGGTAAGTAAAAAGTCAATTCAAAGTATCATTTCCCTGAGCCCCATTTCTAACACAGGCTGATTTAGATACAACTCTCAGGGCCCCATAACCATCTACATTTTCATTGAACTGCACCAACCGCAATGGAATCAGCTTACAAACCACCCCCACCATTGGCGACCATCTTCCTTCTTGTAGACACACATAAACAACCCACATCATCACTTTCTTTACTATCTTTTAAATAGTTTATACAAAAACTAATGTGTTTGGGGTCCCAGAGGGACACCTTCCTAATGTGATGTGAGGTTTATCTGCTTATTCCCCTGTGACCCCTATAGATGATACTGAAGAAAGACATTTAGAAGTCATCCCACAGTGAACTTATTTATGCCCTGTTGAATGATCAGCAGGAATGATGGCAAATCAATATTCCAGGAAAGGCTTCCCTGGCTTCTTGTTTGGGGAATTCGACTTTAATCTGTTCAAAATGTATGCCTAAGTGAGCTTTATCATCCCTATAATTAACTTTATTTAACTAAATATTAATCTCCAGAAATTTTACATTATAAACATGACTGTGCCTTAATGCTTCAGGAAGACCCTAATGTACTGCAGGAATCAATGAAATGTTAACAAGCACTGACAGTTTAGCAGGTGCCACAGAGGAGAGTAAAATCCAAAAAAGATTGTGTTGGCCCTGGCCAGGCAGCTCAGTTGGTCAGGGTATCGTCACAATATGCCCGGTTATGGGCTGGATCCCTCGTCAGGGTGCATACAAGAATCAACCAATGTATGCATGAATAAGATGAACAAATCAATGTTTCTCTCAAAGAAGAATAAAGAGAAAGAGAAGGAGAAAAAGATGGAGGAGAAGGAAGAGGAGGAGGAGGAGGAGGAGGAGGAGACTGTGGCGCACCAGGCACCTCTGTCCCACTTAAGCAAGGTTGTCTTCTTGCCACTCTTCCACCTACACTTAGAGACCCAGCAGCACAGCCTTGGCCTAGGCAGACTGTGACATTCCTCCCTGTCTGGTTCCTTCCTCCATCCCTTCCCACTCAGCACCTCTGTCCATTAAAACCTCTGCCAAGAAAGGCCTGAGACTCATTCACTCAATGGTAACACTGACTAATATAGAGTCATGTTCTCTCATGAGCAATTCCAAGCCCCAAAACTCTAAAAACCCAAACATTTTTTGAAGATTGATGCAAACTTTGACAGGACGCCCTGGCCTGAACTGACTGACATGAGATCATTTGCAGGTAGTTTTTATCCTACTTAGTGTAAATTTTCATCATTGTTTGATTGCAAGGAGCTGCCCCAGGCCATGTGGGCAGTATTACATACTCTATATCAGGGGTCCCCAAACTTTTTACACAGGGGGCCAGTTCACTGTCCCTCAGACCGTTGGAGGGCCGGACTATAAAAAAAAACTATGAACAAATCCCTATGCACACTGCATATATCTTATTTTAAAGTAAAAAAACAAAACAGGAACAAATACAATATTTAAAATAAAGAACAAGTAAATTTAAATCAACAAACTGACCAGTATTTCAATGGGAACTATGCTCCTCTCACTGACCACCAATGAAAGAGGTGCCTCTTCCGGAAGTGTGGCGGGGGCCGGATAAATGGCCTCAGGGGGCCGCATGCGGCCTGCGGGCCGTAGTTTGGGGACCCCTGCTCTATATGATGTATCACATCTCAAAAATCCAAAAACCTCTGGATGCCAAAGTACAACCAGCACTAATATTTTATATATGGGATTGTGGGCCTGAACCCACTAGAAGGCCAGCTGGATCAGTTTGCAGTAGGTGCCCCACAAGGATATTTTTGGGTCTAAATGGAAAGAGCAAGCAACATGGTGGACAGCCTTTGGGTGTGTGATGTTGATGACAGCAGGGACTAGGGCACATCTGCCTGGCAGCACTATCCCCAACTCAGGGCATCATCTCATACAGAGGAGTTACATGCCAGCATCCCCAGTGCACAGAAGCCACAAGTCCACATGACCTTGCTCTTGAAATCGATAGTTTGATGAAGAGCTCAGAAAGTCCTGTTCATGGAAACAAACTTAGAATGGCCATGACTGGGTGGGTGTCATCTCTAAGGCAGCAGGTCAGTTCAGTGGATTCTGGTCCCCATTTAAATGATTGCTGAAATCAATCAGGAGGCTAACCTGAATTGTTTACTTGTTATAGAAATGTAACAAACATGCAGAACGGTGCACACATCATAAGTGGATGAATTTTCACAAATTGAACACACCCATGTAACCAGATCAAAAAAACAGAGTATCCCCAGAAATGTAGAAACTTTCCTCATGTTTCCTTCCAAATCATAATCACCCCCTCTCCTCACCAAGACCAACCATAATCTTAACTTCTAAAAGTCCATTTCTCCAGCTTTATTTTTAGTTTAAATGCATCAAATATTTTGCCATTAGAGAGACCCTGTTTGGGTAACAACCAGGTTTCTTTCCTCTTACCTTCTGAAAGTGGAACTATAAAACCAGTCAGAAGTTGAAGCTGGGGTAGCCAACATACAGATGATGTATTATAGAACTGTATACCTGAAACCTATGTAATGTTATTAACCAATGTCACCCCAATAAATTCAATAAATAAAAATAAAGAGAGAAGTTGAAGCAAAAGAACCACACAGTACAGGTCCTGATACAACTCAAGAAACTCAGGCCCCACCTCAACTTGCAGTTGCCTCAAAATCAAACCCTGAAAGAATATAAAAAGAAGCAAAGTTTATTTGCAATAATTAGCAGAGAAGCCTGACCAGGCAGTGGCGCAGTGGATAGAGCATTGGATTGGGATGCCGAGGACCCAGGTTCGAGACCCCGAGGTCGTCAGCTTGAGTGCAGGCTCATGTGGTTTGAGCAAAAGTTCACCAGCTTGGACCCAAGGTCGCTGGCTCGAGCAAGGGGTTACTCCATCTGCTGAAGGCCCACGGTCAAGGCACATATGAGAAAGCAATCAATGAACAACTAAGGTGTCGCAATGAAAAACTGATTGATGCTTCTCATCTCTCTGTTCCTGTCTGTCTATCCCTGTCTATCCCTCTCTCTGACTTTCTGTCTGTTAAAAAAATAAAAAATAATTTTTTTAATTTAAAAAAGATAATTAGCAGAGAAATTTAATGTAAACAAGAAGATTCATATAGGTATCACTTAAAGCTTGTAAAATGCCACTTTTAATTCAGATAAAATTTATCATTTTAACTATTTTTAAATGTTTAATTCAATGGTACATGCACAGACTTGTAAAATTATTACCAATATTGAACCACAGAACATTTCCATCACACCAAAGAGAAATGCCTTATCTGGTAGCAATTATTCCTAATTTTTCCCCCATTCCCTGGCAACCACCAATCTACTTTCTGTTGCTATAAATCTGCCCATTCTGGACACTTCATTTAAATGGAATCACACCATATATGGCCATTTCTGTCTGGTTTATTTCACTTAGCATAATGTTTTTACAGTTCAGCCTTGCTGTAGTACCGATCAGTATTTCATTCCTTGCTATGGCTAAATAAGATTGCATTGTATGGACCCACCACGTTTTGTTTATCCACTGATAAGGTGGATATTAGGGTTGTTTCTGCTTTTTGGCTATTAATAATGCTGCTATAAGCACTTACGTACAAGTGCTTGTGTACGTGTGTTCATATGAAAAAATGCTTTCGGTTCTCTTGGGTATATACCTGGAAATGGATATAGTAACTCTAACATTTTAAAGAATTGCCAGTCTGTTTTTCCAAAGTGGCTACAGAATTTTACCAGCAATCTGGTAAAATTTACACCCTTACCAGCAACCTATAATGACTTCAATTTCTCCACATCTTCATGAAATGGTATCTCACTATGGTTTTGACTTATTTCCTTAATGACTAATGGTGTTGAGCATCTTTACATGTGCTTATGAGCCATTTGTATATCAACTTTAGAGAAATGTCCTTTGCTTATTTTTAAATTGTATTGTTTGTTGGGTTAAGCGTTCTTTATATACTTGGCCAGGTGCAGTGGATAGAACATTGACTTGGGATGCTGAGGACCCAGGTTTGAAACCCCGAGGTTTCCAGCTTGAGCACAAACTCATCTGGCTTGAGTGCAGGCTTGCCAGCTTCAGTGTGGTGTCATAGATATGACCCCATGGTAGCTGGTTTGAGCCGAAAGGTTGCTGGCTTGAAACCCAAGGTCACTGGCTTGAGCCCATGGTTGCTAGCTTGAGCAAGGGGTCACTAGCTCAGCTAGAGTCCCCCAGTCAAGGTACATATGAGAAGCAATCGATGAACAACTGAAGTGCCACAATGACAAGTTGTTGCTTCTCATCTCTCTCCCTCCCTGTCTGTCTGTCCCTGTCTGTCTCTCTCTATCTTTAAAACAAACAAACAAACAAACAAAAAAGAGTTCCTTATATCTCCTAGATACTAGACCCTTATCAGATATAAGATTTGTAAACGTTTTCTCCCATCCTGTGGGTTGTCTTCTCACTTTCTTGATAGTGTCCTTTTATGTAGAAAAATTTTTAATTTTGAAAAAGTTCAATTTACCTGCTTTTTCTTTTGTTGCCTATACTTTTGATGTCATACTAAGAAACCATTACCTACTCCACCATCATGAAAGTTTATACCTGTGCTTCCTGCTAACAGTTTTATAACTTTGTAAAACCCCATTTTCTTAAATCATGTTTTAATTTATGTAAGACAACCCTCATGCCAACCTTTCTTATAAGGATCACAGAAACATAAAGAAAACACAAAATATATTTTAGTTTCATTTGCTGTAGCATAATGGTTTATAATGTAAATCATTCTTACTTGAGTCAAATCCTGGATTTGACATGTCTAAGGATCTTTGGAGAATCTGTATATCCTAACTGAAAAAGAGTGCTCCAACACATGTGTTCTATACATTTATCTATAATTATTTGTATATCTAAATCTATGTAAATATAATATGTTGTCCTACCACTAGAAAGCATTAATGTAAAACCCAAAAAACTTTGTGTAGATTGGTACAATTCCATACCCAGCAAGCCATAGAAAGACAAAGGGTGAGTAGCAGAAGATCTGTCTATTAATATATTAAAAATATATTTTAAGACTAAAAATAAATAAATTCCAATTACCTAATCTTTCCAAGCCTCAGTTTTGCCTATGTAATATGGAAATGATAATAGTGTTTACCTCATAGGTTATGAAGATTAGATATGATAATGTATGAAATGTAATAATAGCATCTATCTCCCATAATAAGTTCAACAAATGTTAGCTGTTATTTTATCATGTTAATACACATTATTTTATCATGTTAATCATTTTGTAGTAATTTTTAAAATAACACGTTTTCCTTGGGACCCTCTCTGTTCCCTCCTGCCCACAGGAGGGTATAAAGTCTATGCAAGCAAATGAGCACATAATGATTTGAGCTGAAGATAAACAACCTCGGGAGAAAGCTACAGGACCCGAGGGACAATCGGGAAACTGCAGAGCAGGTAAAGACAAAGAGATGTTTATTTGTCGTCTCTCGGGTGATCCTCTAGCTACTCGTCCACTGGCCTGAGATTTTTGAGAGCTAAACAGTTAGCTTCATGATATTTACTGAGCATTTTTCTGAGTATTTTCTTATTTACCAGGAAGGCAGTATAATGTATTTCAAAGAATAAGAATTAGGAAGCCTGAATTTGGGCTCTGACTCTGCTGTTACCTGTGTAACCCAGTAGATCTGCTCATTTACCTGGCCCTTGATGTCCTACTTGAGGGAAGAAGGAAGGAAGAAAGGGAGGGCAAGAGGGAGGGCAAGAGGGAGGGAAGGAGAGGAGAGGTGCCCTTCTGATTCTGAAAATCTGATTTTGGGGACTACATTTAGAATTTGTTTTCATTGCTGTAGCAAGCAGAATTGTTCAAGCCAGTTTTCAGGCTATTTGGGTATGCTAACCTTTATGATAACACTTCTATCGCATTTGGCTTTTGGAAGTAATCCCTAGACCAAAAAATAATCTTCCTTTCTTTGTTTGGCATCTCCACAAAAGCCAAGCATCCATACATATGGAGGGAAGGCTCTGTGCCAGGCTCACAGATAGGCATAGATGTTGACTCCCCAAGGACGCTGTGGGAGATCAAAGGGGGAAAGATGTGCTGTGCTGACCAAACATCCCGTAGGAATCACAGCTCAGAAGCACTGTGTCATCCCTGACCAGACTAAGTTTTGGAAAGAAAATAGAAGACCCCTACCATTTTACAACAACCAGAAGGCAACCAAAATAATGCTTTAAAATTTCTGCTCTTGCCACTTGTTTCCAGGAGAGGGAAGGTTGGAGGGGAAAGTATGTAGACAATTCAATCACTCATTCACTGGAAATATATTGAGAGCCCACAATGCACCAGGCACAATTCTAGGCACTGGGGATACAGCAGGGAACAAAATTATGTTCCTGCCTCCACAACACTTACATTCTAGTAGGGAAGAAAGGCAATAGGCAAAAAAATAATTAGGTGTACATGTGTACATGCATGCACAGGTAGAAACTGTGCATGTGTGCATATGTGTATGACTAGGTGAAAATGTGTGCCCGTGTGGGCATATATGGGCACAGGTGGAAAGTGTGTGTGTATGTGTATGCAGAGGCATAAATGTGTGCACATGTGGATGGATGTACTTGTGTATAGATGTATGTGTCAGTGGGTTAGTGCTTTGAAAATAAGAAAAGCAGGCCCTGGCCGGTTTGCTCAGTGGTAGAGTGTCGGCCTGGCGTGCAGGAGTCTTGGGTTCGATTCCCAGCCAGGGCACACAGGAGAAGCGCCCATCTGCTTCTCCACCCCTCCCCCTCTCCTTCCTCTCTGTCTCTCTCTTCCCCTCCTGCAGCCAAGGCTCCATTGGAGCAAAGATGGCCCGGGCACTGAGGATGGCTCCATGGCCTCTGCCTCAGGCGCTAGAATGGCTCTGGTTGCATCAGAGCCACGCCCCAGATGGGCAGAGCCTCGCCCCCTGGTGGGCATGCCGGGAGGATCCCGGTCGGGCGCATGCGGGAGTCTGTCTGACTGCCTCCCCGTTTCCAACTTCAGAAAAATACAAAGAAAGAAAGAAAGAAAGAAAGAAAGAAAGAAAGAAAGAAAGAAAGAAAGAAAGAAAGAAAGAAAGAAAGAAAGAAAGAAAGAAAGAAAGAAAGAAAGAAAGAAAGAAAGAAAGAAAGAAAGAAAGAAAGAAAGAAAGAAAGAAAGAAAGAAAGAAAGAAAGAAAAGCTGAGAAAGTGGCATAGGAATATGGGGAAGGGGTTGGTTGCTATTTTAAACAGTGTGGTCCGAGTGGGCTTCCTTGATGAGATGACATAAAAGCACAGAACTGAAAGATGGAGGATTGATGAAGAGTATTCTAGGCAGAAAGAATAGAGTGAAAAGGGCCTTGAGGTGAGAACAATGGGTGTTGTGGATGAGAAATAGCAAGGAAGCCAGTGTGGAAATCAAGGAAGAGAGAAGCGGGAGGTGAGTGTGATGGGGTGAGGGGAAAGCTCATCCCATAGGGCTTATAAGAACTGTAGGACACTGTAAGAATTTTGGCTCTTATTCTGACCAATATGAGAATCCAGTGAACAGTTTGGAACAGAAGAGACGTATGATCTAATTTCTATTTTAAAGTGATCTCTCGAGCTGCTGAGAGTATTCTGCAGAGGAATGGTAGCAGGAACTCCAGTCAGGAGTTTGTTGCAATGATCCAACAAGAAGTGATGGGAGCTTAGTCAAGGGTGCTTAGCTAAGAAGGTAATGAGAAGAAGCTGGATTCTGGATGTATTTTTGAAGGACAGTCCAACAGGATTTGCTGATAGATGCAATGTGGGGATGACAAAAATCAAGTCAAGCATGACAGCAAAGTTTTTTATCTGAGCAACTAGAAAGACAGCTGTGGAGGAACAAAGGAAAGCAGGCAGGTGTGGTGACTAAGGGGTTCATTTGGACATGTTGCTTTGCAAGGCATAGTGACATCCAAAAAGATGAAGAATAAAGATCTGGGCTGGGGATACAAATTTAGGAGTCAATGGTATAAATATGGGATGGAAACCCAAGATCTTGGATAAGGGGAACTTGGGAATAAGTGTACAGAAGTATGATGTTGGAGCCCTGGGACTCACCAACATTAAGAGGATGGAAAGGAAGGGAGGAAACACCTGAGAAAATGAGAGCTGTAGCCAGTAGAGTAAGAGGAACATAAGGAGAGGGTGCTCCAGAAGTCAAAAAAACAAAGAGGTCCACCATATCAGATGCTCCTAATGGTCAGGATGAGGACTCATGATTCATGCTACAACACTGATAAACCTTGAAAACATAATGGCAAGTAAACGAAGCCAGTCACAAAAGACCAAATCTTGTATAATTCTATTTATATAAAATGTCCAGAATATACAAATCCACAGAGATAGAAAGTAGATTAGTGGTGACGAGAAGCTGCAGGAGGGAGAAATGGGGAGTAATTGCTAATGAGCATGAGGATTTTTTGGGGGGGGAGATGATGAAAATGTTCTGGAATTATAGGGTGGCAATAACTGCACAAGTTTGTAAATAAACTAAAAAACCCACTGAATTGTACACTTTAAAAGAGTAAATGTTATGGTATATGAACTATATCTCAATTTTTTAATATTTTTAAATGAGCAGTCAGAATTGACTGTGGGATTTTGTAACATGGAAGCCTATAGTGACAAGAGTGGTGGAGATTCCTGAAGTGAGTTTAAGACAAAGTGGGAATGGGAAAATCTGAGCATCAATGTGGGTAACAATGGTAATGGATTGAAACACATCTAATATGTTTAAATACATTAGTTCATAATGATACTTTTTTAAAAATCACAAAAAAGAATCCAAAATCAGATTAGGAGATGACAGGGAATCAATTCATTATTTTGAGACTAGTAAATAAAAGAATCAAGAATTTATCCTGCTTTTTCTGTATAAATTGTATTATTGGGTATCCAAATAGTAGATGTAGGTAAATTTCACTTTTAATAAGGTATTCCAGCTAATAAGTGAAAAAAGAATAAAATTCAAATATTGCCACGTTGGAACCCCTAAGGAATGAATGGAAAGCACTGAGCATCAACAGCTACTAGCATCTCAAAAAGACAAGCAAGCAGGCTTTGTGTGTCCTCAGGGAAGAACCCACCACCACCTTTGAAATAGTCCTGGCCCCACATCCTCCAAATCAAACCTGTATCTGATCAACCCTCTGGATTCAGCTACCAATTTTTAGGAAACACAGAGGATAGAGAAAGGTGTTATACTACACCACAGAGTGACAATCAACAAAATCCAGATTATGAAAAATTAAGGGACAAGCCTCCTGACTTCCTCAATGCACAAATTACAAGTAATGGGAAGATGGAAAGATTGAGAGAGAGAAAAAGGATAGAGCATAAATGCAATAAATGGACATTACTTTAATTTTGTTTCAAAAACTGTCACAAAAAAGGTATGACAGAGTTGAGACAATTAGAAATTTTAAGACTGACTGGACATTTAATGATATTTTTAAATCCTAATTTTTTTAAGGTATTGGTTATGGTACAAGGGTCCTTATCTTTCAGAATACACACTGAAGTATTTATAGATACAGCGATATGGTATATGAAATTTACTTCTAATTTTATTTTTTTATTTTATTTATTCATTTTTAGAGAGGAGAGAGAGAGAGAGAGAGAGAGAGAAGGGGGGAGGAGCTGGAAGCATCAACTCCCATATGTGCCTTGACCAGGCAAGCCCAGGGTTTTGAACCAGCAACCTCAGCATTTCCAGGTCGAGGCTTTATCCACTGCGCCACCACAGGTCAGGCCGAAATTTACTTCTAAATACGAAACAGGAGATGTGAATAGGATATAGGTGAAACAAAATTAGCCGTGACTGATCACTGTTAAAGCTGGGTGAAAAGTATCTGATGGTTCAGTCTAATATTCTCTCTGAGCTGTTATATCAGCTTAAAACTCATCATAAAAAAAAAAAAGGTTGACGCCTGGCCTGTGGTGGCGCAGTGGATAAAGCGTCAACCTGGAACGCTGAGGTCACCGGTTCAAAATCCTGGGCTTCCCTGGTCAAGGCATATACAGGAGTTGATGCTTTCTGCTCCTCCCCCCCCTTCTCTCTCTCTCTTTCTCTGTACTCTCTAAAAATGAATAGATAAATAAAAAAATTTTTTTTTAAAGGTTGAAAAATAAATAGAAACAAACAAACTAAAAAGGTTGAAAGAAGAACAGGAGGGGAGGACCTGGAGAGAGCAAGTACAGACTACTCTTTAGAGAAGCCAGTAAAGGGAAGCAGAGAAATGGGGCACCAGTCAGAAAAGAATGTCGGGTCCGTGGAAGGCCTTCTGAAAATGGCAGACATTAGTGAAGGTTTGTGTTCTGATGAGAGACTGATCCAATAGGAAATAAAAACATTTGGGAGGGGGGACAGTTGCTGGAGAGATGCTCTAGTGCCGACATTAGGCAGATACCCGCAAATAAGTCCAGCACAATTCTCACAGCCACATTATGCCGGAACAATGGGTTCTTAGAAAAACCGTCTGAGTTGGTTCTATTTTAAGGGACCTGCAGAAGTAAATCTGGGATTCTTCCTCATCCTTGGGAAGTATCTTCCTGAAATACCCTCATTTCTATACCAGGACTGAAATCAGCCAGGATTAGTCTCCATTGGTAATAATTCTACCTAACATTAACACAGCGCCCTTTCCCAAGGGCTTTTCATTTTAATTTAAACAATTATGTTTAGTTTGTAAAAAGAAAATAATAAAAACAAAAACAGCCTATAATTCCACTTCCCAGATACCCCTGTTAATATTTTTAATGTAAGTAATAAAATGTAGAAGCCTGCCTCCCTTCTCTGACTTAGTTCCCTAACCAGTGTCTTGTTTATTTTTCTAGTAAAATAATAATAATAATAATCAGCATATACATGTTTGAATAAAAATTTATACCAAAGAAGTACCATACTATAATTACTATTCTGTACCTTTTTATACTTAATAATATATCTTGGCAATCTTTACCAACATATTTATTTTAATAGCAATAGTGCACTTTTTAAATAAAAAACGCTTTAAAAAAAGTTTTATGCTATCTCATTGAAACTCATTGAGAACAGATTTCATTTTGCAGATAACAAAACTATCCAGGGAGTGGGATTAAATGACCTGTCCAAGGTCTCAAGAAATTGAAAATTGAGGAATATTAGATGCTGGATTCCTATCACTCCCTGTGCCACAGCGCCCCCCAGTGTCATTCAGGTAACATTTTCCAACCACCACACCACAGCTTCTATCCTGCCTACTGGTATATAGCCCACCAGTTCTCAGTAAATTTTTCATTTGAATTATTAAGACCATTCCACACCCTAAAACAAGGTGTCTCTTTTTAAATAACTTCTCTATTTATGAAATGATTTTTTATAACCATGATTTGGAATTTACAATTCTTAATAGAATGTTAACTTGTATATCCTATATAATATTTATAACATTCTAAGCCTTTCATTTAGAAAGAGAAGTATAGATACTCAAAGAAGTTCCTTTTAAATGTAGTCCAATGTATTGAGCATTTTCAAATGTTTGTGGTTCTTAGTCTTTTGGAGGGGGACATGAACCCTTTTGAGAATCTGGTGAAAGCCACAAATCCTCTCCTGAGACAGCACAGACATGCAAAATCTTGCTTTTAACCCCAGGGCCTTCACAGAATTTCGAAACACCATCCCCAGGCCCCAGGTTAAAAACCACAGCCATGACTATTTCATCTGCTAATTTTGCTTTGCCCAGGTATACCAACAACATTTTAATCAGTGTCACAACATGCCTTTAATTCACTCTAACTTTGAACAGATATTTGCCAAGTCTTCTCAGCCTGGCTGGTTATTTAAGGGTAACTCAGAATAAGCCCTAACACAGGCAATCTGAAAACCTGAAATATTTTGCCTCAAATGTTTTTAAAAGAAAATAATTATATTTAAATTTCCACTGAAAACAAGTTTTCACAAAAAATGATATTGAAATTAACCTAGAGTATGCAGTGATAACTTGATTCTCGGTCTTTATCTACACTGAAAACAAAACCAACCCTAATAAAAAGCCAAGCTTTGGATATGGAGGAGAGAGGTCAAGGGGATAAAGGATTCATCATAACATCAATTAACCGTCATCCTCAGAAATATAATGAAACTCAGGGGCACAGAAAGTTTAACCTTTGGCTTTTGAGTGGGCAAAAAAACACTCCCTAAAGAAAGTCCTTTCTTATTCCACCTCTGCAACCTTCTACTCTAATTGGGTATCTTTTTCTGAGCTATCTTAGGACTTCACCTTACATAGGCTCAGGACCCAATTAAAATGGAGTCTGCATATAACACCAGCACTAAGGAACAGTAACAAACTGTCAATTTTTTCTTCAGATAGTTAAAACTACCTTTAATTTTCCTTTTCCACCAATTAGGTAACCATCCAACATTTCAGTTCAAAGTCTATTCTGAACAAGAGTTTAGTCAGCTGTGCAAAACACTAAAAGCTGCCTGACCAGGCAATGGTGCAGTGGATAGAGCATCGGACTGGGACGCGGAAGACCAGGTTCAAGACCCCGAGGTCGCCAGCTTGAGCGCGGGCTCATCTGATTTGAGCAAAGCTCACCAGCTTGGACCCAAGGTCGCTGGCTCGAGCAAGGGGTTACTCGGTCTGCTGAAGGCCCACGGTCAAGACACATATGAGTAAGCAATCAATGAACAACTAAGGAGTCGCAATGAAAAACTGATGATTGATGCTTCTTGTCTCTCTTTGTTCCTGTCTATCTGTCCCTATCTATCCCTCTCTCTCTGACTCTCTCTCTGTCCCTGTAAAATAATTAATTAATTAATTAATTAATTAAAATAAACTTTAAAAAAAAAACCCTGGAGAATAAGGACCCATAGGTGTGTACCTGATACACTCTGAAATTACATTTAGCTCTTAAAGGGATGTTATTTAGCTTGTTAGGGGCTTGTGATCATGCAACCTCCCCTTTTCTTCCATTTCTTTGCTTATAACAATCTCCAAAATCAGATTCTCCCCCTTAAACTCCACTTTCCCAATATAATGCTTTAATTAATAGAGCAGTGGGACATAAAAACGAGACTAAGAGACATGGACAAGAATGTGGTGGTTACGGGGTGCGGGGGGAGGGAAGGAGGGGGAGGGGGAGGGGCACAAAGAAAACTAGATAGAAGGTGACGGAGGACAATCTGACTTTGGGTGATGGGTATGCAACATAATTGAATAACAAGATAACGTGGACATGTTTTCTTTGAATATATGTACCCTGATTTATTGATATCATCCCATTAAAATTAATAAAAATTTATTTATAAAAAAAATTAATAAAATTTTAAAAAAAATAGAGCACAAAGGTCACTTCTCCATCTCTCCCTGCCAGTAGAGAGCAGGTTGACCCAGCAGGTCTGCCCCATTGGAATGCACTACTAGAGGATTATATAGGACACCCTGGAAAATACGTGTAAGAAATATGTGCTGGCCTGACCTGTGGTGGCGCAGTGGATAAAGTGTCGACCTGGAAATGCTGAGGTTGCCGGTTCGAAACCCTGGGCTTGCCTGGTCAAGGCACATATGGGAGTTGATGCTTCCAGCTCCTCCCCCCTTCTCTCTCTCTGTCTCTCTCTCCTGTCTCTCTCCTCTCTAAAAATGAATAAATAAAATAAAATAAAATAAAAAAAGAAATATGTGCTATTACTGTAGCTCTGTGCTAGATTAGCTCACAGGGAAACTTCTGATTACCTCGCAGTATGTACTTGTCCTCGGTTAACAGATGTCCTCACTTTTTAACATATATGCCTGGCCTCAGCACTTTTCTTTTTTTTTTTTTAATAAATTTTTATTAATGTTAATGGGATGACATTAATATTTCAGGGTACATATATTCAAAGAAAACATGTCTAGGTTATCTTGTCATTA
Source organism: Saccopteryx bilineata (assembly GCF_036850765.1). Taxonomy (NCBI): domain Eukaryota; kingdom Metazoa; phylum Chordata; class Mammalia; order Chiroptera; family Emballonuridae; genus Saccopteryx; species Saccopteryx bilineata. The sequence continues at coordinate 57,815,784 of NC_089499.1, read as the reverse complement.
AATTATGTTGCATACCCCTCACCCAGAGTCAGATTGTCCTCCGTCACCCTCTGTCTAGTTTTCTCTGTGCCCCTCCCCCTCCCCCTAACTCTCTCCCTCCCTCCCTCCTGCATCCTCCCTCCCCCCACCCCTGGTAACCACCACTCTCTTGTCCATGTCTCTTAGTCTCGTTTTTATATTCCACCAATGTATGGAATCATGTAGTTCTTGTTTTTTTCTGATTTACTTATTTCACTCCGTATGATGTTATCAAGATCCCACCATTTTGCTGTAAATGATCTGATGTCATCATTTCTTATGGCTGAGTAGTATTCCATAGTGTATATGTGCCACATCTTCTTTATCCAGTCTTCTATTGAAGGGCTTTTTGGTTGTTTCCATGTCTTGGCCACTGTGAACAGTGCTGCAATGAACATAGGGCTACATGTGTCTTTACGTATCAATGATTCTGAGGTTTTAGGGTATATACCCAGTAGAGGGATTGCTGGGTCATAAGGTAGTTCTATTTGCAGTTTTTTGAGGAACCACCATACTTTCCTCCATAATGGTTGTACTACTTTACAGTCCCACCAACAGTGTATGAGGGTTCCTTTTTCTCCGCAGCCTCTCCAACACTTGCTATTACCCGTCTTGTTGATAAAAGCTAATCTAACAGGGGTGAGGTGGTATCTCATTGTAGTTTTGATTTGCATTTCTCTAATAACTAATGAAGCTGAGCATCTTTTCATATATCTGTTGGCCATTTGTATCTCTTCCTGGGAGAAGTGTCTGTTCATGTCCTCTTCCCATTTTTTTATTGGATTGTTTGTTTGTTTGTTGTTGAGTTTTATGAGTTCTTTGTAAATTTTGGATATTAGGCCCTTATCTGAGCTATTGTTTGAAAATATCAGTTCCCATTTAGTTGGCTGTCTGTTTATTTTGGTATCGGTTTCTCTTGCTGAGCAAAAACTTTTTATTCTGATGTAGTCCCATTCATTTATCTTTGCCTTCACTTCTCTTGCCATTGGAGTCAAGTTCATAAAATGTTCTTTAAAACCCAGGTCCATGAGTTTAGTACCTATGTCTTCTTCTATGTACTTTATTGTTTCAGATCTTATATTTAGGTCTTTGATCCATTTTGAATTAATTTTAGTACACGGGGACAGGCTGTAGTCGAGTTTCATTCTTTTGCATGTGGCTTTCCAGTTTTCCCAACACCATTTGTTGAAGAGGCTTTCTTTTCTCCATTTTGCGTTGTTGGCCCCCTTATCAAAGATTATTTGACCATATATATGTGGTTTTATTTCGGCCTCAGCACTTTTCAATCCTAAACGCTGCTGTCGTTTAATCCCCTTGATGGCTAGCATGTGTCCTAGGGCTCTTGAGGGTTGTAGATGGCAATGTACTGGGCAGTGTGAACCGCAGTACCACCATCCGTTTCCCAGGCAGAATGAGGGTCTTTGGGTGGCTACCAGTTAGAGGTCAGTCTTGGTTTTCCAAGAGGGCTGGCCTAAAACCAGACACAAGCATGTTCTTCACAGGCTTCCAGGAGCCAGGCTGATAAAACAAATCTATTATTTACAGCCTATGAGGAGGGAATAGAATAGAACCTTGTTATTGATTGGGCCTTTGTTACATGTAAAGTACTGTTAATTGACTCATCGTTTCTCAAGGTAGGTATTATTAATCCTATTTTTTTCAGATGAGAAAACAGATCCAGAGAAGTTGAATAGTCTCCCAAAGTACCAGCTATCAGGTGGGGGAGCCAAGATTGAAGTTCTTGTTTGGCTTTCTAATTTAGAATGCTCAGGTGCTGGGCTTCTTAATGCTGCTAGTGGCACACAGCTTTAGCATACCACAGGAAGTGGTAGGAAAGAAGAGCATTCCTTCCAAGAATGTTTCAAGAAACACTACTCAAAAATGTAACCCCAAAGAAAAAACATATAGAAAATGAAAGAAGTTGGCATCTTCTCCTATCCTCTCAGCCTATTCTAACACCATCCACTCCCAAGGATCAATCCAGTCCTGCCTATTCACAATGGCTTCTCTGACTGCCCTTCGACTGGAATTTTGTTAGCCCTGGCTAACAGTATCTCAGCAGCTTTATGCTGCTAGTTTCCCCTCTTCTAACTTCCATGCTCAACTCTTAATTACCTGATAGAAATTCTAATAAGCAGAGAAATGCTAAGAAAAAAAAAGTAAAGGAAGCAACCTATGTATCTATCAATAGATGAATGGATAAGTAAAATGTGGTATATAAATGAAATATCATTCAGCCATAAAAAGAAGAAAGTCTCGCCTGACCTGTGGTGGCGCAGTGGATAAAGCATTGACCTGGAAATGCTGAGGTTGCCAGTTCGAAACCCTGGGCTTGCCTGGTCAAGGCACATATGGGAGTTGATGCTTCCAGCTCCTCCCCCCCCCCCGTCTCTCCTCTCTCTCTCTCTCTCTCTCTCTCTCTCTCTCTCTCTCTCTGTCTCTCCCTCTCCTCTCTAAAATGAATAAATTAAAAAAAATTTAAAAAAAATAAAAAATAAAAAATAAATAAAAAAAAAGAAGAAAGTCTCTCTGTTTGCAACAACATAGGTGGACTGTGGGGGTGTTATGCTAAGTGAAATAAGACAGATAGACAAATACTGTATGATCTCACAAGTGAAAAAAATGAACTCATAGATATATACAGAGAACAGATTGGTGATTGCCAGAGGTAAGGGTGGGAGGTAGGTGAAACAGGTAAAGGCAGTCAAAGAGTACACACTTCCAGGTATAAAGTAAATAGCTCACAGAAATATAATGTACAGCATGCACAGTATAGTTAATAATACTTAAAATATACTTTGACTATAGTTAATATTTTATTATAGTTAGTAATATTTGCAAGTTGCTAAGAGAATAAATCTTAAAAATTCTCACCATAAGAAAAAATTGTAATTGCACATAAGAGATGTTAACATTGTGGTAACCATTTCACTATACAAACATCAAATTATTATGTCACACACCTAAAACTAATATATTATTGTATGTCAATTGTATCTTTTTTTTTAAGTTAAAAAAAAAGAGTAAAGATTCTGAACATTCCACAGATTCTATCACCAGCCCCTAATAGGCAGAGTTGACTCTATTACAGAGGAAGCATCATAGCATCATTGCACCTTGGCCTTATTTGCCCAGCTGCAGAAAAGGAGGAGAAGCCAGAAACAGATCTTTCAATCTGCAAGAGTGAATGTACTGAGTTGTGTGGCAGTGAAGAAGCAAGAGACATGGAAGCTGTGGCCAGCTCCAGCCAGAGAAAGAGAGAGACAGAGAGGAAGGAGAGGGGGAGGGGTGGAGAAGCAGATGGGCGCTTCTCCTGTGTGCCCTGGCCGGGAATCGAACCTGGGACTTCTGCACGCCAGGCCGGCCAGCGCTCTTCCAATGTGCAACTGGGCAGGGCCCAGACCCACTTTATAACCAAAGTTTGATAGTTTCTCTTCTATAGAAGATTAATTTTGCTTTTATTAAATATACTTTATTTCTTGATTTTAGGAAAGGAATGAGAAGGATCAACTCCCAGTTGCTTCACTTCAGTTGTTCACTGATTGCTTTTTTTTTTCTGAAGTTGGAAACAGGGAGGCAGTCAGACATACTTCCCCATGCACTTAATCAGGATCCACCTGGCATGCCCACAAGGGGGCGATGATCTGCGCATCTGGCGCATTGCTGTGTTACGACCAGAGCCATTGTAGCGCCTGAGGCAGAGGCTATAGAGCCATCCTCAACGCCCAAGCCAACTTTTCTTCAATGGAGCCTCAGCTGTGGGAGGGGAAGTGAGAGACAAAGAGGAAGGAGATGGGAAGGAGTGGAGAAGCAGATGGGTGCTTCTCCTGTGTGCCCTGGCTGGGAATTGAAACCAGGACTCCTGCACACCAGGCCGACGCTCTTCCACTGAGTAAACCAGCCAGGACACAGACCCACTTTCTAACCAAAGTTCGGTAGTTTCTTTTTATAGAAGATTCTTTTTTTTTTTAATATACTTTATTTCTTGATTTTAGGAGAGGGATGAGAAGGATCAACTCCCAGCTGCTTCACTACTTCAGTTTTTAATTGATTGCATTTTTTTCCTTTTTCTTGAAGTTAGAAATGGGGAGGCAGTCAGATATACTCCCCCATGCACTTAACTGGGATCCATTAGGCATGCCCAAAAGGGGGCGATGTTCTGCGCATCTGGTGCGTTGCTCTGTTGTGACTAGAGCCATTCTAGCGCCTAAGGCAGAGGCCATGGAACCATTTTCAGCACCCAGGCTAACTTTTCTTCAATGGAGCTAGGCTGCGGGAGGGGAAGAGAGAGATAGAGAGGAAAGAGAGGGAGAGGGGTGGAGAAGCAGATGGGTGCTCTCCTGTGTGCACTGGCCAGGAATCGAACCCAGACTCCTGCACGCCAGTCCGTCGCTCTTCCACTGAGCCATCTGGCCCGGCTCAGACCCACTTTGTAACCAACGTTTGGTAGTTTCCCTTCTTTAGAAGATTTTTTTTTAATATAATTTATTTCTTGATTTTAGGAGGAGGATGAGAAGGATCAACTCCCAGTTGTTTGACTTCAGTTGTTAATTGATTGCTTTTTTTTTTCCTGAAGTTGGAAACAAGGAGGCAGTCAGACATACTTTGCCTTGTGCTTAATCGGGATCCACCTGGCATGCCCACAAGGGGGCAATGATCTGCACATCTCGCGCGTTGATGTGTTATGACCAGAGCCATTCTAGCGCCTGAGGAAGAGGCCATGGAGCCATCCTCAGCGCCCAGGCCAACTTTTTTCAATGGAGCCTCAGCTGCAGGAGAGGAAGAGAGAGACAGAGAGGAAGGAGAGTGGGAGGGGTGGAGAGGGAGATGGGCGCTTCTACTATGAGCCCTGGCCAGGAATCGAACCCAAAACTTTAGCACTCAGGCCGACGCTCTGCCACTGAGCCAACTGTCCAGTCCTACTTTCTAACCAAAGTTCGGTAGTTTCTCTTCTATAGAAAAAAAAATTTTTTTTAAATATACTTTATTTATGGATTTTTGGAGGGGGATGAAAAGGATCAGCTCTCAGATGCTTAACTTTAGTTGTTCATTGATTGCTATTTTTCTTTTCTTTTTTTTTTTGAAGTTGGAAACGGCAAGGCAGTCAGACATACTCCCCCCATGCAATTGACCGGGATCTACCTGGTATACCCACAAGGGGGCGTTGCATTGAGCATCTGGCGCATTGCTCCAGAGCCATTCTAGCACCTGAGGCAGAGACCATGGAGCCATCCTAAGCGCCGGGGCCAACTTTTCTTCAATGGAGCCTCGGCAGCGGGAAAGGAAGAGAGAGACTGAGAGGAAGGAGAGTGGGAGGGGTGGAGAAGCAGATGGGCGCTTCTCTTGTGTGCCCTCGTCGGGAATCGAACCCGGGACTCCTGCACGCATGCCAACACTCTGCCACTGAGCCAGGACCCAGACCCACTTTCTTTTTTTTTTTTAATTAATTATTTATTTATTCATTTTTAGAGAGGAGAAAGAGAGAGAGAGAAGAGAGAGACAGTGAGAGAGAAGGGGGAGGAGCTGGAAGCATCAACTCCCATATGTGCCTTGACCAGGCAAGCCCAGGGTTTCGAACCGGCGACCTCAGCATTTCCAGGTCGACGCTTTATCCACTGCGCCACCAAAGGGCAGGCACCAGACCCACTTTCTAACCAAAGTTCGGTAGTTTCTTTCTTTAGAAGATTTTTTTTTTCTAAATATACTTTAGTTCTTGCTTTTAGAAGGGGGATGAGAAGGATCAACTCCCAGTTGCTTCACTACTTCAGTTTTTTATTGATTGCTTTTTTTTCTTTTTTTTTTAAGTTGGAAATGGAGAGGGGAGGGAGTCAGACATACTCCCTCATGCGCTTGACCGGGATTCACCTGGCATGCCCACAAGGCTGTTGCGATCAGAGCAATTCTAGCGCCTAAGGCAGAAGAAGCCATGGAACCATTTTCAGCGCCCGGGAAAACTTTTCTTCAATGGAGCATCGGCTGCGAGAGGAGAAGTGAGAGACAGAGAAGAAGGAGAGGGGGAAGGGTGGAGAAGCAGATGGGCGCTTTTCCTGTGTGCCCTGTCCAGGAATTGAACCCAGACTCCTGCACGCCAGTCCGTCGCTCTTCCACTGAGCCATCCAGCCACGGCCCAGATCCAACGTTTGGTAGTTTCCCTTCTACAGAAGATTCTTTTTTTTTTTTAATATAATTTATTTCTTGATTTTAGGATGAGGATGAGAAGGATCAACTTTCAGTTGTTTCACTTCAGTTGTTCATTGATTGCTTTCTTATTTTCTGAAGTTGGAAACGAGGAGACAGTCAGACATACACCCCCATGCGCTTGACCGGGACCCAACTGCCATGCCCACAAGGGGGTGATGCTCTGCACATTTGGGGCATTGCTCTGTCGCGACCAGAGCCATTCTAGCGCCTGAGGCAGAGGCCATTTAGCCATCCTCAGCGCCCGGGCCAACTTTACTTCAATGGAGCGTCAGCTACAGGAGGGGAAGCGAGAGACAGAGAGGAAAAAGAGGGGGATGGGTGGAGAAGATGGGTGCTTCTCCTGTTTTCCCTGGCCAGAAATCGAACCCGGGACTCCTGCACGCCAGGCCGATGCTCTTCCACTGAGCCAACCGGCCAGGGCCCAGACCAACTTTCTAACCAAAGTTCGGTAGTTTCTCTTCTATAGAAGATTAATTTTTCTTTTTTTAAATATACTTTATTTCTTGATTTTTGGAGGGGGATGAGAAGGATCAACTCCCAGTTGCTTCACTTAAGTTGTTCAATGATTGCTTTATTTTATTTTTTTCTGAAGTTGGAAACGGGGAAGCAGTCAGACATACTTTCCCATGCGCTTAATCGGGATCCACCTGGCATGCCCACAAGAGGGCGATGCTCTGTACATCATGGGTGTTGCTCTGTTTTGACCAGAGACATTCTAGCACCTGAGGCAGAGGCCATGGAGCCATCCTCAGTGCCCGGGCCAAATTTTTTTCAATGGAGCCTCGGCTGCGGAAGAGGAAGAGAAAGACAGAGAGGATGGAGAGGGGGAGGGGTGGAGAAGCTGATGGGCGGTTCTCCTGTGTGCCCTTGCCGGGAATCGAAACCGGGATTCCTGCACGCCAGGCAACGCTGTTCCACTGAGCCAACCAGCCAGGGCCCAGACCCACCTTCTAAACAAATTTCGGTAGTTTTTTTTATAGAAGATTCATTTTTGTTTTAAAACTGTACTTTATTTTTTTATTTTAGGAGGGTGATGAGAAGGATCAACTCCCAGTTGCTTCACTACTTCAGTTTTTTATTGATTGCTTCTTTTTTTTTTTTTTTTTTTGAAGTTGGAAACGGTGAGACAGTCAGAAATACTCCCCCATGGGCTTGACCGGGATCCACCTGGCATGCCCACAAGAGGGCGATGCTCTGTACATCATGGGTGTTGCTCTGTTTCAACCAGAGACATTCTAGCGCCTGAGGCAGAGGCCATGGAGCCATCCTCAGCGCCCAGGCAAACTTTCCTTCAATGGAGCCTTGGCTGCAGGAGGACAAGAGAGAGACAGAGAGGAAGGAAATGGGGAGGTGTGGAGAAGCATATGGGCGCATCTTTTGTGTGTCCTGGCCAGGAATCGAACCCGGGACTCCTGCACACCAGGCCAGCATTTTTCCACTGAGCAACCGGGCAGGGCCCAGACCCACTTTCTAACCAAAGTTCAGTAGTTTCTGTTCTATAGAAGATTCTTTTTTTAAAAAATATATACTTTATTTATTGATTTTTGGAGGGAGATGAGAATAATCAACTCCCACTTGCTTAACTTCAGTTGCTCATTGATTGCTTCTTTTTTTTTTTTTCTGAAGTTGGAAACAGGAAGGCAGTCAGACATACTCCCCCATGCGCTTCACCGGGATACACCTGGAATGCACACAAGGGGATGATGCTCTGCGCATGTGGCACGTTGCTCTGTTGTGACCAGAGCGATTCTAGTGCCTGAGGCAAAGGCTATGGAGCCATCCTCAGCGCCTGGGCCAACTTTTCTTCAATGGAGCCTCCGCTGCGGGAGGGGAAATGAGAGACAGAATGGAAGGAGAGGTAGGGGTGGAGAAGCAGATGGGCGCTTCTCCTGGGTGCCTTATTTGCCCAGCTGCAGAAAAGGAGGAGAAGCCAGAAACAGATCTTTCAATCTGCAGGAGTGAATGTACTGAGTTGTGTGGCAGTGAAGAAGCAAGAGACATGGAAGCTGTGGCCAGCTCCAGCCAGAGAAAGTTTAGCCACAAAATTACAAGTCAAGTCAATCATGAGTGAGTTCCAAAAATAGTTCCCAAAGTTTTATGCTATCAAACAATATTTTATAGCCCTGGCCAGGTAGCTCAGTTGGTTAGCATCATCTCGATATGCCAAGGTTGCGGGTTCTATTCCTCATCAGGGTACATATTGGAATCAACCAACAAATGCATAAATAAGTGGAAAAACAAAAGGATGTTTCTCTCTCTCCCCTCTCCCCCTTCCTTTCTCTAATATCAATCTATATATATTTTTAAATTTATGGTCACCAAAAATTTTTTTTCCTTCTTTGGTTCACAACCCAGATCCATTATCTTACTACCATAAAACCATTTTTCATACTTCCTGAAACATCCACCATGAAAGCTGCCAGTGATATTGCTCAGGTAAAATGTGTTACCTGGGACTACCAGTGGTACATTAGCATCTGTTCATTAGTTTTGCTATGTGATCCCTTGCATGCCAAAGAGCTGAGATCCCAGATGAGTCCCAGGATAGCGAGGCAGGGCTGTCTTGTGGAATGAGCACTGTGGAGATGGGTGCTGGCTCTCTATATATGTTTTTCTCTTGTTAATCTCTGTCAGTTTAGTTTTCAGACCAGCCACAAAATCTACAGCTAGGAGCACAGTAAAAACTCAAAAGTGCCAGAAGCACCGTGCTTTGTCAGAGCTGAGTTGCAATGTATTTTATCAATGTTCTCATCCTGGAACTGTCCAGTCAAGATCATTTGTTTCATTAATTCTACACAAAATTTAACTGCCTAAATAGTTATTGGAAGAAAAACTATTGGATCCTTGAAGGATTGTTGTTTATGTTTTTGGTTTAAAGTTAAAACTATTCTAGTACATATACATCTGATGGTGATGGTTTTAAATAAAATCTGATTCAAAAGCTGGATCTGTGTTTTTCCTCAGCTTTTCAAATGCTCTTTTCTCCCCACCTGCATCTTGGAGAATAGGTGACTGTAAAGCAGAAGGATGGCCACACCAAGAGACTGCGCAGTCAGCAGTTTGCCTTGCTCTGCTCGGTCTTGTGAACTACTAATAGACCGAATACTAATAGGTCTAATGAAATACTGACATGTCTAATAGATGAGGGCCTAATACATATTTTCATAAAATGTCAGTTCTCTTTTGTTTCCCAATTTTCATACATTTACCCTCTGCCAGACTTAAAAAGAATGACGAATCCATTGGCTTTGCCTCTGAAACCTATTTTGCACTACAAGTCACCAAGACAAAAATAAAAAAACTGCTCCTTTTCTATGATCAATAATACCTTTTAAAAAGACCTTTCTATCTCATATCAAAAAATATCTATGCTGTTCAAAACTTTAAAAATCAGTCAACTTCTTTGAGGGAAAGAAAAGACTCCTTGCTTATTCTGTAAAGGCAAACCAAAATACTACATTAAGATTACTTGTTAGTTTGGTTCAGCTGAAGTATTTCCAGGAATTGCAAGCTACACAGCTTTCTTTGGTGTGATCTGCCTTTCAACAGATCTCCTGACTGCTTCCTATAGAAGCTGTACTGAAATTCTTAGGGATTCACTGACTAACGAATTTGAGATTTTTATTCACATATATTCTATTATATAGACTGTGGATGGGCATTCTTTCCTCCCAAGCCTCAGTTTTCAGTACATTACTTTAAGTGCAGGAAACTGTAGAAAGCAGAAAGTGCCCAAACGGTAATGTTTCACCTGGGTAATATTTCCATTACCTTTACTAAACCACAAGGCAATTTAGCTCAAAAACAGATAAATGGAAAGTTTGAAACTGTGTATATTTTCTCAGGTGTTTCATTATTAAAGAATAAAAGGCCATCAACGGAAAACAAAGATAGGAAAGAGGTTGCTAAATAAGAAAACAAAAACCTTTCTAGTCCCTGGCCGGTTGGCTCAGCGGTAGAGCGTCGGCCTGGCGTGCAGGAGTCCCGGGTTTGATTCCCAGCCAGAGCACACAGGAGAGGCGCCCATCTGCTTCTCCACGCCTCCCCCTCTCCTTCATCTCTGTCTCTCTCTTCCCCTCCCACAGCCGAAGCTCCATTGGAGCAAAGATGGCCCGGGCACTGAGGATGGCTCTGTGGCCTCTGCCTCAGGCGCTAGAATGGCTCTGGATACAACAGAGCAACACTCGAGATGGGCAGAGCATCACCCCCTGGTGGGCATGCCGGGTGGATCCCGGTCGGGCAGTTGCGGGAGTCTGTCTGACTGCCTCCCTGTTTCCAGCTTCGGAAAAATGAAAAAAAACAAAACAAAAACAAAAAAATCCCTTTCTATATGAAAGCATCCATCAATACTTAGGAAATACATGATTTTTAGACATTTATAAATAAAAAGCCCCTATTTCCCCCAAAATTCCTTAGAAGTAAGTTATATCTGTTGCCAACAGTCCCCCTTAGCTTACTTTCTAGCATTAATTATTATACAAATACACGTGCTTTAAAATACTCTGTATAAACAATAATAAAGACTTAGAAGTTTCTGAAAAGTCAAAGAAAAATAACTTTTCAAACTAGATGTAGCTTTTTTAAGAGATAACTTTCCAGCTTTTGCTGCTGGAAGATTTCACATAAAAATAACTATCATACTTTTCATACAATTTTACCCAGACATTTATGTTGCATGACATTTTTAGTACCCTATTGTTTTTACTAGTTTTTGCCTGAACTTACCAGCAATCTAAGTAAAATAAAATTATAAATATACAAAATGAGATTCTATTCAGTTCACATTTTAACATTACCTTTCTACACAATCTGCCTCTGAATTTTCAATGAAAAATCCTTTGGTTTGAAAATCTTCATCTTCACCAGAAGGTTTCTAGAGCTTTGGAAAGTTGTCACGCTAATACAATCACAAAATGAAATGGTACAGAGCAGCTTAGGAAGACACAGGAGAATGGGTGTTTTATTACATTTCTGTACCAGATCATTGTTTCTATGAGGTAACCCATAAATTTTTAATCATTCTAGTGTTCTTGAGCAATGTAAAAAGGACCGCTCTTGACCTAGTTCCACCTCTTTTATCACAGCAGTGGCAATAATTTTATTGTGAAATTGTTTATTATATTATCTTTTGGGTTAATGTTTTTTTGAATGGCAAAGTTTAATTTATACTCCTCTCTTTATATAATTAATATTAAGCTTCTCCTTCAAGGTCTAGAACAGATATTATTCCTTAAATTCAAGGCTGCAGGCAATGTACAGATGAGTGATTGAGTTTTCATATTGTGACAGTTAATCTCCATTAAATTATAGCTTTTTAGTAATTCAGAGTGATTTTTAATGTGACCTGTTTTATATCAATTTCTGTGTTATATATGTACAATTAAGTGGGGAAAAAACAGAATTTCCTAATACATAAGACTTCAAGATAAATGAATTCAAGTTTACTGAAATAACATAAACTGTATCTGGACCATGTTTATTATTCTATAAATCATATAATGAATGGTAAACACAGAAAGATTCCCTATAATTTTATGTCAGTTTTGCCTCAAGTAGACCACATGTTGAAGACCCAAACTAAGACAGTATGTAGGAGCTTGGGCACGCATTCCTGCCGGGTGGTAGAGCCAAGGCTAGCAGCCGTTCCTCGAGCGGGCTCCACCTGCAAGGGCAGGGCAAAAGCCCGGAAACAGGCTGAGACCCGCAGCTGAGCAAAGGTGCTCGCCAGTGCCCTCGGGACCAAGCATAACGTCACACATGGGGGCGGGGCAAAGGCCAAGGCCACCAACCCTTGTACACCCGAGCGCGTGATCACAGCCACTCACGTGAAGAGAAAATGCGGAGGCAGAGAAATACAGCACAAATAAACCAAGAGAAATCCCCAGAAAAGGACCTAAGTGAATCAAATATAACCAAATTACCAGATGCAGAGTTTAAAATAACGATTGTTAGGATGCTCAAAGATATTAGAACAACCATAGATGGCCATTATGAAAACCTAAATAAAGAGATAACAAATATAAAAAAGGACATTGAAATAATAAAAAAGAATCAGTCAGAAATGACAAATACAATATCTGAAATAAAGAATACAATGAAAGGAATTAAAAGCAGGATGGATGAAGCAGAGAATCGAATCAGCGAGTTAGAGGACACGATAAATAAAGGCATGGAAGCAGAGCAGAAAAAAGAAAAGAGACTCAAAAAGTCTGAGGAAACTCTAAGAGAGATCTGTGACAACATGAAGAGAAACAACATCCGCATCATAGGGGTTCCTGAAAAAGAAGAGAAAGAACAAGGGATAGAGACTTTGTTCAAACAAATCATAGCAGAAAACTTCCCCCAATTAAGGCAGGAAAACATTGCACATGTTCAGGAAGCACAGAGAATTCCATTAAGGAGAAACCCAAAGAAACCAATACCAAGACACATCATAATTAAAATACCAAAGCTAAGTGATAAAGAGAAAATATTAAAAGCTGCTAGAGAAAAAAAGACTATCACCTACAAAGGGGCCCCCATAAGGATGACTTCTGACTTCTCAACAGAAACACTTGAGGCCAGAAGGGAATGGCAAGAAATATTCAAAGTAATGCAGAACAAGAACCTACAACCACGACTATTTTATCCAGCAAGGCTATCATTTAAAATTGAAGAAGAAATAAAAAGCTTTACAGACAAAAAAAACCCTCAAGGAATTCACTGCAAGCAAACCAAGGCTGCAAGAAATGCTAAGGGACCTGTTGTAAACAGATCAAAGGAAAAAAAGAATACAAGAAAAGAGGAATACAGTTAAAAAAATGGCAATAAACAATTACATATCAGTAATAATCTTAAATGTTAATGGATTAAATGATCCGATCAAGAGACATAGGGTAGCTGCGTGGATAAGAAAACAGGACCCATACATATGCTGTCTACAAGAGACACACCTTAAATCAAAAGATGCACACAGACTGAAGATAAAAGGATGGAAAAAATATTTCATGCAAATGGAAATGAAAAAACAGCTGGGGTAGCAATACTTATATCAGACAAAATGGACTTTAAAACAGAGACCATAGTTAGAGATAAAGAAGGTCACTACATAATGATAAAGGGAGCAATCCAAAAGGAAGATATAACCATTATAAATATCTACGCACCTAATATAGGAGCACCTAAATATATAAAGCAGACTTTGATGGACTTAAAGGGCGAGATCAACAGCAATACTATAATAGTAGGGGATTTCAATACCCCATTAACATCATTAGATAGATCCTCAAGAAAGAAAATTAACAAAGAAACAGCAGACTTAAAGGACATATTAGATCAACTCAATTTAATAGATATCTTCAGAACCTTTCACCCTAAAACAGCAGCATATACATTCCTTTCAAGTGCTCATGGTACATTCTCTAGAATAGACCACATGTTAGGGCACAAAAGTGGTCTCAACAAATTTAAGAAGATTGAAATCATATCGAACACTTTCTCTGATCACAATGGCATTAAACTAGAAATCAACCACAATAGAAAAATTGAAAAACATTTAAACACTTGGAAACTAAATGGCATGTTATTAAATAATGAATGGGTTAACATTGAGATCAAAGAAGAAATAAAAAAATTCCTAGAAACAAATGATAATGAGCATACATCAACTCAAAATTTATGGGAGACAGCAAAATCAGTCCTGAGAGGGAAGTTTATAGCATTACAGGCATACCTCAAGAAGCTAGAAAAAGCTCAAATAAACAACTTAACCCTGCATCTAAAAGAACTAGAAAAAGAACAGCAAGTAAAGCCCAGAGCTAGTAGAAGGAAGGAAATAATAAAGATCAGAGCAGAAATAAATGACATAGAGGCTAAAGAAACAATACAGAGGATCAATGAAACCAGGAGCTGGTTCTTTGAAAAGGTAAACAAGATCGATGAACCTTTAATGAGACTCATCAAGAAAAAAAGAGAGAGGACTCAAATAAATAAAATCAGAAACGAGAGTGGAGAAATAACAACTGACACAACAGAAATACAAAATATTGTAAGAAAATACTATGAAGAACTGTACGCCAAAAAACTAGACAACCTAGATGAAATGGACAAATTCCTTGAATCATATAATCTTCCAAAAATCAATCTGGAAGAATCAGAAAACCTAAACAGACCAATTACAACAACTGAGATTGAAACAGCTATCAAAAAACTCCCAAAAAAGAAAAGTCCTGGGCCTGATGGCTTCACAAGTGAAGTCTACCAAATATTCAAAGAAGAACTAACTCCTATCCTTCTCAAGCTATTTCAAAAAATTCAAGAGGAAGGAAGACTTCCAAACTCCTTTTATGAGGCGAGCATAATTCTGATTCCAAAACCAGGCTAAGACAACACAAAAAGGAAATTATAGGCCAATATCCCTGATGAATTTAGATGCAAAAATCCTCAACAAAATATTAGCAAACCGGATCCAGCAATATATGAAAAAAATCATACAACATGATCAAGTGGGATTTATTCTTGGGAGGCAAGGCTGGTACAATATTTGCAAATCAATCAATGTGATTCATCACATAAACAAAAGAAAGGAGAAAAACCACATGATAATTTCAATAGATGCAGAAAAAGCATTTGATAAAATCCAGCACCCATTCAGGATCAAAACTCTCAGCAAAGTGGGAATACAGGGAACATACCTCAACATGATAAAGGCCATCTATGACAAACCCACAGCCAACATCATACTCAATGGGCAAAAATTAAAAGCAATCCCCTTAAGATCAGGAACAAGGCAGGGGTGCCCCCTTTCACCACTCTTATTCAACATAGTTCTGGAAGTCCTAGCCACAGCAATCAGACAAGAAAAAAAATAAAAGGCATCCAAATTGGAAAAGAAGAAGTAAAACTATCATTATTTGCAGATGATATGATATTGTATATAGAAAACCGTAAAGTCTCAGTCAAAAAACTACTAGACCTGATAAATGAATTTGGCAAGGTGGCAGGATATAAAATCAATACTCAGAAATCAGAGGCATTTTTATACACTAATAATGAACTGTCAGAAAGAGAAATCAAGGAATCAATCCCCTTTACCATTGCAACCAAAAAAACAAAGTACCTAGGAATAAATCTAACCAAGGAGATTAAAGACTTGTACTCGGAAAATTATAAAACATTGATAAAAGAAATCAGGGAAGATACGAATAAGTGGAGGCATATACTGTGCTCATGGTTAGGAAGAATAAACATCATTAAAATGTCTATATTACCCAAAGCAATTTATAAATTCAATGCAATACCGATTAAAATACCAATGACTTACTTCAAAGATATAGAACACATATTCCAAAAATTTATATGGAACCAAAAGAGAACACGAATAGCCTCAGCAATCTTGAAAAGGAAGCATAAAGCAGGAGGGATCACACTGCCGGATATCAAGTTATATTATAAGGCCATTGTACTCAAAACAGCATGGTACTGGCATAAGAACAAGCACATAGATCAATGGAACAGAACAGAGAACCCAGAAATAAACCCACAGCTCTATGGACAACTGATATTTGACAAAGGAGGTAAGGAAATACAATGGAGTAAAGATAGCTTCTTCAACAAATGGTGTTGGGAAAATTGGACAGCTACCTGCAAAAAAATGAAACTAGACTACCAACTTACACCACTCACAAAAATAAACTCAAAATGGATAAAAGACTTAAATGTAAGCCGTGAAACCATAAGCATCTTAGAAGAAAGCATAGGCAGTAAGCTCTCTGACATCTCTTGCAGCAATATATTTGCTGATTTGTCTCCACAGGCAAGTGAAATAAAAGACAGGATAAACAAATGGGACTTTATCAAACTAAAAAGCTTCTGCACAGCTAAAGACAATAAGAACAGATAAAAAGACAAACTACACAATGGGAGAACGTATTTGACATTGTGTCTGATAAAGGGTTAATAACCAAAATTTATAAAGAACTTGTAAAACTTAATACCAGGAAGACAAACAATCCAATCCAAAAATGGGCAAAAGAAATGAATAGACACTTCTCCAAAGAGGACACACAGATGGCCAAAAGGCATATGAAAAAATGTTCAACATCACTAATGATTAGAGAAATGCAAATTAAAACCACAATAAGATACCATCTCACACCAGTCAGAATGGCACTCATCAATAAAACAACACAGAATAAGTGCTGGCGAGGATGTGGAGAAAAGGGAACCCTCCTGCACTGCTGGTGGGAATGCAGACTGGTACAGCCACTGTGGAAAACAGTATGGAGATTCCTCAAGAAATTAAAAATCGAACTGCCTTTTGACCCAGCTATACCGCTGTTAGGAATATACTCCAAGAACACCATAGCACTGTTTGAAAAGAAGAAATGCACCCCCCATGTTTATGGCAGCATTGTTCACAATAGCAAAGATCTGGAAACAGCCCAAGTGTCCGTCAGAGGACGAGTGGATTAAAAAGCTTTGGTATATATATACTATGGAATACTACTCACCCATAAGAAATGATGACATAGGATCTTTTACAACAACATGGATGGGCCTTGATAACATTATACTGAGCGAAAGAAGTAAATCAGAAAAAACTAAGAACTATATGATTCCATACATAGGTGGGGCATAAAGATGAGACTCAAAGACATGGACAACAGGGTTGGGGTCACAGGGTGGGGGGAGGAGAGGGAGGGGGGTTGGGGGAGGGGAGGGGCACAAGGATCATGGCTTTTCAGCATTTGCCATATTCCCCCTTTAATCTATAGACAGACAGCAAATATTTTTTTAAAAAAAGACAGTATGTAAACAAAACAACAAAAGCATTAAACCATTTAAGTACATAATACTAGTTTTACCTCACAGTGGAAGGGTACAATACAATAAGTATTTCATAAGGATACTTCTGTGCAAATTCAATCCATGGGGCATCAACAATTTATTAATATGCCCTAGCCAGTGAACAATAAAATTTCAAATTCAAGAAAGCTAAAATTCATTAAATGCATTATTTTAAAAAATGATTGTTAATTTTGCTATATAAATATTGGATGAGGAATGATAATAAAAATTAGAAGGCAACCCAGGACCAAAACTGGAAACAAACGAATCCACGAACAGAGAGAGTCTATAGGTTACCAGTACTTCTTACTTTTTCATATTTATCTGGAGATTCAACAAAGCTTTCAGTTTTCAGAGTTGACACAGCAGGTAGATGCCTTTTCTGAAACTGTTGTTATTGTGTTAGCTTAAGAAATACTTGTATTAAGCCTGACCAGGTGGTGGCGCAGTGGATAGAACGTCAGACTGGGATGTGGAAGGACCCAGGTTCGAGACCCCGAGGTCGCCAGCTTGAGCGCGGGCTCATCTGGCTTGAGCAAAAAGCTCACCAGCTTGGACCCAAGGTCGCTGGCTCCAGCAAGGGGTTACTCGGTCTGCAGAAGGCCCGCGGTCAAGGCACATATGAGAAAGCAATCAATGAACAACTAAGAAGTCGCAACGTGCAACGAAAAACTAATGATTGATGCTTCTCATCTCTCTCTGTTGCTGTCTATCTGTCCCTGTCTATCTCTGCTTCTATAAAAAAAAAAGAAAGAAATACTTGTATTAAAATATGCCAAAGGGTAAAAAAGAAACAGGTAGATTCAAAGAAGCCTGAGAGTATCTGTGGAAAAACTCATGGAGAAGTACATTGACAAATCACAACCTCCCTCTTTGGCTCAGCAGGTTACTTCATGATGCAATTACAAAATCAATCACCTAATGGTATAGGCAAAAATATTTTTGGTCTTTAGCCATTTTGTGACTCTGCAAATATGTGCCTAAAAAGGATTGTAAATGCAGAGCTCTGGCTGGAGTTCTTTTAAAATCTTGACTTATTGTCAAAGCGCTAAGCAGTGTTCTGGTAAATCATATGCCTAATTTTAATTCTACTTCAAAAGACTGGAGTTTTATTGCTAACTTTTTATACAATGTGGAGCAGTGCAATAAGTAGGGATAGACTGGACTGAGGTAACAGATAGACTTCAAAGAACATAATCCTTCAAACTCAACAGACTTACACAATAGTCTGAGAAAGATGCCCTGGTCAGCAGGCAGCTCTCCTCTATGTGGTGATTCAGGATCCCAGCACTTTCCATCCTGTGACTCTGCCGTTCATGGCCTCACCACTGCCTGCACCCACTCAGCAGAAGAGGGGGAAAAGTGTCTGTGTGTGTGTGGGGGGGGGGGTGGTAAAGGGCTCCTTTAAATCTTGGCCTGGAGGAGGTACACAGCATTTCTGATAACATTCCATTGGCCAGCATTGGATTATAGAGCCATACCTAAATAAAACCAAGGGCCCTGATTTAATGTATGATTTTGATTTAACATATAGCCCTAGCACTCAATTCAGTTTCTTCCCAGCATGCTCCTGCTCTTTCCCTTACATTTATTAACTCCCTGAGGCAGCAAGAAATATGGCCAGGCCCTGACTAATGGTCACAAGATATGGGTTTCTCTAAGCTAAAGATAACATCATGTCCTAAATTGTATTTCAGCTCTGAGATCTAAAGCAGAATGACCCTCTGGCCACATCTCAATGAAACCTGACTAACAGACTACTCTAAAACTGACCTAAAGACCTGAAATCCTAATTTACTGCCCCAAACCTCTTATTCAAAATGACACAATTTTTGCTCTATAAAGCCTCTTATCTAAGACATCAGGGAGTAGGGTATTTTGGAGCACAAGCTCACCTGTTCTCCAGATTGGTGCCAGTCCTAATAAACTAACTATTTTCTCCACTATAAATGGGGCTTATGTGTGCAGGTGCATGAACTCTTATTCAGTTTGGTAAAATAACCCAAAGGAGCTTATGAAGTCTAGCTGTGTGCCTAACATTGAAAAACATAGGCTCTGGCCAGTTGGCCCAGTGGTAGAGCATCGGCCTGGCGTGCAGAAGTCCCAGGTTAGATTCCCGGCCAGGGCACACAGGAGAGGTGCCCATCTGCTTCTCCACCCCTCCCCCTCTCCCTCCTCTCTGTCTCTCTCTTCCCCTCCCGCAGCCGAGGCTCCATTGGAGCAAAGATGGCCCGGGCGCTGGGGATGGCTCCTTGGCCTGTGCCCCAGGCGCTGGTGTGGCTCTGGTCGCGACAGAGCGACGCCCCGGAGGGGCAGAGCGTCGCCCCCTGGTGGGCGTGCCGGGTGGATCCCGGTCGGGCACATGCGGGAGTCTGTCTGACTGTCTCCCTGTTTCTAGCTTCAGAAAAATACAAAAAAAAAGAAAAAAGAAAAAAAGAAAAACATAAAAGGATTGTCCGTAAAAAAGCAACCAATCTCTGCTACAGGCAAGTCAGCTAATCTTGTGCCTCCTTCTTTACAAATGGATAACAATTATCTATGTCCATCCACCAATCTTGAGAGGTTGTAAATAAGTATAATGATGAAGTACTTAGAATTCCATAGATAAGCAGTGTTAGTTTGTATATACCACTATTGTGTATGCTTTGCTATGCTATTGTGAATTTGAAACATTACATTGGGTTAGTAACAGTAAAAAACAGGACTTTCAGCCCTGGCCAGTTGGGTCAGTGGATAGAGCATCAGCCCAGCATGTGGACATCCAAGCTTTGATACCTAGTCAGGGTACACATGAGAAGCAACCATCTACTTCTCTTCCTCTCTCACAGCCAGTGGCTCGACTGGTTCGAGCATCAGCCTCGGGTGCCAAGTATAGCTGGTTAGTCCAGGTGTTGGCTTCAGGTACTGAGGATAGCTCGGTTGATTTGAACATTGGCCCCAGACGGGTTGCCAGGTAGATGCCAGCTGGAGGCACATGCGGGAGTCGGTCTCATTATATCCCTTCCTCTCACTTAAAAACAAAACAAAACAAACAAACAAAACTTTCTACCAAAAAGCATTATCAAGAACCCTAGTTAAATGCAATCTTGCCTAGCAATAGAGGGATAAACTAATGAATGAGGAAGATTTTCAATTCAGAAACAATCACATTCTCTTGGGAGAACATATTCAACAATACATCTGATAAGGGGTTAATAACCAAAATTTATAAAGAATTTGTAAAACTCAACACCAGGAAGATAAACAATCCAACCAAAAAATGGGCAAAAGAAATGAATAAACACTTCTCCAAAGAGGACATACAGATGGACATACAAAATGCTCAACATCACTAATCATTAGAGAAATGCAAATTAAAACCACAATGAGATATCACCTCACACCAGTCAGAACGGCGCTCATCAACAAAACAACACAGAATAAGTGCTGGCAAGGATGTGGAGAAAAGGGAACCCTCCTGCACTGCTGGTGGGAATGCAGACTGGTGCAGCCACTGTGGAAAACAGTATGGAGATTCCTCAAAAAATTAAAAATCGAACTGCTTTTTGACCCAGCTATCCCACTTTTAGGAATATACCCCAAGAACACCATAGCACTGTTTCAAAAGGAGAAATGTACCCCCATGTTTATGGCAGCATTGTTCACAATAGTGAAGATCTGGAAACAGCCCAAGTGTCCGTCAGTGGATGAGTGAATTAAAAAGCTGTGGTACATATATACAATGGAATACTATGGGGCCATGAAAAAGAAGGAAATCTTACCTTTTGCGACAACATGGATGACATGGGAACAATTATGTTAAGTGAAATAAGCCAGGCAGAAAAAGAAAAATATCATATGACCTCACTCATTTGAGGAATCCAATGAACAATGTGAACTGAGGAACAGAATTGAGACAGAGGAGAGATCAAAGGGACCAGAGGAAAAGAGAACAGAGGGAAAGGGAATGATAGCATGGGATAAACCTGAAGGGAAGGGGGGAGGGCGTGGCGGGGAGGGGGCATGGGAGATGTTGAGGGGAATACAGGGGAGTGAGGATGCATTCGGGGCAACACTAGAATCTATGTAAACACAATAAATTAAAATCAATTTTAAAAAGTAAAAAACAATCACATTCTCTTATCTTAAAAGCTGGATAGGGCATAAAGTTAACATTAACATGTTCTGGGCCATGCAAATATGTATTTTGAATATTTTCTATTCTGAATGTGAAAACTCTCTAAAATATCAATAGCTTGGTGCTCTTTACAAGGTTAGCCCTACTCAATCAAAAATAATAAATAAAATTTCTTAGATTTCTTAGGAAATTGTAAAGCCAGAAGCCATGGCCAGAGCCACCATCACAGCAGCCGCCCGACCCATGCAGGTTCGCATTGGATTCGGACAGTCGGTAAAGAAACAACGGAGCCACAAACTGGTGGGCCATAGTCTTTAATTCTAGCTTGCACCCGGCGGGCAAGTAAAAACACACACTGGGCTCCAAAACCCAATCACATTCAGTGCTCACAAAGCCACTGATTTATTCAAGTTTCCTAGAATCAAAGGTTTCTAGCTCACCAGCCTTATTCTCCTCAGTTCCCCATCTCCTTCCTTATCCCAGATACAAACTCTACACAAACTGGCATCTCACTCAGCACTCCGCCATCTTGGCTGCTTTTCCTGGCCTCCTCCACGTGGCCTCCTTCCGCTGCTAGCTCTACTCTCTCTGTTCTCTCATGCTAACCTCAGGAACCAAGAGCCAAGTCCCGTTCTGCCCCCATTTTATAGTGTAGTTTCACAACCTTTAATCCAATATACAAAATAAGGAAGTCTCTAATACAAAGTCACTTCTCTGAGGCATGATTGGATTGTACCGCCCCACATCAAAAAGGGTGGGAAAGGCTTAATCCCAAAACCAAGCCCCAGGCTACAACAATCCTGCCTGCCCCCAACACACATTAATATCACCTGGGCAACGGCCTCCTTGTGTCATCTTTAACAAAGTGAGCATAATACATTTTATCTGCCCAACAGAAATCTGTTAAACAAATAAGTTATGGAGATGTACTGTACAGCATGGTGACTATAATTAATAATACTGTATTGCATATTTGTATGTAGCTGGCAGAATGAAGCTTTTTTTTTTTTTTTTTTTTTTTTTTTTACAGAGGCAGAGATAGACAGGAACAAACAGGAATGGAGAGATGAGAAGCATCAATCATTAGTTTTTCGTTGCGCGTTGCGACTTCTTAGTTGTTCATTGATTGCTTTCTCATATGTGCCTTGACCGCGGGCCTTCAGCAGACCGCGTAACCCCTTGCTGGAGCCAGCAACCTTGGGTCCAAGCTGGTGAGCTTTTTTTGCTCAAGCCAGATGAGCCCGCGCTCAAGCTGGCGACCTCGGGTCTCGAACCTGGGTCCTTCCGCATCCCAGTCCAATACTCTATCCACTGCGCCACCACCTGGTCAGGCTGCAGAGTGAATCTTTTTTTTTTTTTTTTTTCTTCATTTTTCTGAAGCTGGAAACAGGGAGAGACAGTCAGACAGACTCCCGCATGCGCCCGACCGGGATTCAACCGGCACGCCCACCAGGGGCGAGGCTCTGCCCACCAGGGGGCGATGCTCTGCCCATCCTGGGCGTCGCCATGTTGCGACCAGAGCCACTCTAGCGCCTGGGGCAGAGGCCACAGAGCCATCCCCAGCGCCCGGGCCATCTTTGCTCCAATGGAGCCTTGGCTGCGTGAGGGGAAGAGAGAGACAGAGAGGAAGGCGCGGCGGAGGGGTGGAGAAGCAAATGTGCGCTTCTCCTGTGTGCCCTGGCCGGGAATCGAACCCGGGTCCTCCGCACGCTAGGCCGACGCTCAACCGCTGAGCCAACTGGCCAGGGCTGCAGAGTGAATCTTGAAAGCTCTCATCACAAACTGGCTTCTCCTTTAGCGCGCCACCATCTTGTCTGCTTCTCCTGGCCTCCTCCACATGGCCTCTCTCTGCTCTCCTCTCTGCTCTCGCCTCGAATGCTCCCGGTCGGCCTCACTTTAATCCAGTATACAAACAAGGAAGTCTCTGATACAAAGTCACTTATCTGAGGCATAATGGGATTCCTCATGAGAGTGCACCACCACACATCAAAAAGGGTGGGAAAGGCTTAGTCGCAAAACCAAGCTCCAGGCTACAAGGATCCTGCCCACCCACAGCCCGCCCCCAACACACAATATAATCACATCCATCCCAAGCAAGAAGGGCAATCAATACCATCACCTAGGCGACGGGCTTCCACATGGGCAGCGCCATCTTTAACAAAGTGAGCATAATATATTTTATCTGCCCAACATACTATACCCCAGACTCTGAAAAGTACCATACCTCACTTCAGCAGGTTTACATAGAGACACCAAGTCCAGATGAATTTTGAAAGGTTTTATTAAAGGAGATTTATTAAATACACTGGCCGCATATGGCTGACACAGGGCGTTTGCAGACCCAAATCGTGCGCGCCAAATGCATCTCAGAGGTTGGTTGTATACCCTCTGACTACATACAGGTTGGGGGGGGCATGACAGTATGACACAATCATTAACAAGATTATAACATTTGTCTAGGGCAGTGGTAGTCAACCTGGTCCTTACCGCCCACTAGTGGGCGTTCCAGCTTTCATGGTGGGCGGTAGTGGAGCAACCAAAGTATAAATAAAAAGATAGATTTAACTATAGTAAGTTGTTTTATAAAGATTTATTCTGCCAAACAGCAAAAATCTGACATAAAATACTTGATAATTATTATTATATGCTTTAACTTGCTGTAACTCTGCTTTATAAATTTTATAAAGTAAAGTTACTTCCCTACTTTATAAATCACCATTACTGTGGAACTGGTGGGCAGTTAGAAAATTTTACTCTACTAACAGAGATACAAAAGTGGGCAGTAGGTATAGAAAGTTTGACTAGCCCTGGTCTAGGGGATTTACAAAAAAAGTTAAAACTTTCAAGGTAATACAATCAAAGATATTCATAAACCTTTTAGTATCTATCTCTCCTCCTTTGCCTAGAGGTACACATTAATCTCAGGATTCCAGGAAGAGAAGGAGAGCTAAAATCAGTGTAACTCAAGTGGTATGTAAATTTTGCCTCTTCTTGAAAGGGAAAGGGAGTTCTTCAGATAACCTTAATCTTTTCAGAGAACTTAAAACCAAATGACCCTAGTCGTCCTTGTAAGTCAGATTTCTTTATCCTTTTCCCTCCATTTTCCAAAGAAAGGACAGGACAGAAAGCCTGACTTTTCCTCTTTAAAATTGAGTTGCCAATATTAAGTTTTACAGTTCTCTGGCACCTTACCACAATGCTAATTTCAGGAACTGAGAGAAAGCAAGCCCCCAGTCTGCCGCATTTTATAGTGTAAAAATCCAAATCTTTAAGCCAAATCTACAAATAAGGAAGTCTCTGATACAAAGTCACTTATCTGAGGCATAAATGGGATTTCTCATAAGAGTGCACCACCTCCTATCATGCAACACTCAAGGGTGTGGGGAAAAGCTTAGTCTTAAAACTAAGCCTTAGGCTAAAAGGACTCTGCCTGCTTATAGCCTGTCTCCCACACCCAATGCAAACTATAAGCGAGCAAACATATACATCATATTTGCAAACTTATTTGACCCACGGGAATGTATTGCCTTTTTTATTTTTTTTAATTTTTAATTTTTATTTTATTATTATTATTATTATTTACAGGAACAGAGAGAGTCAGAGAGAGGGATAGATAGGGACAGTCAGACAGGAACGGAGAGAGATGAGAAACATCAATCATCAGTTTCTCGTTGCGACACCTTAGTTGTTTATTGATTGCTTTCTCATATGTGCCTTGACCGTGGGCCTTCAGCAGACCGAGTGACCCCTTGCTCAGGGACCTTAGGTCCGAGCTGGTGAGCTTTATTATTTGCTCAACCCAGATGAGCTTGTGCTCAAGCTGGCGACCTCGGGATCTCGAACCTGGGTCTTCCGCATCCCAGTCTGACGTTCTCTCCACTGCGCCACCGCCTGGTCAGGCTGTACTGCCTTTTCAAAAAATACATACACTGTGTGTGTGTGTGTGTGTGTGTGTGTGTGTGTGTATTTTTTTTCCCCCTGTATTTTTCTGAAGCCAGAAACGGGGAGAGACAGTCAGACAAACTCCCGCATGCGACCGACCGGGATCTACCTGGCACGCCCACCAGGGGGTGACACTCTGCCCACCAGGGGGCAATGCTCTGCCCCTCCGGGGGGGGGGGGGGTCACTCTGTTGCCGACCAGAGCCACTCTAGCACCTGGGGCAGAGGCCGAGGAGCCATCCCCAGCGCCCGGGCCATCTTTGCTCCAGTGGAGCTTCGGCTGCCGGAGGGGAAGAGAGAGACAGAGAAGAAGGAGAGGGGGAGGGGTGGAGAAGCAGATGGGCGCTTCTCCTGTGTGCCCTGGCCGGGAATCGAACCAGGACTTCTGCACGCCAGGCCGACGCTCTACCACTGAGCCAACCGGCCAGGGCATCATACACTGTATATATTTTTAATTAGGGTACAGATTGTTTAAATATTCTACTGAAAGTAGATGGAAGAAAGTACATCTCTGTGTTCAGGAAGAAGAAAGGCAGCCATGCTGTGGAGAAAGCCTGAGGTAGAAGGCAAGAGTCCTTGAATTCTAAAACCAGATTTCCCTTGTCTTGTGTGAAACTTTAAACCAGTGATTTCTCCACCCAGCTTCATTAAATCATCTGTCAAATGCAGATGACCACATCTTCTCTACCTCACCATTAAACTGTGAAATGAAAGGAACCCTTGCTTTTCTCCTCTAAATTCCTACTCATCCCTGAAGCACTAATTCAAACATCACCTCCTCCATGAAGCCTTCTTAGCCTTTCCTGACCAGATGGAGTTAGTTAGTGGTTCCATCCCCCCAGGGTTTCAAGAGAACCATCTCTAGCATTGTCCCAGTTTTTTGTTTTGTTTTGTTTTTGCACTGTCCCACTGCTTTTGTTTTCTCCCAGAACCAAATAGCTGTCTTAAATACTCTTTGAAGCTCCCAAGGAGCTACCAGTTTACAATTAGTTCAATATATACCTGCTTAATGAATGATACCTGCCTGCACTCGTTTGCATTTATACATGCTTCTTACGTGATTCTGAAAAGAATGTAAGACATCTCTTTGCCTTAAAAAAATTGTCCTGGGATGTAAAATCATAAACAATACAAATATTATAAGGTTTCATTCCTTTCAAAAATTTAAATTGCCTGACCAGGCAGTAGCGCAGTGAATAGAGGATTGGACTGGGACGCAGAAGACCCAGGTTCGAGACCTCAAGGTCGCCAGCTTGAGCACGGGCTCATCTGGTTTGAGCAAAAAGCTCACCAGCTTGGACCCAAGGTCGCTGGCTTGAGCAAGGTGTTACTCGGTCTGCTGAAGGCCCACAGTCAAGGCACATATTAGAAAGCAATCAATGAACAACTAAGGTGCTGCAACGCACTAAGAAAAGCTAATGATTGCCTGACCAGGCGGTGGCGCAGTGGATAGAGCAGGGGTCCCCAAACTTTTTACACAGGGGGCCAGTTCACTGTCCCTCAGACTGTTGGAGGGCCGGACTATAAAAAAAACTATGAACAAATCCCTATGCACACTGCACATATCTTATTTTAAAGTAAAAAAACAAAATGGGAACAAATACAATATTTAAAATAAAGAACAAGTAAATTTAAATCAACAAACTGACCAGTATTTCAATGGGAACTATGCTCCTCTCACTGACCACCAATGAAAGAGGTGCCCCTTCTGGAAGTGTGGCGGGGGCCGGATAAATGGCCTCAGGGGGCCGCATGCAGCCTGCGGGCCCTAGTTTGGGGACCCCTGGGATAGAGCGTCGGACTGGGATGCAGAAGGACCCAGGTTCGAGATCCTAGGGTTGCCAGCTTGAGCGTGGGCTCATCTGGCTTGAGCAAAGCTCACCAGCTTGGACTCAAGGTCGCTGACTCAAGCAAGGGGTTACTTGGTCTGCTGAAGGCCCACGGCCAAGGCACATATGAGAAAGTAATCAATGAACAACTAAGGTGTTGCAACGAAAAACTGATGGTTGATGCTTCTCATCTCTCTCCGTTCCTGTGTCCTTATCTATCCCTCTCTCTGACTCTCTCTGTTCCTGTAAAAAATAAATAAAATTAAATAAAACTAATATTTGATGCTTCTCATCTCTCTCTGTTCCTGTCTGTCTGCCCCTACCTAGCCCTCTCTCTGTCTCTGTAAAAATAAAATAAAATAAAATAAATTTAAATTCCTTTGGGGTATCTTTTCAATGTAAGAAAAACTGGGGAGGGAGCACAGGTCCCTATGGTCTCCATGCCTTATTTTACTCTAGCTAGTACCTGGCTCTTTAAAATACCTTAAAATGCTCAACAGAAGTTTGCTAAAAGAATGAGAAATCTCTGTAAAGCTTTAAACGATGCATGGTCAACTAGCCTTCACAGGCTCTTCCCAAGATTGGATGTAGATTTATCCGGGACTCAGACAAGGAAAATAAGGAGCAAAAGCAAATAGCAAAAGATATTCCTGTGTGGTCAAGATAGTTAAAATTTTCGCTTGAGTATGATGGATTTGGTCATGGTCGTTGGGCATAATGGTTAATAGAAGTAAATGCTTTGTTCCAGGACTGGGATACCTGAACAGGCCTACACCAATTAAGCAGACCTGCGAGTGAACCACCTTTGTGTCCCAAGAAACTGCAAGCAAAGCCTTTGAGCTCCCAGGACAAGACACCCCTACTATGATCCCTTGAAATTCCAAAACCCCTCCCCTCCCCTTCTTCCCCTTATACTATAAGGCTTCTAGAAAGGCCGGCTGGGGCCAGGAGGCTGCGGTGTGCCGGCCGTCTCCATCAAGCGCCCACAGGACTCAATTCCTGCCTCTACTTAGTATTTGGCTGCTTTGGAGACAGGCGACACGGACTCGATAGTTCTGGTTGGTTACATGCCGATTACTTCGGCTTTTTCAAAAATTTCCTTCAGGAAAATACCAAATTGCTAACTGTGCTTTCTAAGCGCTGAATGATTGTCACAGCGAGGTTTTTCGGTCTACCGCGCGGAGCCCTTCCCTGTCCGCCAGCCGCCGGCCGAAGCAGGGCCGCGTCCGTCTCAGCCTCGTCGGGCAGGAGCTCCGCGAGAGAAGACGGGCAGCCCGGATCCTGAGGTGGGACGTTCAGTCCGCGGAAGGACGCGCCAGCCAGCTCCACAGGACAGCCGCGCAGCCAAGCCCGCTGGGTCCTAACGGCGCCGGAAGCCGTGCTTGCTTCGCTGCTGCGGAGCATCACAGCTACCGTACCGTCTTGCCGCGAGGCCCAGCCGAGAGGCGGAAGTGAGGGCGCTGACGCAGCTAGGGGAACTTTGCCTTGATGGCACCTTCCTGTCCTCGGCGCCGCCCCCTCCGGAGGGGCTCGGCTCGAGAATTCAAGATGGAGTCGCTGAGTAGAGCTGGGCAGGAGATGAGCTTAGCGGCCCTGAAGCAGCACGACCCCTACATCACCAGCATCGCAGACCTCACGGGCCAGGTGGCTCTATACACCTTCTGTCCCAAGGCCAACCAGTGGGTGAGTGCCGCCAGGCCACTGAGGTCGCCCGCCCGGCCGCCGCCTCTTAAAGGGGCCGCGCGCACCTTCTGGGTTGGGGGTGATGCCGAAGGCCAGGGACCGGGAGACATGGCCGACGCCTGAGGGGTGTTGGGGACCCAGGGATTGGGAAAGAGGAGCTGGAGAAGCAGGCCCAAGACATCCAGTGGGAAAGCCTATAGAGGGTAGAGTTAGAGGAGGATCAGTCCCTTGGGGTCGGGTCCGGGGATGTGGGCGGTTTGCCTTCTTTGCAGATGTGTTAGAGAATATGAGGCCGGTGAGGACAGAAAGATTCCTGAAAAGGTGAGGGTTATTAGATTGCATATACATGATCTGTAAAGTAAATGCCCCTCCTTCACCCCGCCCCCTAAATATACATAAATAAGAGTCCCCTTCGCTGAGGTAGGTCATTTGGATGTAAAGCTTGAAATCCAGTTAGTTTCAATTCTTGGTAGAGAGGAGGTGGGGATAAGTCCAGGTTTTATCGAACTATGCAGTATATTTCCAGAGTTTTGGGAAAGATTTCAAGGCACTTAAAGCATCCATATTAAATGGATTCCCTTGAAACCTTTGGAAAAGAGACCCTGTAAATGTGCCCCATTCCAGCTACGCTGCTGGTGATGTCACCCCTGCGTGTTCCCATCAGACAAAATACTTTGTCTTTTTTGCAACAGAGGGAGTCCGAAAAAGTTATCTTCAGTCTGTTTTCACTGACTTGGCCCCCTTTTTGAAGTTTTGTTCATTGCTATGAGAGCATAATTTCCTGTTTTCTAGTAATTGGTCCTTCTTAGAAATAATCTGTAAATATTTGATGAATTGAATTCATAATTATTGACGTTCACATTTCAGTTAAGAAATATTACTATACTGGCCCTGGCCGGTTGGCTCAGCGGTAGAGCGTCGGCCTGGCGTGTGGGGGACCCGGGTTCAATTCCCGGCCAGGGCACATAGGAGAAGCGCCCATTTGCTTCTCCACCCCCCACCCCCTCCTTCCTCTCTGTCTCTCTCTTCCCCTCCCGCAGATCCCGGTCGGGCGCATGCGGGAGTCTGTCTGACTGTCTCTCCCCGTTTCCAGCTTCAGAAACAATAAAAAAAAAAAAATTACTATACTAACAAAACTCTGAATGATTATTGTTATAGCATGTCCTTTACTTTTTTTTAAATTTTATTTATTTATTTATTTTTTACAGAGATAGAGAGTGACTCAGAGAGAGGGATAAACAGGGACAGACAGACAGGAACGGAGAGAGATGAGAAGCATCAATCATTAGTTTTTCATTGCGCGTTGCAACACCTTAGTTATTCACTGATTGCTTTCTCTTATGTGCCTTGACCTCGGGCCTTCAGCAGACCGAGTAACCAGCGATCTTGGGTTCAAGCTGGTAGGCTTTTGCTCAAACCAGTTGACCCCGCGCTCAAGCTGTGGACCTCGGGGTGACCTCGGGGTCTCGAACTTGGGTCCTCTACATCCCAGTCCAACGCTCTATCCACTGCGCCACTGCCTGGTCAGGCTAGCATGTCCTTTACTATATAATGCAGATATGTTCTATTTAACCAGTAATTTTGTGAAAATTATTTGGCATTTATAAAGTTAATTAAGATGAAGTGAAATTATTTTAGACGTTGGCTTAGTTTCAGCTGTTCTGAACAATTTTTTTTTTCTTGGTGTACATATAAATTTGTGAGATGGATTGCAGACAAATGTTAAACACTTGGCAGAGACTTATTTACCAACAAACTTATTTCTAATTTTTCACAGACTTTCAATATTGTGGCATTTTAATTGTGGAGTTCTGCTTTAAATATGAAATACAAACTGTAGTAACCTGAGTTTAAAAAAATAGTTTGCTGTTGTTTGTTCATTTGGATTATTGCACATGTAACCAAAATATTCCCTCGTTGTTTTACACTGAGTTGTGACCTTGCACAATGTTTGGAGCAAGTTTGCTTTCACTGTGAGATATTGATTACCAATTTCTTATACTAGTCACATATGAAAGTCAGGAAAAAGCCTCTGAATCCTTAATAAGGAGAAGTTTCTTGGTGATATTTAAGGTAGGGCAATATTGGAAGAAATCAAGATGATAAATATTTTAATCGTTTTTTTTCTTTCAAATGAAATTTGATATGACTAACATTTAAAGTTTTCTAACAGTTTGTTGATTACATTTAAATGTTTAGGTTCTATCTTGCCTGCAAACTGCAGGTTAATATGGCTATTAGTGTTTTTTAAAAAATTTTTTTGCCCTGGCCGGTTGGCTCAACGGTAGAGCGTCGGCCTAGCGTGCGGAGGACCCGGGTTCGATTCCCGGCCAGGGCACACAGGAGAAGCGCCCATTTGCTTCTCCACCCCTCCGCCGCGCTTTCCTCTCTGTCTCTCTCTTCCCCTCCCGCAGCCAAGGCTCCATTAGAGCAAAGATGGCCCGGGCGCTGGGGATGGCTCTGTGGCCTCTGCCTCAGGCGCTAGAGTGGCTCTGGTCGCAACATGGCGACGCCCAGGATGGGCAGATTATCACCCCCTGGTGGGCAGAGCGTCGCCCCATGGTGGGCGTGCCGGGTGGATCCCGGTCGGGCGCATGCGGGAGTCTGTCTGACTGTCTCTCCCCATTTCCAGCTTCAGAAAAAAAAAATAATTTTTAAAAAAAAAGAAGAAAAAAATTTTTTTGTTTTTGTTTTTTTTGTATTTTTCTGAAGCTGGAAACGGGGAGGCAGTCAGACAGACTCCCACATGCGCCAGACCGGGATCCACCGGGCACGCCCACCAGGGGGTGATGCTCTGCTCATCTGGGGCATTGCTCTATTGCAACCAGAGCCATTCTAGCGCCTGAGGCAGAAGCCATAGAGCCATCCCCAGCACCTGGGCCACCTTTGCTCCAATGGAGCCTTGACTGCGGGAGGGGAAGAGAGAGACAGAGAGGAAGGAGAGGGGGAGGGGTGGAGAAGCAGATGGGCACTTCTTCTGTGTGCCCTGGCCAGGAATTGAACCCGGGACTCCTGCACGCCAGGCCAACGCTCTACCACTGAGCCAACCGGCCAGGGCCAAAAAAAAAATTTTTTTTTAACTATGTTTAAGACCTAAATATACTTTTGGCACAGCAAATGAAAGATGATGGGAGCTGTACTTTTTTTTCTTTTGAGAGAGAGACAGGGAGAGAGGTGAGAAGCATCAACTCATAGCTCTGGCACTTTAGTTATTCACTGCATCAACTCCCATATGTGCCTTGACCAGGCAAGCCCAGGGTTTCGAACCGGTGACCTCAGCATTTCCAGGTCGACGCTTTATCCACTGCGCCACCACAGGTCACGCTTCACTGATTGCTTCTTATACGTGCCTTGGGGGTATGAGCTGAACCGTTGACCCCTTACTCATGCCAGCAACCCCTTGCTCAAGCTGGCTGAGCCATGGTCAAGTTGGATGAGCCTGTGCTCAAGGTGGATGTGCCTGTGCTCAATCCGGCAACCTCAGGGTTTCCAACCTGAGACTTCAGCATCCCAGATCGATACTCTATCCACTGTGCCACCACTGGTCAGGCCGACTTGTACT
Source organism: Saccopteryx bilineata (assembly GCF_036850765.1). Classification (NCBI taxonomy): domain Eukaryota; kingdom Metazoa; phylum Chordata; class Mammalia; order Chiroptera; family Emballonuridae; genus Saccopteryx; species Saccopteryx bilineata. The sequence continues at coordinate 57,783,606 of NC_089499.1, read as the reverse complement.
TTCTTAATCAAAACATTTCACTTTAAGCTAATTTTGTTGTTGTTGTTGTTGTTAAGACGTATGATAATTATATTAAGTCAGAGGATAGTTTCTGTATTTCTGATTCTTCAAGAAAATTCTAAAAATAACTAATTTGTTTGATAGTAATACTTTTTAACTTTTATAAGATTTTATTTGAGCCAAACTGATGACATATACCAGGAAGCAAGATTTCAAATGCTTTGTGCTTGACAGTAATTGTCTTTAAAATTTAGAAATCTGGCTAAAACATAGCTTAAAAAATAAAAGCTGGCCCTGGCTGGTTGGCTCAGTAGTAGAGTGTCAGCCCAGCATGTGGAAGTCCCATGTTCAATTTCTGGTCAGGGCACACAAGCGACCATCTGCTTCTCCCTCCTTTCCCCTTCCCCTTCTCTCTCTCTCTCTCTCTCTCTCTCTCTCTCTCTCTCTTTCTCTCTCCCTTCTGCAGCTATGGCTTGATTGATTCAAGCATGTTGGCCCTGGGCACTGAGGATGGCTCCATGGAGCCCCTGCCTCAGGTGCTATAAATAGCTTTTTTGCAAGCATTGGCCCCAGATGAGCAGAGCATCAGCCTCAGACAGGGGTAACCAGGTTATCCCAGTTGGGGCACATGTGAGAGTCTGTCTCTCTTATCTCCTTTCCTTTCACTTAAAAAATAAAATAATTAAATAAAATATAAGCTAATTACAGGATTTTCTTCTTTAAAATTTAAGAAAGAATAATGGAAATGCTGCAGACACAGTCATGTTGCTTGATTGAACATTGCATGTACATTAATATGCAACAATAGTATAGAAAAGATACAAAAGAAACTGGTAACAGTGGTTTGTGGAATGAGAGACTTACTTGACCTGTTCAAAAGTGATTAATTTTAAAATAAAAAAGTTTTTCTTAGCCTGACCTGTGGTGGCGCAGTGGATAAAGCGTCAACCTGGAAATGCTGAGGTCGCCGGTTCGAAACCCTGGGCTTGCCTGGTCAAGGCACATATGGGAGTTGATGCTTCCAGCTCCTCCCCCCTGTCTCTCTCTCCTCTCTGTCTCTCCTCTCTAAAATGAATAAATAAAAATTAAAAAAAAAAAAAAAGTTTTTCTTAGACATGAAATATTTCTTCTTTGCAATATTTGGGGTTGAATTATGGGTGGAAAACTAAATGATTCATTGTCTGTTATAGGAGAAGACTGATATAGAAGGGACCTTATTTGTATATCGAAGGTAAGCTTTTAAAAAATATTTTTTTTAATCTCATGGTAAACAATGTCATGTGAAGTGGTTCAACCCTGTCATACATTTGATTTGGGGACCTTCCTTCCTCCTTGACCCTTCAAGTATTCATTCATCTCTAATTGTAAGATCCTAACCAAGTTGTGTCTCCTCTTTGAGTCTTTCTGTGATTCAGAGTAAACAGAACTAGAACTTTTTTTAGGAAATTAGCAAAACCATCTCAAAATAGAAAACATTTTTTTAGTAATGAATGAGTCTAAAACAGGTGCCTTCCTCTCTTCTTTCCCTTTTATTGAGAAAGATACATAGTTGAGAAAAATATACGGACTAGCTTAGGGTCAGTCCTGTCTTCTATGACTCTGCTTCTATCCCCTTTCTAACCCCTCCATAAAAGTGGGTTGTATACAATGTGTTTGCATATTTTTTATTTTCAACTTTTCTGAGAATTATCATAAAATTTGATTGGTTTGAAACTGTAAGTTTTGTGGTCTAAAAGTAACTGACCACCTAAGTAATCATGTCCTTTCATATGTGCCTTGACTGGGCAAGCCCAGGGTTTCAAACAGGCGACCTCAGCATGGCATGTCAACACTTTAACCACTGTGCCACCACAAGCCAGGCAGTAATTATATCCTTAAGATAGTTGTGGAGGTTCTTGTTTTCCTGAATCCCTGTTAGATCTTGCTCTGGTTCTTTCCTGTGGTTTCTAAAGCTTGGGGATTCAGCGGGAGTTATGACCAACATTTTGTTTTTGTTTTTGTATGTTTATTTGTTTGTTTTTTGGCTTTTTTAGGGGGAGATACTATTGATAAGGACTGCCCTTTACTCTAAGTCAGGGATCCCCAAACTACGGCCCGTGGGCCACATGCAGCCCCTTGTGGCCATTTATCCGGCCCCACCGCACTTCCGGAAGGGGCACCTCTTTCATTGGTGGTCAGTGAGAGGAGCATAGTTCCCATTGAAATACTGGTCAGTTTGTTGATTTAAATTTACTTGTTCTTTATTTTAAATATTGTATTTGTTCCCGTTTTTGTTTTTTTACTTTAAGATATGTGCAGTGTGCATAGGGATTTGTTCATAGTTGGTTTTTTTTTATATTCCAGCCCTCCAACGGTCTGAGGGACAGTGAACTGGCCCCCTGTGTAAAAAGTTTAGGGACCCCTGCTCTAAGAGACTGAGTCTTTGGAGATTCTGAGAGGAAGAGGGTTGTGATGTGACTTAAATATTTTTGTTTACAATTTTAAATGTTAATGTTGTATAATGCAACAATATATTCATTGTTAGAAATGGAAGTAAAGAAGTAGATAACATTTCTGCAAACTAACAATGACTACAGATTTTTTTTTCTTCTATTAAATCTAAGGTCAGCTTCACCTTACCATGGTTTTACCATTGTGAATCGATTGAATATGCACAATCTTGTTGAACCAGTGAATAAAGATTTGGAATTTCAGCTCCATGAACCTTTTCTTCTATATAGAAATGCAAGCTGTAAGTATATTTGTTTTACTACAGTTCGTATATTTACAATTAAAATTGAGTGACTTTAGCATCTATCAATACATTATTTTTTGGAGTTTTAAGTTACAAAAATTTTTTTTGGTCTATTTATATTATAAATTAGTCTCTGTAAGATCAGATCTTTTAAATTGGGCTTCTAAAATTGAAACACTTTTGTGTATAATAAATCATGTGTTTTAGTTAACTATTTCATATAATAGCGGTACATTGTATTCCTGTTACTGGCTTTATGAAACTAAGTTTCACCCTTTGTTTTTCTTGTGACACTGAATTATTGACTGCCCATGCCCCTGAGCAATGGGACTTAGTTTGAGAGATAGAGGATGGGAGCAGACACTGGTGTTTCTATCCACAGAGAAGATACTGTCTTTTCCCTGATAACAGTGTTTTTCAATATGTTAAAGTAGTGTACTTTAGCGTTAATCATACAGTAACCTGTGTGGGGTAGGCAGGCTGTTAAATCAGCTGACACTCGAGTGAGTGACAGCTATTCAGTTAGAAAGTGAGGATCATAACTTTTTTATCCCTTCATAGTCCAGGATCCTTTCAGGTATTTTATAGACTCTTAAGAATGGTTAGATATAGTCGGCAAAGCTAGAGTGGTCCTTTCAAGATGTAACGTATTGCCTGACCTGTGGTGGCGCAGTGGATAAAGCATCGACCTGGAAATGCTGAGGTTGCCGGTTCAAAACCCTGGGCTTGCCTGGTCAAGGCACATATGGGAGTTGATGCTTCCAGCTCCTTCCCCCTTCTCTCTCTGTCTCTCTCTCCTCTCTCTCCCTCTCTCTCTCCTCTCTAAAAATGAATAAATAAAAAAAAAAAAAAAAAAAAAAAAAAAAAAAAAAAGATGTAACGTATTGAAAAATATGTGGTGCTTGGTTCCTGTCGTTCAGTATTGGTAATGATTATATGAGTGAGGACTCAAAAAGTAAAAGTTACTGTATTTGAATTCTACTTGACTAGGAGATTACTGGTATTGGGGGAATGTCTTCGGTATAAAGTAAAATAAACTACTAGAAATTATGCATCTTTTAATTCCCTGAATGAGATATAGTGAGGTCGGTTTTGAAGCTAGAAGCCCCAAATTCTCCCTAACTTGCTCTTAAATGTGTAAGTGAAATGAAATCTATCTCTTTTCAATAAACTATTTGTCCAAGTAATTGAATTATCTCTAAGATTTTTTATTTCTGTGGACATACTGGGAATGCCTTTTAATACCTGTAAGTTCAGACTTATTTAAACTAATGTTAACAGTAGCATTATTTCAGATAGCTATTTTTTTTCTGCTGAATGTTCTGTTAGAGCAGAAATTCTTCAAAAGAACACATCCATTGTTTTTTTGTTTGTTTGTTTGTATTTTGTTTTTTTAGACGAATTGTCTTGATTTTTATCTTAACTACCTTAAGCTATTGCTCCTAAGGAAATTTTGATCATTAAAATAGTATGGAAAAGCCTGACCAGACAGTGGTGCAGTGGATAGAGCGCCAGACTAGGACACAGAGGACTCAGGTTCAAAAACCCAAGGTCGCCAGCTTGAGGGTGGAGTCGCTGGCTTGAGCATGAGATCGTAGACATGACCCCATGGTCACTAGCTTGAGCCCAGAGGTCGCTGGCTTGAGCAAGGGTCACTAGCTTGGCTGTAACCCCCAGTCAAGGCACATATGAGAAAGTAATTGATGAACAACTAAGGTACCGCAACAAAGAATTGATGCTTCGCATCTCTCTCCTTCCTGTCTGTCCCTATCTGTCCTTCTCTCTGTCTCACTAAAAAAAGAAAAAAAAAATAGGGAAAATTATCAGAGACCCATGAACTTAATTACCATTTAGTATAAGCCTGAAGTGAGTTATATTGTATTTCTTTCACAAGTAAAAGTTCTCTTAAAGTTGAAAGTGCAACATAACCCAAATATAATGAAACCATGATTAACCAAAATTAAATAATCAGAGCTTTAATTATCTGGAAAATTTCTATAGTTCATTTGTGGAAGAAATGCTAATGCTAGAGGGGTTTTTTGTGAATATCTAGCAAATAACTTGTGTAACCTAAAGTCAGCATAAAATTATCAATATTCTATAACTTTAACCCAAGTGTAGTCTCAGTATTAGAGATTAATTTGTTGTCGTGTTAAGATTTTAAGTCATCAGAAATGTTTATTGTCTTATTCTTGAGCAGAAAGTGCACTAATACATTTAATTTATTTTTCTGTTTCTTTTTTAGTGCATTTTATTTTACAGAGATTTTCAACAGGATGTTGAAACAAAGGTTTCTTTTAGTTAAACAGAAAACTTAAGCAGGTTGTTTCATTTCCTGGCTAATAGAGGCTCTGAATCATCTTCTATGGGCCTTACAGTTTCTGATATTGCTAATTAGAAATTCAAGAACATGTCAGCTTGTTTTCAGACTAGAGGAAGGCCCGAAAAGGTCTAGTACACTGCTGTGGGTATAATAGAAAGAGTCTAGAAGGGGAGCTTGGGGAAATATTTAAGGGAATAGCTGTATCAGGGAGAAGTGACAGGACAGCATAAGGTGATCTGGGAGTGTTAGGGCCTCTCTTGAGTAGTGTACGTCTTGTCTGTCTCATCTTAAAAGTAGAAAGTTGTCAGATCAGCAAGTTGTTGAGCTGTTCAGGGATTTGTTCTTTAAATAAAAGGTTAATTAGTGTCTGGTTGTATATACAGGTAATTATACCTGATTCTGTAGCTGCTCTTCTGTCATTTTCTTGTGGGAAATACCACCAGGACACCTGACCCATTTTACTCAAGCTATACCTTCAGATCCAGCTTCTTTCACTGAAAGCAGTTTTTAGAGTTCTAAATTGTTTTCTTTTGTTTTTTATTTTTATTTATTTATACATCCCCACCCCCCAAAAAAGGTAAAATCTTACAGAGAAAATGCTTACCCCAATCAAGGGCTTAGGCTTGGTAACTCTTGAATCTTGGGCACCACAGCACCCCATGGGCTGCTGTGAGGGTTGGGGAGACTGCAGATTCTGTAGTTGCTAATCAAAATGATATTCCAAGCACCTTATTTTCCCAGCTTGCAGATGAGAAAACAAGAGTCCAAGAGAAGTTAAGAAACTTGCTCAAGTCACAGAGGTTATAAGTGACAGAGGGAGAATTCAAATCTAGGTCTATTGAGTCTCAAAGCCCAAGTTCTTTCTGTCCCACTGCAACAATGCAGTTGCATTGTCAGTCCACATTCCACAGCATGGCTGTCCAGTAGATCTCTGTGATGATGCAAGTGTTCTTTATCAATACTGTCCCATATAGCAGCCACCAGCCACGTGTGACTGTAGAGCATCTGAAATGTGATTAGTACAACCAAGGAAATTTTGTTCAAACACATCCTTTTGCTGTGCCATACCTGAAACGAACAAGCACTTCAGAAGCCTTGGATTAAATTCTTATACCTCCCATTTAATTAGTCCTTTTAAAATTTATAAATGATTTCTAGATACAAAGGCTCCAGAAGATATCCCTGACAGTGGCTTTGCCATGGGAACACTCCTGGCATGGAATTTAATTTGCGGACAAGAATTCTATTCTAGGCTTTGCCATTTTTTTTTTTTTTTTTTTTTTTTTTTTTTTTTGTATTTTTCTGAAGTTGGAAACGGGGAGGCAGTCAGACAGACTCGCCCGCATGTGCCTGACCGGGATCCACCCGGCATGCCTACCAGGGGGCAATGCTCTGCCCATCTGGGGCGTCGCTCTGTTGCAATCAGAGCCATTCTAGTGCCTGAGGCAGAGGCCATGGAACCATCCTCAGCACCGGGGCCAACTTTGCTCCAGTGGAGCCTCAGCTGGCTGCGGGAGGGGAAGAGAGAGACAGAGAAGAAAGAGAGGGGGAGGGGTGGAGAAGCAGATGGGTGCTTCTCCTGTGTGCCCTGGCTGGGAATCGAACCCGGGACTCCTGCACGCCAGGCCAATGCTCTACCACTAAGCCAACCGACCAGGGCTGGCTTTGCCATTTTACTGACTATAATCTTGGATAAATCATTTAAACCACTGTTCTGACCTATGTTTCTTAAAAGGGTATCATTTTGTGGAGGCATTTTGTCAAACACTTAACAAACATGCCTTTTTTTTTTTTTTTTTTACAGAGAGAGAGATAGATAGGGACAAACAGATGGGAATGGAGAGAGAAGCATCAGTCATCAGTTTTTCCCTGTGACACCTTAGTTGTTCATTGATTGCTTTTTCATGTATGCCTTGACTGCAGGCCTTCAGCAGACTGAGTAACCCCTTGCTCGAGCCAGCAACCTTGGGTCCAAGCTGGTGAGCTTTTGCTCAAACCAGATGAGCCCATGCTCAAATTGGCGACCTCGGGGTCTCAAACCTGGGTCTTACGCATCCACGTCCAACGCTCTATCCACTGCGTCACCGCCTGGTCAGGCAACAAACATAACATATTAAAGACCACATCTCCATCTTGGACTGAAGTAAAATGATCTTATTAGTGAAAGGTTTCATGAAAACTTTGATATTATTCTGGTTCTTTCATGACCCAGGCCCATAGTGGGTTTCTTCTTATCACTTCATTTTTTTAATTTAATTAATTGTGTTTACATAGATTCTAGGGTCACCCTGAATGCATCTCCCCTTCCCCCCATATTCCCTTCAACATCCCCCTTGCTCCCTTTCCTACAGCACCCTCCCCCTTGCCTTCAAGTTTATCCCATTCTGTCATCCCCTTTCCCTCTGGTCCCTTTGATTTTTTTTTTAAGATTTTATTTATTGATTTTAGAGAGAGAGAGAGTGAGCAAGGCAGTGGGGGAGGAGTGGGAAGCATCAACTCATAGTTGTTGCTTCTCAAATATACCTGTGAACAGGCAAGTTTGAGGTTTCGAACTGGCGGCCTCAGCATTCCAGGTCAGCGCTCTATCCACTATGCCACCATAGGTTAGACTTCCCATCCCTTCTGACTAGCATAACAAACGGGGGACTCTGCTTATCTTTACAGATATTATTTTTAGATGTTGAAGGGGCCATTACTAGACAGCCTGAGCTATGACAAGTTGAAAGTATATATATGTTAAAATGGGAAATCTTAGAGGGTACAAATTTTTTAAAGCTCAACAGGAGCAATTCTGATCAGTAAGTCATGGTGTTCATTTTTTATAATTTTTTTTTTCAGTTATAGTTGGCATGCAATATTATGGTTCAGTTCTACAATGTAGTGATTAGATATTTATATGACTTATGAAATGATCACCCCAATAAGTGTAGTAAAGCATGGTATTCTTTTTTGTCAGAATAGTGGAACACATAGCACCCTCCTGGCTAAAACTTTATATTAATATAATAATGTTTTAATCTCCCTAAAAAAAAATTGGTGAGAGTTTAAATTTTATCTCTGGTTAGTTAGAAAAAAAAATAGTTCCTTTGCTTTGTAAACATATGCATTACTACCAATCTGCTGACCTTCTGTTTTCATTTATAAACAATCCATTTTACTAGCTGGATTATAAAATCATTCTTTGTAGACTGAACTTCTAGGCGTTGTATGGCATAGGCACATCAAAGAAAATATCCTTCGCCTGACCAGGCGCAGTGGATAGAGCAGAGGACCCAGGTTCAAGACCCCAAGGTTGCCAGCTTGAGCGTGGGCTCATCTGGTTTGAGCAAAGCTCACCAACTTGAACCCAAGGTCGCTGGCTTGAGCAAGGGGTTACTCGGTCTGCTAAAGGCCCACGGTCAAGGCACATATGAGAAAACAATCCATGAACAACTAAGGTGTCACAACAAAAAACTAATGATTGATGCTTTTCATCTCTCTCTGTTCCTGACTGTCTGTCCCTATCTGTCCCTCTCTCTGACTCTGTCTTTGTAAAAAAAAAAAAAAAAAGGAAAATATCCCTCAACTCCTGCCCAGCAGAATGACAGAAAAATCTTCTTCCTACACTTAGAAATGCTATATGAAATATTAGATGCAAGCTTAGCCAAAAAGGAAATGGTGGATATTGCAATGGGCCGGCATCAAAGTAAAGGCTGGAAGCTAAACTGGAAAGCCTGTGAGCTGACTCTGGCTGCTAGCTGTTCAGGGGTTCTTGGGGATGGGGAGCTGTCCTTAATACAAATACTCCATTGTAATTACAGGGGATCAGGAGACAAGATCTTGAGTACTAATGAGGTGCAGAGTTGGAGCTGAGACACACCAGCATACATCCAGGTCCCCTACTAAGCTACATAATAATAAATTATTGGCCCACCAACTAGGAAGATGATAGGCAAGCTTATTTACCTCAGTCTGGGCTGAGTTAGAGGGCAAATGTCTCCCCTAAAAATTGTAACCATGAGCCTTTCCTCATTCAGATTTGGAGTTTAAGTTGTATCATGCATTTGGTGTAATTTCTTACCTAGGCCAAAAAATTAATGTATAATTAATCCTCAACTGGTGAGTACTCTAGGACACCTGACCAAAGCAAATGCAAAACCCTTCTGGAAGGACACATCCTTAAATTGCCCAGGGATTGCATTAATAAGTTTCATGCTTCAAAATTACTAAATATATAAGGAAATAATTTATAGTCAATAAGAGGTAGGATATAGCAGACAACAGGATTAACCAACCCTTCCCAAAAATTTTAGTTAATGAAATGACCAGATAGAGACTTTAATGGATATAAATGTCAGGTTTAGATTGTAAAATAAAATGACAGGTATAAAAAATAACTAAGTAAAATTTCTAGCAATTAAATTTTTAATTATTGAAATAAAATCTGTACCTGGACTCAACATTAGAAAGAATATTAGGAAACTGGAAGAGACATTTAAAGAAAGTATTCAGACTGCATCCCAGAATGGGAAAGATGAAAAGTATGACAGAGAGAATGAAATTGGAAAGTCTTAACAGATGACAGAAGAATTTCAGAATGATAAAATTTAGAGAGGTAGCATCTGAAGAGATTGAGAATTTTCCAAAATCTATGAAACACAGAAATCTCTGATGTAGGCAGTAGAATAAATCCCCAAGCGTAATAAATAGAAACCTGAACACAAGGTGAATCATCAAAGGCAAAGAAACAGCAGCAGCCAAAGGTTGCCTGACATTGATTATTTACAAAGAGTAACAACTAGACAGACTATTTAGTGGCAGCTACTGAATTTGGAAGACAATAGGATAATGTATTGAGAATACTGAGGGGAAAACATTCAGTAATTCAAGAGAACAAAATAAAGACTTTTTCAACAAAAACAGCTATCCCAAGTAGACTGTTGCTGAAGGCACTTACTTCTAAAGCAGGGGTCCCCAAACTTTTTACACGGCCAGTTCATTGTCCCTCAGACCATTGGAGGGCTGGACTATAAAAAAAACTATGAACAAATCCCTATGCACACTGCACATACCTTATTTTAAAGTAAGAAAACAAAACGGGAACAAATACAATATTTAAAATAAAGAACGAGTAAATTTAAATCAACAAACTGACCAGTATTTCAGTGGGAACTATGCTCCTCTCACTGACCACTGATGAAAGAGGTGCCCCTTCTGGAGGTGCGGCGGAGGTGGATAAATGGCCTCGGGGCCGCAGTTTGGGGACCCCTGTTCTAAAGCAACACTGTCCAGTATGGGAACCACTAGCCACATGTCACTATTGAGCATTTAAAATGTGCCTAGTGACACTAAATTTTTAATTGTATTTATTTAAATTTAATGGTGCAGTTCTAAAGGTTATATAGTCTAAGAGTAAGAAAAAGAGCACAGAAACAGGAAATGAAATTTAAGAAATAATGAACAAAGAAAAGGAGGTAAATCACAATAATCAGTGACTGTATAAAACAATAAAATTACTAGTTTGAGTAGTGGTATTAAAAAGGTGAAGAATAATACTAGACAGCAATAACATAAAAGCTGTTGAAATTTAAAGCAGCCTAAGATGGAGGTGAGGTAAGTGGTTAATCACAGACTTTCAAATCCAGCTGTGTGTGTTCAAAAGATTCAGGGTAAACACTGCATAATAAATAGAATGTCTTAACTTTTAAACCAGTACAAAGCAGGATTGGAATAAAATAAATAGAAACCACAGCAAATAGAAAGCCCAAAGTAAAATGTCAGAAATAAATCCGTAATTAGAAAAAATGTTAAGTGAGCTAAACCTGCCAGTTGAAAGACATATTCTGAAATTCAGTAAAGATACAGAATTTGCAAATTGTGCTGCTTTCAAAAGTCTTAAAACTCAAATACCTGGAAATGTTGAAAGTTCAGGAATAGAGCCTGACCAGGCGGTGGTGCAGTGGATAGAGCATCGGACTGGGATGCAGAGGACCCAGGTTCGAGACCCCGAGGTCACCAGCTTGAGCACGTGCTCATCTGGTTTGAGCAAAGCTCACCAGCTTGGACCCAAGGTCGCTGGCTCAAGCAGGGGTCACTCAGTCTGCTGTAGCCCCACAGTCAAGGCACATATGAGAAAGCAATCAATGAACAACTAAGGTGTCCCAACGCTCAACGAAAAACTAATAATTGATGCTTCTCATCTCTCTCCGTTCCTATCTGTCTGTCCGTATCTATCCCTCTCTCTGACTCTCTGTCTCTGTAAAAAAAAAAAAAAAAAAAAAAGATTAAAAATTAAAAGGAATAGAATGAGATATGTCGGGCAACCAACCAAACAAGGTGATATTAATCAGACATGATAGATTCTAAGGTAAAAATATCAGGGGTAAATTTACCACACAATGATAAAAGGAGTAAATTACCTAGAAGATAAAGCAAATCCAAACTGGTATGTACCTAGTATATATCAGAAATACATACAGAATATTAAAAATCTATAAATTATACTGGGAGTTAAGATGAAGGAAAATATAGATGAGTATAAATTGGAGAAAGTAGTCATTACAATAGAGCAAATCCACAAAATTTTTAAAAATACGCAACTCCCCTATGACATGTTTGATCCAACCACAAAAAAAAGAGTGAGGGAAGGCATACTAGGCAATATTAGGAATATATATATATACACACACACACACACACACACACAGGAGATATATATACGAACCCTATATATACAGCAACTAAAGGTAGAGAATACACAGTTTTTAAAAAACAGAAACCACTATGAACTTTTTTCCTGAAAGTTGAAAGCTTAATTATATAGTTTCCTGGAAAAAACAGTATAACAAAACTAACTTAGGAATAAAATAGATCTGAATGGACTCACAAACAATAAAATTATTAGGTCAGTAGTTTAAAATCTGACCCCCATCCTACCTAGAGACAATTCTGAGAGGAATGTTCTATTTAGTAAATGGTACTAGGACAGTTAGTTCTCCATATAGAGACCGGCCTCTGAAAAAGCAGATGCACGATCTGTACATTTGACCTCATCATAGGATACTTATCTCCACAGACCAGTTTTCTGCAGTGAAGAAATATGTATTTCTATTATTCACTGCTCCTTTGGCAGGCATTTGGCGAGCACCTGCTATAAGCAGCATACCTCACTAAGTATGTTTCTCTGAGAAGGATCTTTTCCCCAAGACCAGTGTCAGGAGTCCTTTGATTTCCAATTCTCTGGGCTCCTCTCAGAATGAAAGTGGTAACCTGGATTTTTTGTGTACATAGGATATACTTATGACTTTGTTATGAAATGCTCCAAGGATATTTTGTAAGGTAGATGCTGGGCAATTTTTTTTTTAATCAAAATTTTGGTGTTTGAATTAACAAAATGCTAAAAGCAAGCAAAACTGGTTTTTTTACATTTAAACAGTTTACAGTATAACTTGGTTAATTGAAAGTAGTAAGATAAAGGTTTGTGGACGATTAAGATCTACAAAACCAACTCTGGCATGTAATAATTTTCTTTTTCAAAAACTATTTCAGTATTGTCTTTGTTTTTTAAAAAATTATTGTTTATTGATTTTTAGAGAGAGAGTCATCGATTTGTTATTCCACTTATTTATGCATTTATGATTGATTCTTGTATGTGCTCTGACTGGGGGTTTGGACCCGCAACCTTGGTGTATCAGGACAATGCACTAACAGCCAAGCTACCCAGCCAGGGCTCCTTTGTTGTTAAACAGACAAGCTTTAACTCAGACACATGTCTTAATTTGGGGATATTTATTAAATATCTGTCACTTGCCAAGCACTTACCAGGTGCTGTATACCATTTCGATTGAAACTATTGTATGCTTTAAAGAATTTTATTTGTCCTTAGGTTCTATTGTATTTTTTTAGAAAATTGTAAGTAGAAGTCATAAAATTGGTTAGAACTTCTAGTACCAGAGCTCTGCCTTTCTGGGTAAGGGTCAAGACCCTTAATAAAATATGCTACTGTATTAATCCCAGTGCTATGCTAATTCCTAAAACAACCCTGTTAATTAATGGTAAAAATTCATTTCTTAAAATCTGTAATTTGAGAGTTTTCAGTTGTAAATTTGAATGATTAGGCTAGTAATAATGAAAATCTGTCACCAGAGAGACAAGAACAACTCTACATGTTTATATTTTTAAATGTTTTCTATATCCAAAAGTACTTCTGGGAAAATGAACAAAAGTATATTGCTCCATAACCTGCTTAACAACAAAAAAATCACCATAACAAGAACAACTGAAAATAAAAATATTATTACTTTTGAACATTTTAAAGAACTTACCTCCAGAGGCCTGTGAGAAGTACCTCTTTGTTTCCACTTCACTTACAACTTTTCCTTTGTATCGGGCATCAGTACCTTGATATTGAGATTTTTTAATTAAAATTAAATCACTAGAAAAAGCAGGGAGATTCATTTCCATAGTGTTGAAAGTGCAGCTGCCAAATGGAAAGTTTTAGAAGAAATACTGTAGTATATGCCCTTTCTCTCTCTCTCTCTCTCTCTCTCTCTCTCTCTCTCTCTCTGCTTGTCCTTTCTCAGTTCAAGGGCAAGACTCAGAACAGGAGAGATGGTAGGTGGCTGTTGGCATTTGGCATGAATCTTCAGACTTAAAGCACAGTGCTGGCAATTTCCTTGCAAGAGAAGTTTATAATTTGTCAAGTCAAAAAATGTGAGTTCTACCTCCTAACTCAAAGAGGAATTTATAAACAATTTTTAAAGTTCCACAGTTCATTCTTTGTGATCTTTGAATTCGGCACAGGGCTTTTTAGCCTGAGGAAAGGCAGTCCGTCTTCCACCATCAGCAGCAGCACTGCTGTGGTGGGTAGTTTCTGTAATCAGTGAGGGAGAAAGGATCTGTGGCAACTGCATTAGTCTGGTCTTCTGGACTATGATAAGGAAAGAGCCTTGCTGTTGCCACATTTGTAGATTGAAGAGGTAAAAACACTATGAAAATACAGTGACTTAGACTCTGAGGCTGACCTGGGAGACACTATTAGGTCAGACATTTCAGAACTCTGAATTGCTTTCTATCTGCTGTGGGCTGCTGCTTAGTATTCCAGTAGAACCTCTACCAGGTGCCTTTTGTTAACTTTGGGAGTCCATAAACATTTTAGAATTTTCAAAGCAAATTCTCTTCATTATGCCTTGTAAATTACTGGCTTTTCCCCCCCTACAATAGTGTTGTCAGGTAAAAAGCAATATTTTTTTTTTATATTATGATGTTATTAAGATTTTAAAAGTTAGCCACACCACACCATTTATCTCTAATATTTTCTCTTTGAGAATTCATAGAAAGCAACAATTGTTGCTAAGGGGTAGAAATGTGTTCTTAATGTATATGTGTATAGGTTTTCACCTGTGTTTACATGATGAAGTTCATTGTGGAGGTAAAGATTGAATAACACTAGTCCAGGAAGATTTGGAGCCAGCCTGGAGCTGGCAGAGTGAGCCTCCAGACGGAGCACTGAGGTTCCGGTGCCCTGGACGGTCCGGGTAGAGCTGCACTGCTTACACAGGCACTGCTCACAGGCATGCTCAGCTTTTTCTTTTTTTAAAAGGAAGACTAGGAGTGCGGAGGACCCGGGTTCGATTCCCGGCCAGGGCACACAGGAGAAGCGCCCATTTGCTTCTCCACCCCTCCGCCGCGCTTTCCTCTCTGTCTCTCTCTTCCCCTCCCGCAGCCAAGGCTCCATTGGAGCAGAGATGGCCCGGGCGCTGGGCATGGCTCTGTGGCCTCTGCCCCAGGCGCTAGAGTGGCTCTGGTCGCAATATGGCGACGCCCAGGATGGGCAGAGCATCGCCCCCTGGGGGGCGGGCCGGGTGGATCCCGGTCGGGCGCATGCGGGAGTCTGTCTGACTGTCTCTCCCTGTTTCCAGCTTCAGAAAATTGGAAGAAAAAAAAAAAAAAAGGAAGACTAGGATAAGCATTTGCTACCGATTTTTAAAAGTTAGGATATTTTACACACAGACTCCTACACCTGGAATTTTACCTTTTCTTGTGACAAAATGGCATGTGATGACGCAGCACCTGCGTTCCTGCAAATGCTGATGGCCAAAGCTGTGAAGGACGTCTCACCACAGCCTCACGGATTCCACCCCTTAGGTTTTTATACCCTGTGGGCATTTGCCTTACAACCCCAGTTTGGATGACCTCTTAAAAAATTGACAGGATTATATGTAGGTGAGAGGTTAGGGAAAGGAGAGAAGAGAAGTTGCCTTCTTTCTTACACTGCTATCTGACCTGTATTCCAAAGCCCTAACTGTAGATTTTTAGAAGCCCAGGAAACAAGAACCCAATTCCATGGAGGCCCAGAGCCATGCTTCCCACCCTTTGTTGTTCCTGATGATACATAAAAATGATATTTGCAGGGCCACTTGCTGCTTACACTTAGGGGATGTTCTCCTAACTTAGGGAGTGGCGGTTACTGTGTAGCAATAATGGCAGTAAATCCTAACAGCAGAGATAAAACCCTCGTGAGATGTGCTGTGTTATTTAAGAACAAAAATTTATAAGTAGAAATGATCAGTTGTGATATTCTTAGGTTTATTTTCTTAATTCCTAAAAAAGTTCAGCAATCATTTCATGTGTCTGGATCCTATACTGAGATTATGTTAACAGATATTGTGGAAGCAATATTGCTGGTAAATATTTTGACTTAATTTAATTTAGAGGGGGGACCAAGTTCTAAAATAACAAACCAGCCCTGGCTGGTTGGCTCAGTGGTAGAGCGTCAGCCCGGCAGGTGGAAGTCTCAAGTTTGATTCCCAGTCAGGGCACACAGAAGTGCCCATCTGCTTCTCCACTCTTCCCCCTCTCCTTTCTCTCTATCTCTCTCTTCCCCTCCATAGCCAAGGCTCCACTGGAGCAAAGTTGGCCTGGGTGCTAAGGATGGCTCCATGGCCTCTGCCTCAGGCGCTAGAATGGCTCTGATTGTAATGGAGCAACGCCCCAGGGGGGCAGAGCATTGCCCCCTGATGGGCATGCTGGGTGGATCCCGGTCAGGTGCATGCGGGATGCGGGAGTCTGTTTTTCTTCCTTCCCACTTCTCACTTCAGAAAAATACAAAAAATAAAGAAAAACAAAGAGCTTGCAGACTAACATTTTTAAATTACCTGGCCCAAATCTTTTAATCAGTGTTCAATATATAGATATTTACAATTTACAATTTTTTTTTTAATTTTATTTATTCATTTTTAGAGAGGAGAGAGAGAGAGAGATAGATAGGAGGGGGGAGGAGCCAGAAGCATCAACTCCCACATGTGCCTTGACCAGGCAAGCCCAGGGTTTCGAACCGGCGACCTCAGCATTTCCAGGTTGATGCTTTATCCACTGCGCCACCACAGGTCAGGCAATTTTTTTTTTTTTTTTTACAGAGACAGAGAGAGTCAGAGTGAGGGATAGACAGGGACAGACAGACAGGAACGGAGAGATGAGAAGCATCAATCATTAGTTTTTCATTGTGCATTGCAACACCTTAGTTGTTCATGGATTGCTCTCTCATATGTGCCTTGACCATAGGCCTTCAGCAGACCAAGTAACCCCTTGCTTGAGCCAGCGACCTTGGGTCCAAGCTGGTGAATTTTTGCTCAAACCAGATGAGCCCACGCTCAAGCTGGCAACCTTGGGGTCTTGAACCTGGGTCTTCCACATCCCAGTCTGACGCTATCCACTGCGCCACCGCCTGGTCAGGCTACAATTTAAATATTTTAAAGTGGGTTCTATCTCTACAATGTTAGTGTTCAGTGGTGTTTTAAGATATGTGGTCTTTTTGCCAAAAGGAGTAAGCTGCTAAGGCAGGGGTCCCCAAACTTTTTACACAGGGGCCCAGTTCATTGTCCCTCAGATCGTTGGAGGGCCGGACTATAAAAAAAACTATGAACAAATCCCTATGCACACTGCACATATCTTATTTTAAAGTAAAAAAACAAAATGGAACAAATACAATATTTAAAATAAAGAACAAGTAAATTTAATTTATTATTATTTTTTTTTTGTATTTTTCTGAAGCTGGAAACGGGGAGAGACAGTCAGACTGACTCCCGCATACGCCCGACCAGGATCCACCCGGCACGCCCACCAGGGGGCGACGCTCTGCCGTGACCAGAGCCACTCTAGCGCCTGGGGCAGAGGCCAAGGAGCCATCTCCAGCGACCGGGCCATTTTTGCTCCAATGGAGCCTCGCTGCAGGAGGGAAAGAGAGAGACAGAGAGGAAAGAGAGAGGGAGGGGTGGAGAAGCAGATGGGCGCTTCTCCTGTGTGCCCTGGCCAGGAATCGAACCTGGGACTTCTGCACGCCAGGCCGACGCTCTACCACTGAGCCAACCGGCCAGGGCCTGGTAAATTTAAATCAACAAACTGACCAGTGTTTCAATGGGAACTATGCTCCTCTCACCACCAATGAAGGAGGTGCCCCTTCTGGAAGTGCAGCGGGGGCGGATAAATGGCCTCAGGGGGCCACAGTTTGGGGACCTCTGTGCTAAGGTAATTAAAGCACATCTACCAGCCTTATAGACACGTGGCATTTCCTCACCTGCCTGGTTGCCACCTGCCACATCACCTGTATGGTGTGTTCTGACCCCACCTCAGAGCCTTTCTCTTCTCTTTCCCAACCTTGTGATGTTGCTGTGGAACCACCAGGCTTATTCTTGTCGTAAATGATCTGTCAAGGCAGAGGCATTTGCTTTCTCACTTGCCAAGGCAGGCTTATGTTTATGTAATCTGTCCCATTCTTACATGATTCTCATAATCAGAAGGGTCTTCCTTGTGTCTAGAGGAAATGTTTTTCTCTGTGTTCAGAGCCCTTTTTCCTGTTTTTTTTTTCCTAGTATAGGGGACTTTGGCATTGTTGTCTTTAGAAATTTTGTTTCTCTGAACACCATAGCCAAAAGGCTTTTATCAAACCCCCTTTTGTGCTTGGCACCATACTGAGAAAATCTCTGGCCTCTTCAAATCCTGTTAGAAAGTAGGTCAAATCTAAATAATAAATGAATCAAAAAGACAACATGTTCATATGAGTGATTCCCAGCTGTTTTTGTGACATTTCACAGGATCTCCAGAAGTCTAAGGGATTTTATAAAGACTCCAAATGAATGTGGATTTCTTTGACCTTGTGTAGGCCATGTACCACTCCAGATGAGAAGCAGAGTGAAGTATCACACTGAATCATAATAGGCCACTGGGTGTTCAAACAGGCTGTCTAGGGAAATAGAAAACTCTTGCCTCAGCTTCTTAAAATTCCCCAATATTAAATAATCCAAATACCTTTCATCTTTGTCAGTCTTATTTTTCACACTTTCAAAAGAAGAGGGCAGTCATTTGAAAAGAAAAGGAAACGTTTAATTTTGGATATCCTTTTCTGCATCTTGATATTTTTCATGAACATACAAGTTAATGATAATTAAATGCCCTGTCACACCTCCTGTCTCTTCAGTGACTTCCCTGTTCAACATGACTTACTTGAGACAGCAGTTGACACCCACTATATATGGTGGGTATCCAATAAATAATTAGTGTGCTTTCACCTTGAGAAAGGCCATTTACAATACAGGATGCCATCATTATTCGCCATAGCAAAGTAGTACCGTCTTTCCATATTCCCATATCCTCTGTGGTATAGTTAATCAAGGAAAATTATTTCAAGTTGTTTAAGCAAGTGAATTGTTGACAGAATGTTTTGGGCCTTACGGTGTATGTTGTTTTGAGGGAAGAAGGCAAAGCTTTGGTTTGGAGACAAGTTCCGCAGGTTTAGCTATCTGGCGAACCTGTCTGTCTCTCCTCAGTAGTGACAGTGACAGGCTCAGTGGCAGGTCTTTGGGCCTTCTTGCCAGTTGCATGCACTGAGCATTTGATATGTTGGCAGACAGGGCTGATTCTTGGATGGTATCTGAACCTCTGCAGGTCTGCTTTTGGCAGAATTGAGTGTGACTCTTATCCTTACCCATTAAGCTATCGTTATGGCTTCCTTATCTTTATTTCTTCTGCAAACATGCCTTTGAAAGTGTTTGGCTCATTTTGGCAGTTTACTTGATAATGTGCAAGAACGGAAAGCATGTGTCTTGTTTCTAAGTCATAGTGTATTTCTTCAAAGGAAAGGGTGGACCTAAGTGAAGATTTGTCTTAAGTTGACAGCTTTGATGGATTTATTTTGATTATTGATCTGGAATTTTTTCCTAAGATTTTGGTTTACAACTCCCTATGAAAACATACTTAAATACCTCTGTTTAGTCAAAAAAAAAAAAGTGTGTTTCTCTTTTCCTTTCTGAGCCTGGCATATTGCTTATCACAAACATTTTTTCATCACTATAAGTTGTGTGGCTATGTGCATTAAAGGAAGACTGGAATCATTTGTGTTAGGACTTTTGTGTTTTGGATTTTCTTTAGCCAAGGTTGGAAGAAGCATATTTAAAGTAACGCGAGTGCGTGTAATTGCCATATATGGACTCTTTTCATAGCCCAATCTGATTTACTGTAAGTTGGAGGAGTCATTAGCTGTAGATAATACGTAATTATCTCCTCTGCAATGAGGCTGCTTCTGTGCTCTTCTGTTGGGCTGTCAAAACTAAATTTAATCTGTTGACTTGCATCACGTAAAATAAATCAAATTACTTGTTATTTATTGGACATTGATCCTGTTTGAAACATTGGTAGTGTTTTGAAGTTCTGTGAACAGAATAGGGACTATGCAAATGAGTTTCAAGCATGGAGAACTATTCACAGAGGTTCAAATACTTGGAAAACAAAAGCCAGCCTCAGCTGCCTCATGGTAGTGCATCCAGTCAACTGCTGGACACATGGCCAGACATGAGGTCTGACAATTTAGGGTAGTTTTAAAGTAATTGGGGGGATTCTCTGCCAGCGAAGCTTTCAGCCCCTTTGTAAACAGGGTAAAGAAAAATTCCTGTTTGTGCTCATCATTTATTAAAATGAAGCCACCATTACTCACTCTGTATATCAATAATGTTTTACTGCACTTTATAGTGACAATAGAAAAATTCATTTTCTCTGATTTATTAGTAAGTCACTTAGTCTTCCCACGAGCCTCAGTTTTCCATCCATAAAAAAACATAATGAGACTTTTGATTTTTTAAAAATGACATAGACTTGTTTCCCTTTGCTTCTCCCTGTAAAGTATAAAATTCAGAAATAACATAAGAGGCAATCAGGAAAATTCTGAAAGGTGGGAAGAGGAAGACTAGCTGATTTAGGACCCGAACTGACAGACACAGCAGGGAGTCATATACCTTCTCTCCCTATAGAATAAGGGAATTCAGGCCTGGTGTTTCTCAGCCTCCATCTAGCCGTGCAACAGAATGTGGCCCAGGTCAGCTCCTTCTTCCCTTAAACCTAATGGGAATCTTGCCAACAATACCAGGTGGGCGCAGCAACACTGGTAGAAAAGATTGGAAGCTCTGGGAACGGTAGTGTCCACCAGGAGAGTACTTTTTCAGCCTTCTGGAAAAGGAAGGTGGTGCGAGCAAGTAAGAGTCGAATCACAACCAGCCTGGCCTGGAGGCATTCATCTGTAAAGGCTCCCTTTCCCCAGAGGCACACCAGGTAGCCTAACCAGGAGAAACTCTCTCCACCCTCAGGCAGCACTGGTTGAGAGCCTGCTAAATTCCCACCTCAAGAAATTAGAAATAGAAAAGCAGAATAAACTCAAAGCATACATAAATAAGGAAAATAAAGACGGTGGCAGAAATCAATGAAATTGAAAATAGAGAACAGCTAAATCAGTGAAACAAAAAGCTGGTTCTTTGAAAATAAGTCAATAAAATTAATAAGCCTTTAGCAAGTCCAACAAAAAGAAGACAAATTACCAGTATCAGATTGAAATAGTGGAATAGTGGCTATTACAACAGATCCTCCAGACTAAAGCAATAAGAAGAGCACACTGTAAACAACAAACAACTTTACAGTCATAATATGAATAATCCTATTTCATTAAAGAAATTAAATTCATAATTTAAAGGCTCAGGAAAAGGAAATCTCCAGGCCCAAATGGTTTTAATGGAGAATTTAAAGAAGATTTACACTAATTTTATCCTTCCAGGAAACAGAAAAGGAAGGAACACATCTCAACTGATTTTTATAAGCCAGTATTACTGTGATATCCAGAAAAAACAAAAAACAAACAAACAGTACAAAAAAATTTTTAAAGGCTATATACCCACCCTGGCCATATGGCCCTGGTGGTTAGAACATCTTCCTGAAGTACAGAGGTTGCCCTTTTGATACCTGGTCAGGGCACATACCGGAATAGACTGATGTTCCTGTCTCTTTTTCTCTCACTAAAATCAAATTTTAAAAAAAATAAAAATAAAAAGCTATGTACAATTATCCCTCATGAGCTTAAATGAAAAAAATCTTCAACCAAATATTAGCAAATTCAACAATAGATAGAAAAGAAATAGAAAACAATGCCCCAGATGGGCTTTATTCCAAATATTGGTGGAGCGATAAATAAATTCGAAAGAATAGTTTAGAGCCTGACCTGTGGTGGCGCAGTGGATAAAGCATCGACCTGGAAATGCTGAGGTCGCCGGTTCAAAACCCTGGGCTTGCCTGGTCAAGGCACATATGGGAGTTGATGCTTCCAGCTCCTCCCCCCTTCTCTCTACCTCTCTCTCTCCTAAAAAAAAAAAAAAAAATGGAAAAAAAAAAAAAAAAAAGAATAGTTTAGAAATAGACTTACATAAGTATACCCACTAGTAAGAATGCAGAAAAAACAGATCTCATACATTGCTGGTAGAAGTATAAGATAGCACAGCCACTCTGGGATCAGTTTAAGTTTCTTACTAAACTATACACGCAAATGCTATGACTCAGTAACTGTACTTTCAGACATTTAACCCAAAGAAATGAGTACTTGGGTTCACACAAAAACCTGTACACAAACATTCATAACAGCTTTATTCATAAGAGCCAAAAACTGGAAACACCTCAAATGTCCTGCAACAGGTAAATGGTT
The DNA here is from genome assembly GCF_036850765.1 of Saccopteryx bilineata. NCBI lineage: Eukaryota > Metazoa > Chordata > Mammalia > Chiroptera > Emballonuridae > Saccopteryx > Saccopteryx bilineata. Next base: position 57,761,559 of record NC_089499.1, on the reverse strand, counting down.
AAACAAATTGGTACATCTGTACCATGAAATACTACTCAGAAAATAAAAGGAAGAGGGGAAGAACTGTTGGTGTTAGCAACAACTTGGATGAATGGTAGGGGAATTATGTTGTCAGAAAAGTCAGTATCAAAAAGTTGTATACTATGTCATTTCATTTATATGGCATTCTTTAAATGATACGTTGTAGAAATAGTGTTTGCCAGTGGTCAGAGATGGAGTGGGAGACCATGGGAGGTGAGTGTGGCTATAAAAGAGCAGCAGGGATCCTTGTAGCCGTAGAAATGTTCTGTATCTTGACTGTATCATTGTCAGTAGCCTGGTTGAGATATTCAATTACAATTTTACAGAATGTTTCAATTGGAGGAAACAAAGCTCACACGCAACCTCTTTTTTACAATGCATGTGAAGCTACAATTTTATCAAAATTATAAATTGAGTTTTGGGGGTTGTTTTTTTGTGTGGGTTTTTGTTTGTTTGTTTTTATTGAGAGTCAGGAAGGCAGAGAGACAGACTTCTACATGCACCTGCCCGACTGTAATCCACCCCACAGGCCCCCTACCAGGCAATGCTGTACCCATCTGCTGCTGCTGCTCCATTCCTTGGCATCTGAGCTATTTTATATTTTAATGCCTCAGGCAAGGCTGTGGAGCCATCCTCAGCACCCAGGGCCAACTTAGCTCAAACCCTGGCTGTGGGTAGGTGGGGAGAAGGGGGAAAGGTGGAGAAGCAGATGGGCACTTCTGTGTTCCCTGACCGGGAATTGAACCCGGGCCATCCATAGGCCGAGCTGACGCTCTACCTCTGAGCCCCCTGGCTCAGAGCCATAATTTGAGTTTTTTAAAGAAAGCATAATGATATCTGCCCTTTCCTGTGCCAGGGAATGGTTGGAGGTATAAAAGGAAGTACAACCTGGGACAGAACTGTCACAGTGGGTACACATGGTAGCAATAAGCCGTACCTACCCATATGTTTATTTTGACATATATATTGAGCATTTCTATTTTGCCATATCCAAAAAGTGTAAGCAATAGTTTTTATGTGTTATCTTTATTAAGTTCATTTATCTATTCATCAAATATTTGTTGTGGGCTTTCTTAGTGCCGATCACCACACTGGGAATAAAAAAGATGGAAAAAGATGCGATGGACAAATTGATCATAGGATGGATCTGGAGCTGGTATTTGTTTTTAAAGCTTTGTTTTTATTGTTGTGACATATAATAGTCTATATTTTAAGTTTCAAGAGACTCACAAAGGTTCTAGTGTTTGGCTGGTAAACTTTAGTTTTCAATAATTAAGACCTTTTTTCCACATTTTACTATGAGTTTGGAATGCATCTTACAGTCCCTGTTGATTCTTAGTTTAATTGATATCAGTTTTCTTTCTTGATAATACATAAAATAATGGTTCATCTTACACTTAATGACATCTTAGGTTCAGTGAGATATGGCAATATCTAAAACCCAACTATTTTTGTAATTTCCATCTGAATATTTTACCTATCCTAATTTTATTAAACATTTTTGGGGAAAGGCATTTTTTTCCTTTAGAGCAGCGGTTCTCAACCTGTGGGCCGCAACCCCGGAGGGGGTCAAACGACCAAAACACAGGGATCGCCTAAAGCTATCGGAAAATAAATATTTATTATACATTTTACAAGCCTTACTTAGGCGACCCCTGTGTTTTGGTTGTTCGACCCCCGCCGGGGTCGCGGCCCACAGGTTGAGAACCACTGCTTTAGAGGAAACTTTAACAATTTGAGAGTCTGATGATAAATTCTGTGGCATTCCATGGTAATACGGTATTACATACATATGTGTTGACACCTCATTTTCCCTTATCATTTTTTTCTCTTTGTTTTTCAAGTGTCAATATACAGTATCTGGTTTTATGACAAGAATGACTGTCACCGCATAGCCAAACTTATGGCCGAGTAAGTATTTATATTACTCCATAGATTGATTTAATTAATAATATGACAGATGAAAAATTAATTTTCTCCCTACTTGTTTGTTACTAGAATGTATTATGTGTTTCCCTCCTAATTTCCTGTTTATTGTCAAAATTTGGAAAAGACAGAAAAGCCTCAAATCTAAAATTATGTATAATCCTATTATTACCCCAAGAGGGTGTTAGCATGTTAGTCTGTTTACTTCCAGTCTTTTTTCTTCCTCTGTACATTAGGTTGATGTAGTAGATTGCTTCTTAGAAAAATAGGATCATATGTATGTTCATCCTATTCTTCACATCAACAGCATTTTCCCAGAGCATTAATTAGCCCTCTGTAGCATTTTCACTGACTGTGTTGTATCCAGTCCTGCAGACGGATTGTAATTTAACGAGAACCTTACTGTTAAAGATGTGTTTGGTGCTGTCAGACTGCTTAGCTTCAGAGGATATCTATGTACAGTGCACAATCTAACCACCATACCTGATTTTAGGTTTTATCCAGATTTTCACTATAATGAGTACTGTGTTCAATGGCCAATAGCGAACAACACATATCCATGTTTACCTCTTTCAGTGAACTTAATTTTTTTTTTTTTTTTACAGAGACAGAGAGAGTCAGAGAGAGGGATAGACAGGGACAGGCAGACAGGAACAGAGAGATGAGAAGCATCAATCATTAGTTTTTCGTTGCACATTGCAACACCTTAATTGTTCATTGATTGCTTTCTAATATGTGCCTTGACCACGGGCCTTCAGCAGACCCAGTAACCCCTTGCTCGAGCCAGCAACCTTGGGCTCAAGCTGGTGAGCTTTGCTCAAACCAGATGAGTCCACGCTTATGCTGGCAACCTTGGTGTCTCGAACCGGGGTCCTCTGTATCCCAGTCTGATGCTCTATCCACTGCGCCACTGCCTGGTCAGGCGGCTAAGGTTTTATTTATTTGTGTTTTTTTTAAGTGAGAAGAGAGGAGCTAGACAGATTCCCGCATGTGCCCCAACTGGGGTCTACCCAACAACCCCCATCTGGGACCTATGATCAAATCAGCCAAGCTGTCTTCAGTGTCTGAGGCCAATGCACTAACCAGTTGAACCACTGGCTGTGGGAGAGGAAGAGGGAGAAAAGGGGGAGAGAAGCAGATGGTCAATTCTCTTAGGTGCCTGACTGGGAATTGAATCGAGAGTGTCAGTATTCCGGGCCAATACTCTATCCATTAAGCCAACTGGCCAGGGCTATAAAGTTTCAAATCAGGACTGCTAACGTGTCCTGATTGGATGTTAGCAGCCTCCTGCTTTACCTGCTCTGGCTGTAAACCTCTGTGTGCACCCTTGAGGTTTGTTCCATTTAACCTGTGTCACTCATACTGAAAATGTGTTGGCTCTCTGGAACCACACTTTCTCTTTATGTATCTTTTCTCTAAAAAAGATAAATATTTATTTGATGACTACTTTCTTGTAGTTTCAAAAGTAACTGCAAAAGTAGCTTACTTTTATCTACCTAAAAGATTTGTTGATTCTTAATTATCCTAAAATCCAGATTTTTTTATTTCTATTTTTTTGTATTTTTCCAAAGTTAGAAGTGGGGAGGCAGCCAGATAGACTCCTTCATGTGCCCTACTGGGATCCACCTGGCATCCCAGCATGCCCACCGGGGGCAATGCTCTGCCCATCTGGGGTGTTGCTCCATTGCAGCCGGAGTCATTCTAGTACCTGAGGTGGAGGCCGTGGAGCCATCCTCAGCACCCAGGCCAACTTTGCTCCAATGGAGCCTTGGCTGTGGGAGGGGGAGAGAGATAAAGAGAAAGGAGAAGGGGAAGGGTAGAGAAGCAGTTGTGTGCTTCTCCTGTGTGCCTTGACCGGGAATCAAACCCGGGACTTCCACATGCCAGGCCGATGTTCTACCACTGAGCCAACCGGCCAGGGCCCAGAATATTTTTTAATATCTAAATTTTGTCTCTTATTAATACAATTGGCTTTTGAACAACACAGGTTTGCACCTTGGGAGTCCACTTATATGTGAATTTTTTAAAATAAATACATACAGTACTATAAATGTATTATTTTTCCTTACATTTTTTGTTTTATTTTTGGTTTGGTTTTCTTGAGGTTTTTGTTTGAGAGAGAGAAGACAAGAAGGGAGGAAGAGGGTGGAGAGAGATGAGAAGCATGAACTCATAGTTGCTTTACTTTAGCATTGACTGCTTCTCATACTGCCTTGACTGGAGAGCTCAAGCTGATCCAGTGATGCCTTGCTTAAGCCAGTGACCTTTGAGCTTAAGCCAGTGACCTTGGGATCATGTCGAGATTCCATGCTTAAGCCAGCGACCCCACACTCAAGCTATAAGCTGGTGACCTCGGGGTTTTGAACCAGGGTCCTCAGCATATTGGGCCAATGCTCTATTCACTGTGTCACTACTAGTCAGGCATGTTTTTTTTTTTGTGTGTGTGTGTGTGTGTTTTAAACTTTTCCATTGATTGAGCAAGAGGGGAAGAGAGAAGCACCAAATTACTATTCCACTTAGCTGTTCCATTTAGTTAAGTACTCATTGATTACTTCTTATACTTACCCTGACAGAATTGAACATGTGACCTCAGTGCACCAGGATGACACTGTCCATTGAGCCACCAGGCCAGGGCCTCCTTACGATTTTCTTTTCTCTAGCTTACAACAGAAAATATATGTTAATCGACCCTTTGTTATCAGTAAGGCTTCCAGTCAACAGGTTATTAGGAGTTAAGTTTTTGGAAGAGTCAAAAGCTATACACTGATTTTCAGCTGTGCAGGGAATCAGTACCCTTTTCCCCCATGTTGTTTAATGGTCAACTGTATATATACATTTTTTCCTGCATAGTGAGAGCTTTTGGGGCCTCCTGAGTGAGCGAATCTGGCTTTTTTAGTTCTAACAGCTATTCACAAGAAACCATTTTGAGCTTATTTTCTCTATTAAGGCAAGTGGTACCCCTACTATAAAATTTCAGATGATAAATGAAGCTGAAGACTAAAGGCCTGTCTGAAAATATTGTCCTGAATCCAAAAATAGAGTGAGGAAGCAGAGAGGGGGGAAAATACCATTCAGGATTTTTTCACTAGAAATGCCCTGAACAGAGACATTTGCGTAAGCTTTCAGCTTGCCTGACTTGAAGCAAAGAGGCATTGCAAGTGATTAGAGAATACTCTCCTAAAACTGTCAGTAGTGAGTTTTCAAGTGTCTGGCCTATTTATGGCTGAAGAGAATACCTTATATGTTAACATTAACTTTGTGATAAATGACATTCTAGACACCAGAGATAGAAAAGGCTACTTTATCTTTCTTTGCCTGCTTACAAGCCTCTCTTTGCTACATATTTCAAAATGTGATGTCTGCTAACCAGAAATACAGGTAAAGCTCTTTTTGGCATATTATGTATGTGTATAAATAAATACACCTGTCGCTGCCCATTCTGTTAAACTTGTTTTGACAGCTTTAATATAATAAAAATTATCCAAGTAATAAATTGACTTATTCCAAATGATGTTTATAAAAACTAAGAAATTATTTAGGAGAACAAGCAAATTTCTAGAGCTATACTGTATCTAAATTTGGAAATTCTTGTTCTTTAGTGGCAAAGTGGAAAACCTGCTAGACTTGATAAACATTGACTCTGCTAAAGAGAATACCCAATCTGCCAAAAACTGTTTCAGTGTTTCCCTTTGTAGACTATAAAATTTGGAGAACTTATGGAAGTCAGCTTTATCTGATCTTACAAATAGTCTTAGGGGCATATTTGAAAATTTGAGAGGAAAGGAGAGAAGCAAGGCGCCTCTTCACGGAGTTTGGATTGGAAGAGGTTTTAGAGTTCAAGCCTCATGCATGTGAGGTTTCCTTGTCATTGCCCAACAGCTTCTGCTTTCAGCCGTGATGAGCTTTGTAAGGTGCCTATTCCACAGGTGGACAGTGGGTTCTTTTTAACCAACAGCACAAATTTAGTCCAGGTCAGGAGAGAGGTGAATACAAGCATGGGCTAGCCAGGCAGCATGGTAGGAGGTAGGTAGAAACAAACTGTGTGACCAAGTCTTTGATGAGGATAGGTTCAGGCAGATGTAGCCTATAGCTGAATATTAAATGTCATTTTAAATAGTATTTTTTCTAAGAATTAAAAGAGTGCCTGTTAGTTATAGGAGATGAAGAACAGTACCCAAAAAAGTGAAATTGGTTGTAATCCACCATTAAGAAATAACCAGCATAGGCCCAGACTAGGTAGCTCATTTGGTTAGAGAGCATCACTCCCAATACACCAAGGTTGCAGGTTCCATCCTAATCAAGGCATATAGAAGAATTAACCACTGAATAATGTATGTGCCCTGACCAGAATCGAACCCACAACCTTGATGTATTGGGATGACGCTCTAACTGAGCTACCTGGCCAGGGCAAAAAAGAATATTCTTAAGAAATGGAACCCCACAGATTTAAAGACCCCAGCCCTGTAAGTGATATTCTTGACCCTTGACTCTTTATTATTTTCAAGTACAGAATTAGCTTAAGCAGCACCAGTCAAAATAAAGAGCATTGCCACAATCACCATGACCTCAGTATTGACTTAGTGGTTTTTAAGGAGAGAATAAAGCAAACCTGTTGCTTGCTTATAACGTCATTCACTTTTGACAATTCACCAAAACCTTTATTTTCAAGAAACTAATCTTTCTTTCTTCTTGCTAGCGTGATTTCATTACAAACTTTCCACAGTGACTTGTTCAGCTCTACAGACTTTCTTTATCTTGGTGGGATTGTCCATTTTCAAATTTACATTACCAGTAAATTTGACTAATTTTGAGATACTTCAAAAACAAAATGGCGATAATTTAGTAGAGTATTTAGTGTACTGTTTCCAACAACTCTAGAATGGAATTATATATTTTGTCCTCACAGTAAAATATGTTGGTTGGCAGTGCTGTGAATAAAATGGTGAACTGGTCAGTTATATATTCTGGTGTAAGGTAACCAAGGCTCTGTATTTTATGTTGTGAGAACAGTGTTATTGTGACATTTCCCCTATATGCTTGGAAAATGAACACCAGAAGAGTTCTTTGGTCAGATGTGTCTGTGTAATCTTTCTAAAACCTGGTTTTCCTCTTCTAGGGTGGTAGAAGAGGAAACACGGCGCTCCCAGCAAGCTTCCCGGGACAAGCAGAGTCCCAGCCAGGCCAACGGCTGCAGTGACCACAGGCCCATCGATATCTTGGAGATGCTCAGCCGAGCCAAGGATGAGTATGAGAGGGTGAGACTGCGCGCCAACCTGAAGGACCGAGGTGGGGGGAGGAGACCTGCAGGGGCTCCTGGACTGGAGCAGTCATTCCTAGGGCCAGCAGAAATAGAGTTCAAAAAGATAGCATGTCTTCTAGTTTTAAACCTAAAAGATATAAAGTTTTCTTACCTAAGGATCTTTGTCATGAATTTTCTTTCCCTTTTGGTAAAATTACTATGGGAGAAAATGGTTTTGGAGTGTAAAAATTAGCTGCAACAAGTAGTTTTGAAAAAGCTTCATGCCTCTTCTTCTCCCTGCAGTCTCTGCTAGGTCTTAGGAATTTATGTAGTCTTTGAAAACTATTCTGGGCCCTGGCCAATTTGCTCAATGTATAGAGTATAGGCCAGGTCTGTGGACATCCCAGATCCAATCTCTGGTCAAGGCACACATGAGAAGCGACCATCTACTTCTCTTCCCCTCCCTCTCCCTTCTCTTTCTTTTCCCCTCTTACAGCCAGTGGCTTAATTGATTTTGAGCATCAGCCAAGGCTCTGAGGATAGCACAATTGATTCGAGCATCTATCCCAGATGGGGTTGCCAGGTGGACCCCAGTTAGGGTGCATGTGGAGTCTATCTCCCCTCCTCTTACTTAAAAAAAATGTGTTTGTGTGTATAAATATATTTTGTATATATGTATATATACATATACATATACATATACATATACATATACATATATATTGAGACACTTTTCTAGAATTCATTTTGTTTGTTTGTGACAGAGGGACAGACAGGAAGGGAGAGAGATGAGAAGCATCAATTCTTTGTTGCAGCACCTTAGTTGTTCATTGACTGCTTTCTCATATGTGCCTTGACCCAGGGGCTACAGCAGAGTAAGTAACCCCTTGCTCAAGCCGGTGAGCTCATGCTCAAGCCAGATGAGCCTGCGCTTAAGCTGGTGACCTTGGGGTTTTGAACCTGGGTCTTCCGTGTCCCAGTCCAACGCTCCACCCACTGTGCCACCGCCTGGTCAGGCTCATTTTGTATTTTAGTTTAAAAGTTAACTGATAACATTTTCTCCCCAAAGTTGAATGAAGTAGAAGCTGTGGACACGAGTTAATTGTTCAGTACATATCTAAGAACAATCCCTAGTGTGCCGAGTAGTAGTCATTTCCTGAGTGCCCCTCAAACCTATGGCTCGGAGCTGTCCTGGTTATTCAGTTGAAGGTTTCCACTGCTGCACATTGTTTCAGCAGAATCACAGTGCTCACCTTACTCTTTATTAACATTTACCTCTTTAAGAGTACTTTACCTCTTTTCTAATCCTCACCAAAAGATCAGGGAACAGGATGTTAAAAAGCACTGTTTAAAACTGTATTGCCCAAACAGCTGTACTCTAACTCTGGCCTCTACGTTACTAACGTGTGATTTTGAGAAAAGGTTCCAGTTGGTTAAATGAGTTAAAAACATTGTTAACATGGCTCCTCTTCCCCCATTTTCGTAGGACGCTAAGTCTTGACTCTGATAGGTCCCCACAAAACATAATAATCAGTTCCCAGATTGACTTGACTATAGGACTAGTGTTCACATGCTACCCTTCAAGAATCTGGATTTTACCATGTGTTAACTTAAAAATAACATGAAAAAGACTTCTTTTTCTTGTACCTATATGGGAAGATGCAGGTTAGCTGAATCTATTGTAGTAATCGTTTCCCAGTATATGGAAAATGAGCCATCATGTTGTACGCCTTCAACTTACACAGTGATGTGTGTCAATTCTTTCTCAAAATTAAGGGGAAATTTCTTTTTAAGATTTTATTTATTGATTTTACTGAGAGATGGGGACGAGAAGTAGTTCTTCACTCTAGTTGTTCACTGGTTGCTTGTGTGGTCTTGACCAGACAAGCCCCGGGTTTCAAACCAGCGACCTCTGCGTTCCAGGTCGACACTATCCACTGTGCCACCATAGGCCAGGCAAGGGGCAATTTTTTTAATGGAAAAGAATGTGTAGTAAGGTGATGCCATTGGCTTTTTTTAAAAAAGATTATAAAAAGTAACAGTTGTTGCTGGCATTTTATCTAAATGCTGGCATTTTGTCTAAAATGAAGTGCTCAACTTCATTTTAGTGTGTAAGTTACATGAGAGTCCAAAACAAAGTATTTGAATTTTTTTTACTTGTTTTTTAAAATAGCGCTGCTAATAATATCAATTGCTGTTTTGTGAGCCAGATAATTGCAAACCTTTCCCTGTGATATACTTTTCTTTTGAATTGAAGAATCAGATGGGTGACTCAAATATCTCCAGCCCTGGGTTACAGCCAAGTACTCAACTCTCCAATCTGGGAAGCACTGAGACTCTAGAAGAGATGCCGTCCGGGTTACAAGATAAGGTTTGTACAGCTAAAGCCCTAACTTTGTCCAAGATAACAAAACAGAGTAACATTTTGTAAGAATTTTAATGCAGGCCCTGGCCAGTTGGCTCAGTGGTAGAGCGTCGGCCTAGCGTGCGGAGGACCCAGGTTCGATTCCCGGCCAGGGCACATAGGAGAAGCGCCCATTTGCTTCTCCACCCCTCCGCCGTGCCTTCCTCTCTGTCTCTCTCTTCCCCTCCCGCAGCCAAGGCTCCATTGGAGCAAAGATGACCCGGGCGCTGGGGATGGCCCTGTGGCCTCTGCCCCAGGCGCTAGAGTGGCTCTGGTCGCAACATGGCGACACCCAGGATGGGCAGAGCATTGCCCCCTGGTGGGCAGAGCATCGCCCCCTGGTGGGCGTGCCGGGTGGATCCCGGTCGGGCGCATGCGGGAGTCTGTCTGACTGTCTCTCCCTGTTTCCAGCTTCAGAAAAATGCAAAAAAAAAAAAAAAAAAGAATTTTAATGCAGTACAAGTTTGATTTGTCATGTATCTGTCAAGGTATGTATGGGCAGCAACATGATGACATCGACTCGTGTCATTTCCCCTTGTCCGTGTAACTCTTCATCTGGGTTTTGCAGTAGCCTCTGTCTGGTTTCCAGTTTTTGTGACTCCCAGATACCAGAGTAATCCTGGCAAAACATGTTAGATCTTGGCATTCTTCTGCTTAAAACTGCAGTGGTGTCCCATTTCACTCAGAAGCCAAGGTTATGGCAGTGGCCCATGAGGCCCTACTTTATCTGGCCCCTACGTGCTCTCATCGTCCGTCTCTGCCTTGCTCACTGGGCCTCAGCCTCGCTGGCTCTTTTGCCTTCCCACAAATGTGCCTTATGGCAGGCTTTTGCACTTGTTCCCTTGGCCCGGAATACTTTCCTCTTGTGTAAGCCTGCTTTATTTCTTCCTTGAGGTCTCAAGTGTCCTCCTTGTAGGTGAGGCTTTCTCTGACCTATTTTAAGTAATAATTCTTCCCTACCCCTGTCCTGCTGTGGTTTGTTTTCTCCCTAAGACTTCTACCCTACTATCCTGGTTTGTGGGTTTTGGGGGTTTTTGTGTGGGGTTTTTTTTGTATTTTTCTGAAGCTGGAAACGGGGAGGCAGTCCGACAGACTCCCGCATGCACCTGACTGGGATCCACCCGGCACGCCCACCAGGGGGCGATGCTCTGCCCATCTGGGGCGTTGCTCTGTTGCAACCAGAGCCTCTCTAGCGCCTGAGGCAGAGGCCATCCTCAGCACCTGGGCCAACTTTGCTCCAATGGAGCCTTGGCTGCAGGAGGGGAAGAGAGAGACAGAGAGGAAGGAGAGGGGGGTTGGAGAAGCAGATGGGCACTTCTCCTGTGTGCCCTGGCCAGGAATCGAACCCAGGACTCCTGCACGCCAGGCTGACGCTCTATCACTGAGCCAACTGGCCAGGGTCTGGTTTGTGGTTTTTGTATTTATTCATTGTGTCTCCATCCCACCAAAATATAAGCTCCATGGGGACAGACAGTTGTGTCTACCTTGTTCATGGCTGTATTCTCAGCATCTAACATTGTAAATATTTGTTGACTGAATTAGTTTTTTGTATAACTAACTGATAGCTTGATAAATAGATACCAAGTAAACCCATAGTTTTTTAATTCAACATTTTATTTTGAGGTAATTATAGATTTAAAATCGCCCTAAACTATAGATTATAAGAAATAATACAGAAAGATCTTACATAGCCTTTACCCATTTCCCCAATGATAACAACTTGCGAAATACAATACAGTAACACAACCAGTATATTGACACTATCTTCCCATCTAGTTCACGTTTCCTCAATTTTATTTGTATTTATTTGTGTGTATTAGTTCTATGCAATTTTACCTCATGTACAGCTTGTGTATCCACCACCACAGTTAAGATACAGAAAACTTCCATCACCAAAGATCCTCTGTGTTGTTCTTTTATTATCACACTGACTTCCCTGATAACCTTTCTACTCCCTCCACTTAATTCCTAACAGCCTTTAATTTGTCTCCAGTTCTATAATGTTATTTCAAGAATATTATGTACATTGCACATTACAATTCACCCACTGAAGGATATCTGTGTTTTATTTATTTATTTATTTTTAGTGAGAGAGAGAGAAAGAGAGACAGGGACAGACTGGAAGGGAGAGAGATTTAGAAACATCAGTTCTTCGTTGTGGCACCTTAGTTGTTCGTTGATTGCTTTCTCATATGTGCCTTGACTGGGAGACTCCAGCAGAGCCACTGACCTCTTGTTCAAACCAGCAACCATGGGGTCATGTCTGTGATCTGTGCTCAAGCTAGTTGAGCCCATGCTCAAGCCAGCAACTTCTGGGTTTCAAACCTGGGTCTTCTGCATCCCCAGCCAATACTCTATCCACTGTGCCACCACCTGGTCAGGCAGGACATCTGTATTTTTAGTTTGGGGCTATTACAAATAATGATTTTATGAGTATTTATGTGCCCTGGCTGGACGGCTCATTGGTCAGAGCGTTGTCCCACAGCTCAGAGGTTGCTGGTTCATTCCCCAGTCAGGGCACACACAGGAACAGCTCGATGTTCCATCTCCCTGTCTCTCTTTCCCTACTTCTCTCTAAAAAGTGTGTGTGTGTGTGTGTGTGTGTGTGTGTGTGTATTTGTGTGCAAGTGTTTGTACACAAATTTTTACTTCTTTGGGGAAATACCCAGGAGTGCCCCTGTTGGGTCATTTGGTAATGACATGTTTTAGTTTAATACAAAACTGTCATATTGTTTGCCAGGTAGACTGTACCATCTTACATGCCCACCAGCAATGTGTTTATATTGTTTTTAGGTGTTCAGATGATAATTTTTTATTTTTTTTTTCATTTTTCTGAAGCTGGAAACAGGGAGAGACAGTCAGACAGACTCCCGCATGCGCCCGACCGGGATCCACCCGGCACGCCCACCAGGGGCGACGCTCTGCCCACCAGGGGGTGATGCTCTGCCCATCCTGGGCGTCGCCATGTTGCGACCAGAGCCACTCTAGCGCCTGAGGCAGAGGCCACAGAGCCATGCCCAGCGCCCGGGCCATCTTTGCTCCAATGGAGCCTTGGCCGCGGGAGGGGAAGAGAGAGACAGAGAGGAAAGCGCGGCGGAGGGGTGGAGAAGCAAATGGGCGCTTCTCCTGTGTGCCCTGGCCTGGAATCGAACCCGGGTCCTCCGCACGCTAGGCCGACGCTCTACCGCTGAGCCAACCAGCCAGGGCCAGATGATAATTTAAGCCAGATCTTGTATACTATGTTCCTGTGCTCCATTTTTACTGTATTTGTGCTTAGGATCCTGAAGGTCAAAAATACATATTAAAAGTGGTTCTGTGTAAAATTTAATTTTTTGAAAATGTATGTTGAGAGAGGGACAGAATAAAAGTGTCAGAGTCCCTAGAATCCTTTTGGTCTGGTTTATCAGCCTTAAGTGTTCGGTGGGCCAGTCACTTCCCTTTCTGAGTCATGGGGTTAAGGATTCCTGCGTTGTCTAACAGAGTCATTGTGAGACCGAAATGAAGAATTGGACCCTAAATAATGCCTAAAGAACCATAAAGCATTGTTCATCAAAATAGGAGTGATGAGTATGATCAGCCACGGGTGCTCATCTGTAACAGAAGCACTACGGTGGGTCTGTGGATATACAGAATGCAAGCCATGGGCACTCCAGATTGTGCCCTCTAGTTCCAGTAGTGCTGATGCTATTCTTTCATTTCTCACACACATTTAAAATTCCATTTTATCAGCCAAAGTGACAAAATTTTGTAAAATGCTGAGTCCTGAATATTATCATAAGCCATTTGATTAAAATTACCTTAAATCCATAATTAGCCCCTACACAGATATTACACTTGTGGAGTAACACTGCCATCTAGTGCTGAGGAGCAAACAATGCTCTCAAACTTCAATGGTATTCCATTTCAGTTTCATAATTTGTGTATTAAAATTCCCTTGGGATTATTTCCCTGCTGGATTTTTTTAAATCTCTTGGTTAATAAAAACACCTACCTTCTTGTGTGCTTAGTTTACTGCCTAGGTAGGAAATCTGAAATAGACGCAGAGCCAGACAAGTAGGAAATTCTCTAAACAGTGAAAGTTGTGGGGAATGGAAGGAACTGTGTAAAACCTGATACTGTATATTGAAGTATGCTGTTGTTCACTGAATTCCATCTCCCAAGGGAAATAGACAAACACTCAATATAAGTGAGGCATTATAAAACTCAGAATCCAGCCCTGGCTGGTTGGATTAGTGCAGTGGTTGGCAAACTCATTAGTCAACAGAGCCAAATATCAACAATACAATGATTGAAATTTCTTTTTGAGAGCCAAGTTTTTTAAACTTAAACTATATAGGTAGGTACATTGTTATTAACTTAATTAGGGTACTCCTAAGCTGGCCAAAGAGCCGCATGTGGCTTGTGAGCTGCAGTTTGCCGACCACTGGCTTAATGGATAGAGCATTAGTCTGGCGTATGGATATCCTCGGTTCGATTCCCAATCAGGACACACTAGAGAAGCGACCATCTGCTTTTCTCTCCCTTCTGCTCTCCGTCTCTCCCTCTTCCTCTCCTCTTCTCTGTCTTCCCCTTCTGCAGCCAGTGGCTCAGCTGGTTCCAGTGTTGGCCCTGGGCACTGAGGATAGCTCAGTTGGTCCAAGTGTGTCGGCCTCAGGTGCTAAAAATAGCTAGGTTGATTTGAGCATCAGCCCCACACAGGTTACTGGGTGGATTCTGTTCAGGGCACATGCCGGAGCCTGTCTCACTATCTCCCCTCTTCTCACTTTGGATGGATGGATGGATGGATGGATAGAACTCAGAATTCAAACTTTAAGCATATTCAGACATGATGGAAGATGTATGATGGCATAAAGAAGGTGGACTATTGTTAGAACCAGGTTAGAATGATTGTGTGGTTGTACTTGGGCATCATCTATAAAATGGCAGTGATAGTAGTACTGCCCGCATCAATTAAATAGAGTAATACAGTTAAGTAGCGCAGGTCATCCCATGTAGTGAGTGTTCTGTCTATGATAACTCTTATTGCCATCACAACTTCATTTATTCCTTCTTATGTGAGATACCTCTGAAACCCTAAAGCTTTCCCACACACCCTACTCCAGAGAAAGTGTTGGTGTCTGTGTCTGCCTGGTCAGAAATTGTAGGGAGGCAGCACTGAGAAATCTGGAAACTTTCTGCTTCTTTGCAGTCCAGGTTCAGGGTTCCGCCATGCAGTTTCATTTCTTTAAGATGGAGTAGATTTTAAGCCATTAGAAATACCTGTTTTTAAGTGTAAGTGTAAAAACATCCCAAATGTAAATGGAGATTCTTTTAATTGTTCAGAAGTTGATTGCTCTTCCACCAAACAGGTAAAAATTGCTCCCTGTATTATGCCATTCTTGAAACCTAAGGTGTATTTTATGGGGAGGCTTCTCCATGTCCTATTGTTTGATTGCTCCTTTTCTTAAAAAAAAATAGCATTTTTACTAGGGAAAGAGTCAAGTTTCTGCAAAATAACCCCAATATGGTCTGTTTTTTAAAGCTGTTATATCTAAATGTTGATTTCTGTATACATAAATGTATATACATAAAATCTACATAATTTACATTAATGAATAAAAATCGTAGTTTTCTAGTACTTTCTTTGCCAAGTATCTTGATCATTTTGTTTTAAACATAATGGTGTCTAAAAAGGAATTAACCCATTGAAAAATGAGCAGAGGACTTGAATAGACATTGCTTCTAATGAGATATACAAATGGCCAGCAAGTTTTGGCAAGAATGAGTAACAATTTGAACCTTCTTGCATTGCCGTTAGTAATGTAAAATAGTGTGGCAGCTGTGGAAAACAATTTGACAGTTCCTCAAAAAGTTAAATGTAGAATCACCATATGATCCAGCAATCCTGTTCCTGGACATTTACCCGCAGAACTAAAACTGGTACTTTTATTCTAATGTTCATAGCAGCATTACTCACTATAGCCAAAAGGTAGAAAGAAACAACCCAAGTGTCAGTCACCAGATTAATGGGTAGACAAGACATGGTATATGCAACCAGTGGAATGTTATTCCACCTTAAAAAGAAGTGAAATTCTGACATGAACAACAGGGATGAACATTGAAAACATGCTACAGGGAATAAACTACTCATAAAAGGACAAATATTGTATGATCAAGCTTATATGAGGTACCTAAAATAGGCAAATTCATAGAAGCAGTAGAATTTTTTAGATTATCAGGGGCTGTGGGTGGGATATGAGGGGAGAAGAAAATCAGGTTATTGGTGCATACAGTTTCTTTTTGAGTTGACAAAAAAGTTCTAGATAACATTGTGAATGTACTGAATATCACTGAATCTTCATTTAAATATGGTTAAAATGGTAACTTTTGTTATGTATATTTTCTCATAATTAGAACTTGGGGGACGGTATCTCTCTGCTCATTAGTAGACTGTTATGATGCCAGGGATCCCAAAGTGAATAAATCACAGTGGCAGCTTAGGAAACAGGACCTATGCATTCTACTACAGTTATGTGGCCTGGACAGAAAGAGAAGTCTGCGTGTGAGAATCATTGTCTATTTTGAATCACATTGAATGAATTTGAAATGTTAGCAGTGAATTTTAGACAAACAGTTGTGTCTTTAATTACTCTTTGTATTATGGAACAACAGGGTGGTCTTTTTTTTTTTAACTGATTTTTACAGAGAAAGGATATGGGGTGGAGGGGAACAAGAAGTATCAACTCATTCAGTTGTTCATTGTTTGCTTGTCCAATTTGCCTTGTCCAGGAAACCCCAGGATTTCTAACCAGAGACCTCAACATTCCTGTGCCACCACAGGCCAGGCTTTTTTTTCTTTTTTACAGAGAGCACCATTGTTGTTCCACTTATTTATGCACTCATTAATTAATCTTGTATGTGCCAAGGATCAAACGCAGAACCTTGGCATATCGGGACAATGCTCTAACCAACTGAGCTACCCAGCCAGTGCCAGGGTGGTTTGTTTATTTATTTATTTTTACAGAGACAGAGAGAGAGAGTCAGAGAGAGGGATAGATAGGGACAGACAGTCAGAAACAGAGAGAGATGAGAAGCATCAATCATCAGTTTTTCATTGTGACACCTTAGTTGTTCATTGATTGATTTTTTTATATGTGCCTTGACCGTGGGCCTTCAGCAGACCGAGTAACCCCTTGCTCAGGCCAGCGACCTTGGGTCCAAGCTGGTGAGCTTTTGCTCAAACCAGATGAGCCCGTGCTCAAGCTGGTGGCCTCAGGGTCTCGAACCTGGGTCCTCCTCATCCCAGTCCAACGCTCTATCCACTGCACCACCACCTGGTCAGGCGCCAGGGTAGTTTATAATAGCAGTCTATAATTCCATCAGGTAGTTTTGTTGTTATTTTACATTATGGGATATGATATTCCAGAGGATTTGATGAATTTTTAATATTCCTACGTTTTATTTGATGTTCCTTAAAATATATCTCCACACAGATTTATCATGATTAATATTAAGACTACATGGTGTTCATACGATAATAGTCAACTTCCATTTACGGCACACTTGTTGGGCACCAGACATACTGAGACTTTTAATTTTCATAACAGCTTTATGAGGTGACTACCACAATTACCCCCATTTTCAAGGTGAGGGAACTAAATTATATAATTTTTTGCTTAAAAGATGGGTATTGGAACCTAGGTATCATTGATTTTAGAACATAAGCTGTACAGTTTTTACAGAAGTAAAAATGTGAGGAAATTAAACCATAAAAAATATTTTGCATTTTTTCACATGCACAGTTTATAATTAGATGTCAGCGCTGCCCTACATGTGAAGTGGGATTCTGACTCTGGAAGAGCCATTCAGGTGCTGGCAAGTGTTGTACAAGATGGTCTTACTTGGTCTCACTACAGCATTACTAGTGGGGGCCTAAACCTGCCATTTGAGAATTCCTTCACTTCAACAAACATCTTGACACACCAATTTGCCAAGATATGTTATGTTAGCTTGTAAATATTAATGGAATTCTATTCATTGAATATTTTGTAAGTAAAATTGTTTGGTATGAAAGCATAGTTCTATACAACTGGAGGGGCTCTGCCTCTTCCTCAGCAGCAGTCACTTGCACTACCACCTCTCAGCCAGCAGCTGGCGCTGTCCTCCCCAGCAGCACGCCCTTCACTGTCCCTGTGTCAACTGCCCTCAGCACTGCCCTCCTTCCCCTGTTGTTTCTCCTTGACAGAGGCGGTCCCAGGCAGTGGTGGCATTCAGCCAATTCGCTCTGGTTCAGCAGAACGGATACCTAGTTTTTTATTGAGTTGGGTGAACTGGTTGTTAAAATGGCACTTGTAATCAGTGTCTTCTCTAAGGTAGGCGCGCCTGGTCAGCCACCCAATGTGGAAATCACAAATTTACATTTCTTACTCTTTTTGTTTGTTTGTTTTTGTATTTTTCCAAAGTGAGAAGCAGGGGCAGGGTGGTGGGGGAGGCAGGCAGACAAGCTCCCCCGCATGCACCCAACCGGGATCCATGGGTGAGGTAGAGGCCATGGAGGCATCCCCAGCGCCTGGGCCAACTTTAATCCATTGGAGCCTTGGCTGCAGGAAGGGAAGAGAGAGACAGAGAGGAAGGAGAGGGGGAGGCATGGAGAAGCAGATGGTCACCTCCCCTGTGGCCCTGACCTGGAATTGAACCTGGGACTTCCACATGCCGGGCTGATGCTCTACCGCTGAGCCAACTGGCCAGGGCCTATTCCTTACTCTTTTTTTAACGTTCATCTGTTTAACAGCATATTCTAAGCACCCGTAGTAATGTTTATTCTGTCCATAGGTGAAAAAAAAATTGCAAGTAAGGACGCCAGTCAAGAAACAGTATGGAAGTATCTTAAATAACAGTTTTATCATTTTTTTGTCAAGTATTATTTAATGTTTTTCATTAATATTTTAAAATTCTTATAATCTAGTTTTGTGTACCACTTTTATTGTTCTTATTTAAGTATTAAATGCATGAAATGATAAACTACCTTTCTGGTATATCTTTTTTAATACTTAAAACAGTCATTAGGGCAGGGAACTGGTTGTTAAATTATTTGAATCCCACCACTGGTCCCAGACCTCTCCCCTGAAAAGCCTGCTGCCAGTGAGCTGCCTCTCCCTTTCCCTCCGCCTCCCCCTCCCCCTCCTCCCCACACCCACACCCACCCATCACAGCACAATGCCCCTGGCAGCTGGCAGACTCAGTAATTATTTTTTAAGTGGATGAAACAGTCATTTTCTAGGGAAAAACTGAGCTCATTTTGCTGTGGAAATGTGATCATACTATAGAACTATCATGATTATACTTCATACGCAATGTACTTTAGGGCCTTTCTAGACTTTCTGAGGCCCTGAAAATTGTGTGTTTCAGCGAATTATTTTTTCTACATACTGTAAACATATCTAAACTTAAGTAGTCTACACACTTTAGAAATAAAACCATAAGTTAAGGCTGCTTATGGTTTCAAAGTACTTGAGTTTGTCTCCCACTAGAATGTAATCTCTGTCAGGGTGGGACACTTTTGTTACTCTCTCTGTATCCCTTGGGCCCAGGTCATAGCAGGACCTGGCACCCTGTGAGCACTCAGTAAATAAAGGTTCAGTGAACAGGCAATGGTGTGTGCAGGTGCAGGAAGGTTCACAAATGGAAGGCATGAACCCTCCTTTAAATCCTGGCAATGGTGTCAGTAAGCCAGATCAGTAAAATATATGTAAGTTTAACATTCTTGGGCTTAAATGCTTTGGCTTTTTTAATGGATTCTGTGATTTGGGGATAGGATGAGGAGTGGCCTGCTATTTTTTTTAAACGATTACACTTATTTTATGGTATTTGAGACCCAGCCCTCAAGTCCAATGCCTAGCTTCTAAGAAGAACAGTGAAGCACTGGCTGGTGGCCCAGTGGATAAAGTATCCCAGAGTGCCAAGGTCACTGGTTCGAACCCTGATCAGGACACATGAAAAGCAATCAGTGGATGCACAACTAAATGGAGCAACGTGTTGATGTGATGGTTTTGTCTCTCTGTCTTTCCCTCCTTCTCTCCCTCTCTCTCACATCAGTGGGTGGGGAGGAGCGGAAGAACAGTGAAAATAATGGTGGGATTTCTTGATCAGCATTTGGTCCTCTGTCTTCAAGTGTTGCTGCTCTACGTGTGTTACAGACATGGGCAGTACGCACAGTTAACTTTGTAATAAGGTCATTGTCCCTTCACCTGATATCAATCATTTTCCCAGAAAAAAAAGTGAGTTCTAACATTATCATCTGGAGTACCTAAAATTTGAATTATATTACTAATGCAGTTCTCTACCCACCAGCTTGGGGGGACTACATGCACCTTAGCCTAATTGCTGGTACATCTTCAGTTTGTTCCTTTTTCTTATTGTCAGATTCCATCTATCCTTGCTTCTGCGAACTGCTTTTGGTTGATGAAAGAGTAGTTACACTGGTTTGCAAGAGATTCCTTTCATTAGGTGGTTTGATTTGTTTTTCAGTCTGCTCCATCTGGCCACAAGCATCTGACAGTGGAAGAATTATTTGGAACCTCTTTGCCAAAGGAACAGCCAACAGTTGTGGGTCTGGATTCGGAAGAAGTAGAGAAGCTTCCCGGAGATGCCTCTCAGAAAGAACCCAGCTCATTCCTACCATTTTCCTTTGAGCAGTCAGAAAACCTGGGTGTGCATCCTGCTGTCCACCACCCAGTCCAGCCTGAAGTCACCGCCCCAGTGCTCATCACTCCTGCCTCCATCTCACAGTCCAGTGAAAAGCAGGCCCCAAGCTTTGTGATCCCATTGCACCCTGGGCTTAGTCCCACTCTACCAGCAGAAGCTCCTACTGCACAGGTTCCCCCCAGCTTACCTCGAAACACCACCATGATGCAGGCGGTGAAGACCACACCTAGACAGAGGTCTCCACTCCTGAGTCAGCCAGTCCCTGAGCTGAGCCATGCCAGTCTGACTGCCAGCCAGAGCCCCTTCAGGGCCCCACTGAGCATGACAAACACTACTGGCACACCCCTCCCAGGCGTTGACCTTCTCCAGAAACTCAGGTTGACCCCACAGCATGACCAAATACAGACACAGTCGCTTGGGAAGGGTGTGATGGCACCCAGCTTTTCTCCAGCATCCGGCCAGCTGGCCACACCTGAGAGCTTCATAGAGCCTCCCTCTAAGACAGCAGGAGCGAGAGCCTCCACTGCCCTGAGCAACATGGTGCTTGCTCCCCTTCAGGTACTGACATGAGGGTGGGTGCTGTGCTGGAGTGGGATGAAGCTGGGAAGACCAGTGATGTTGACTGACATCAGATGGTCATTTTAAGGAGACAGCTATTGGCCCTAGCCAGGTGGCTCAATGGATAAAGTGTTGTCCTAGCATGCCAAGGTCATGTGTTTGATCCTCAGTCAGGTCATGTATGAGAGGCAATCAGTGAGTGCACAGCTAAGTGGAACGAGTTAATGCTTCTCTCTCTTTCCCTTCCTCTATGTCCCTCTCCCTTCCCCCTTTCTCCCTGTCTCCCACTCTGTACCTCTCTTTCTCCCTGAAATCAATGGAAAAAAATTTTTAAAAAAGACAATTATGGAATATGTCAGGTTTGAAGAAAGGGGAGGTCAGAAGCTCTCTAATGAATAACCAAATAATTGGCAAATGGTGTAACACAATTCTGTATCCCAAAATTATTTCAACTGAAAAAAGCTAAGATGCTGTATTTGTGTTTTCCTACCAGGCTTTGCATTTTAGGGTTTTTTATTTGTGCCTGATAGTTCCAGAAGTCCTTGTTTGACTCAGGACTACTCAGATCCAAATTATCCCAAGCTCCATCCACTTCCCGGTTCCCTCAGTGCTCACCGAGTGCCTTGTGCCGAGCACACCGGCTGCCCTAAGAGCATCCCAGGTGTGGACATCTGAGATCAAGTGCAGCTTCCTAGTGAGACTGATGGTCAGCCGAGAGCTGGAGGCTCAGTAAGAGTTTACCCGACCTTACCTGGCAGTGTGGAACATGTTTGAGGCAAGGAGAAAGGCATATGCAGAAGTCTGGGGGTGAGAAGACATTTTCTGACCTCAATTGTAGCATGACTGGATCCACTGTAGAAAAAACTTGGAATGGGTATTATTGGCTGATGAGCAAGACTGTAAATTGTTACAGAGTAAGAGGTTTGTCCTCAGAATCCTGGAGACTCTTTCAAGGGCTTGGAGGAAAGGGTGGAATGTTGGAAAAGGAGAAGACAAGTCGGATGACCCATCAGGGAGGAGTCTGGTAGTCACCCCAGCATGAGCTAGTGGGGGCCAGAATATGGGAACGTGGACAAGTGGATTTGTTTAAAAAGTATGATTGGTGGGACTTTATGGTAGATTGGGAGTGGGGTGATGATCAGACCTCAGTGATGCTCTTATGACACATAGTATGCCTGGCACGAGGCAGATGCTGGTAAGGACTGAGAGTTGGAAACTGAATATAAGATTGGTGAGTTGCAAGATCATAGAACTAGAAGGGGGTAGAATTTGTATTGGTTACTTTTCAAGATTTTAGTCATGTGCTCTTCAGTAATAACCCCCAAATTTAACATTTTACCAGTAATATTGTGTAAAAGAGTCCATCATAAATATTATTTCTTAGTTAATAGTTTTATTTTTTTGTTTGTTTTGGTTTTTGGTTGTTGTTGTTTTTTTAGTGAAGAAGGGAGGCAGAGACAGACTCTCACATGTGCCCTGACCAGGATCCACCCATCAAGCCCACCAGTGGGTGATGCTCTGCCCATCTGGGCCCTTGCTCCATTGTAACCAGAGCCATTTTTTAGCACCTGAGGTGGAGACCATGGAGCCATCCTCAGCACCTGGGGCCAACTTGCTCTAACCGAGCCATGACTGCAGGTGGGAAGGAGAAGAAAGAGAGAAGCGAGAGGGGGAGGAGTGGAGAAGCAGATGGTTGGTTCTCCTGTGTACCCTGACTGGGAAGCTAACCTGGGACTTTCACACACACAGCCAACACTTCTGTCACTGAGCCAACTGGCCAGGGTCGTTTTACTCTTTTTGAAAGAGGAAATTCAGTATCTTGGTTATATTATTATTATTATTATTATTATTATTATTTGAGAGCAGGGGAGGCAGAAAGACAAACTCATATGCGCCCAGACTGGTATCCACCCAGCAAGCACCCTATCAGGCAATGCTCTCTGTCCATCTGGGGTGTTGTTCCATTGCTCAGCAACTAAGCTATTTTTAGTGCCTGAGGTGGAGGCCACAGAGCCATCCTCAGAGCCCAGGGCCAACTCACTTGCACCAGTTGAGCCATGGCTATGGGGGGGGGGGGGCACTGGAGAAGCAGATGGTCCCTTCTGACCAGGAATCAAATCTAGGATATCCACATACTGGGCCGATGCTCTACTAATTGAGCCAACTGGCCAGGGCCTTGGTTACATTATTAAATTGTCACTGCTCCATTTCTGTTGAGGTTTTCTGCAGTACAAGGAGGAGAGCGAGTGTCTTATTTAATAGTTAGGTCTTATGTCCTAAAATGCGCCTGCTGCTACTGTTCCTGTTGCTCTGGAAGTGCAGTGTTGGTCTTGATGGCCTCCCCTCCAGATTTGACCTCTGGGAGAGCACCCCACCTTCCAGCATGCCCCTCTCCAGGGGAGCTTACACATGTGTGCATTTTCACTTACATGACAGTATCGAATGTCTGGACCTAGGGCTTTATCGAGTCCTGTTGTATTTGCTTTACAAAAGTTCTTTCTCTCCCAGTGAATGAGGACAAAATATAGCGTGTTTGCCCTGTAGGTGTGACTTTGAATGAAGGCTGTTTAGTGCCACCTGTCCAAAGTTTAAATTACCTCATCAAGAAGTATGCTGTCAGGATCTTGTATCTCTGCAACTCTCAACAGCAAAAATAGGCTTGGACTGTGTCTAGCTCTTATAAGAAACACGGGTTTCAGCTTTTCCTTAGAGATACTGGAAAGGCTTTGCGCATATCTCCTTGGGGAACCGAAGGGACCAGGATCTGTCCTGAAGCTCTTATCTTGCAGCTGAATCATCACTTACACTGTTACAAGTTCCTGTCAGCCTCTTCCCTCAGGAAACTAGGAAATGGTTAATGTCTAAACCAGGGGTCCCCAAACTACGGCCCACAGGCTGCATACGGCCCCCTAAGGCCATTTATCCGGCCCCTGCCACACTTCTGGAAGGGGCATCTCTTTCATTGGTGGTCAGTGAGAGGAGTACAGGATGCGGATACTTCGCGGCGCCGCCACATACAGTACTGCTTCCCGTGATGCGGGACGCACGCATCACGGCTCCAGAAGCGCGTTATACCATTTGTTATGGCTAGCAGTGACAAATATGGAACCGGACATTGACCATCTCATTAGCCAAAAGCAGGCCCATAGTTCCCACTGAAATACTGGTTAGTTTGTTGATTTAAATTTACTTGTTCTTTATTTTAAATATTGTATTCCCATTTTGTTTTTTTACTTTAAAATAAGATATGTGCAGTGTTCATAGTTTTTGGGTTTTTTTGTTTTTGTTTTTTTCTTTTCATTTTTTGTTTTTTTTCTGAAGCTGGAAACAGGAAGAGACAGTCAGACAGACTCCCGCATGCGCCCGACCGGGATCCACCCGGCACGCCCAACAGGGGCGATGCTCTGCCCACCAGGGGGTGATGCTCTGCCCATCCTGGGCGTCGCCATGTTGCGACCAGAGCCACTCTAGCGCCTGAGGCAGAGGCCACAGAGCCATGCCCAGCGCCCGGGCCATCTTTGCTCCAGTGGAGCCTTGGCTGCGGGAGGGGAAGAGAGAGACAGAGAGGAAAGCGCGGCGGAGGGGTGGAGAAGCAAATGGGCACTTCTCCTGTGTGCCCTGGCCGGGAATCGAACCCGGGTCCTCCGCACGCTAGGCTGACGCTCTACCGCTGAGCCAACTGGCCAGGGCCCATAGTTTTTTTTATAGTCCGGCCCTCCAATGGTCTGAGGGACAGTGAACTGACCCCCTGTGTAAAAAGTTTGGGGACCCCTGGTCAAAACTGTTGCTAACTTACATTTTCCCCAAGCAGCTAGGAAATCTTAATTGAAACATGCTACATCTGTTCATCTTTATTTTTTTAAACATTGCAGTCTATGCAGCAAAACCAGGATCCAGAAATTTTTGCCCAGCCAAAGGTGTTATCCAGTGCCATCCCGGTAAGGACTCCCATTTTCTGAGCAACACACCATGATTCATAAAGTTCTACTGGGTTGAAGTAAAACATTGTACTTGAGTGAAAAGTTTTCACTTTTTTTTTTTTTTTCTTTTTTTTTTGTATTTTTCTGAAGCTGGAAAGCAGCTGGCCTGGGTGCTGGGGATGGCTCCTTGGCCTCTGCCCCAGGCGCTAGAGTGGCTCTGGTCGCAGCAGAGCAATGCCTCGGATGGGCAGAGCATTGCCCCCTGGGCGTGCGGGGCGCCTCTCCTGTGTGCCCTGGCCGGGAATCGAACTCAGGACTTCCGCATGCCAGGCCGATGCTCTACCACTGAGCCAACCGGCCAGGGCCAAGTTTTCACTTTTTTTTTTTTTCCTGTATTTTTCTGAAGCCGGAAACGGGGAGAGACAGACTCCCGCATGCGCCGGACCGGGATCCACCCGGCACGCCCACCAGGGGGCAACACTCTGCCCACCAGGGGGTGATGCTCTGCCCCTCCGGGGCGTCGCTCTGTCGCGACCAGAGCCACTCTAGCGCCTGGGGCAGAGGCCAAGGAGCCATCCCCAGCGCCCGGGCCATCTTTGCTCCAATGGAGCCTCAGCTGCGGAGGAGAAGAGAGAGACAGAGAGGAAGGAGAGGGGGAGGGGTGGAGAAGCAAATGGGCGCTTCTCCTGTGTGCCCTGGCCGGGAATCAAACCCGGGACTTCTGCACGCCAGGCCGACGCTCTACCACTGAGCCAACCGGCCAGGGCTCAAGTTTTCACTTTTAAGCCTAGAACCTGTTATAGATTCTCCCTCCTAGGCCAGGCTCTCCCTGCTCCCTCTACAGAATTCATTATCATGACCTCTAAAGACCATGAGTCATCTCTCTGTATGGATGTGTCTTCCCTGACTGTGGGTACAAGAATAGGGTCAGCCACAGGATGGACATCACTCCGTATTTGTGAATGGGTGACTGCTGAGAGCACGTCAGTCTGGTTCTCTAAATAGGAAATATTCTTTGCTTTGTAAGAGCTGTAATGTCCCAGTTAACAGAGGGCAACATCACTACCTGCTACAGTGTTCTCATTGGCTTCCCATTGCTCTGACAACAGCCTCCCAGGCCTGCATGTTCTGTCCCTTGTTTGTCCTCCCCTGCCCAATTTTTTAAAATGTGTCCCCAGTTCTGGCCAAGTAGCTCAGTTGGCTGGAGCATCGTCCCAATGCACAAAGGTTGCCACTTCAATCCCCAGTCAGGACACATACAGAAGTAGATCAGTGTGTCTGTCTCTCTAAAATCATTCAATAAATTTTTTTAAAATTTATCCTTACTCTCTTCATCACCTATCAACCTTGAAATGCAGGGTTAAATTCTTTCAATTCCCAAAATTTTACATACCCCTTTTTCTTTGCACTTCTCAAGTCTCAGATTTTAAACTGAAGGCAGTTTCTAACTGGTCTTGTCAACTGGTCTTTTCTGTAGCTCGTCCTGCCGCATGGTGATTGGCGGGAGCTGTCAGCTTAGAGCTGCACAAAGGAAACAAGCTGAGTGGCTCAGTCACCAAAACTGTGGCAGGCTTTTTAGCTATCTATACATGAGGAGGGTGACAGGTAGAGAAAGAAGTGTAGATCTCTTGTTGATAATATCAAATGTGAGAATTATTTAAAATATTGATTATTAAAAATATATATTAATTATTGCTTATTTAGTGTGTTCAGATAGCCATTGGTAGCCTAGAAGCACATATAAATGTAGGAAGGAAGTAGATGTTAGTTTTAATTTTAAGAAATTTACCTTTGGTACCTGCAAATGTATAGTAAATATATTGAACACTACAGAAGAAATTAATGCTTATGTAACTGGGGTTTTTTGTTGTTGTTTTTGTGTCTTTTTTTTTTTACAAGAGAGACAGAAGAACAGATAGGGACAGACAGAAAGGAAGAGAAATGAGAAACATCAGTTCTTCGTTGTATCACCCTAGTTGTTCATTTATTGCTTTCTCATATGTGCCTTGACTGGGGGACTACAGTAGAGCAAGTGACCCCTTGCTTACACCAGGGACCTTGGGCTCAAGCCAGCCTCCACGGAGTCATGTCTATGAGCCCACACTCAAGCTGGCGACCTTGGGATTCAAACCTGGGTCCTCTGCGTCCCAGGCTGATGCTCTATTCACTGCGCTACCGCCTGGTCAGGCTTTTAATTCTCTTTATTGAAGTAAAATTTATATAGAAAAAAAAGAAGATATTTATGAGTTTTGACAAAATGTTTATCTATTTTAAGTAAGCCCACACATTCATAATATGTAACTTTTCCATCACCCAGAAAGTTCCCTTATGTCCTCTTCCAGTCATTTCCTTGCCCCCCACCCCCATATAAAGGCTTTACATTTTAATTTATCATTGGATTATTGTGCATAGTATGCTGGTTATTTATCACATCCCCCTTCTGTGATGGTTAGACTTGGGTTTCCATAATAACTCCACAGCATTCTTATCACAAAAATGGGCTCTTCATGCTTTAGCTAACGAGCTCCTTAACCAGACATGAAATGCTCAAGTGCTTCTGAATGCATATCTGGCTCCAAATAGTCAGGTTGGGCTCTACCTAGTCTCCCACTGCTTACCAGCTTATCAGGTGTTTCCTGCTTTGGGCCTGGCTACTGACTTCTGCTCTTGGTACAAAATGACCATTGTTCCCCTGTAGGTTGCAGGTCCCCCACTGGTTACTGCAACAACCGCGGCAGTGTCTTCAGTCCTGCTGTCCCCAAGTGTTTTCCAGCAAACAGTTACAAGGGCCACAGACCTAGAGAGGAAAGGCAGCTCCCCTTCTCCTCTAACTATTGGAGCATCAGAAAATCAGCGAAAGCCTTCCATTATTCTCAGCAAGTCTCAGCTCCAGGATACATTAATACACCTAATAAAGGTATGTAGGATATCGATTTAGTCTTTGAGTTTTCATTCTTTAATTTTAAAAATAATTATAACTTAGAAATTAGGTCATAAAGTAAATTCAGGACTAGCTGGAAGTAATGTTTCTCTATTCCTGAGCCTATATTCCTGCTGAAAAAAATACCTGAGCAAATTCCAGAATATTAATCATGGTTGTTTCTGGATGGTGGGATTCTTTGAGTAACTAGTTATACAACTCATTTATACAGCTTTTTTCCTAGGCTGATATCAAGGACGTGAGTTCTAATGAGGTAACTGCAGTATTGCTCTCTATTCCAGAATGACTCCAGCTTTCTTAGTACACTTCATGAAGTCTACTTGCAGGTTCTGAACAAGAACAAAGACAACCACAACCTATGACTGGAGCAGAAATCAGTCTGAAGACAGAATGTCAACCTCAGAAACAAATAGGCCTCATCATGGGAACTTCTAACCAGAACATTGAGTTTTGAGAATCCTGAAATTGAGCCGATGAGAAAGAAACTCATTCCTTAAGAATGTTTTTCAAGTGACGTTCTCAGTGATAATGGAGGTTTCACTGTGAAGCATCACCAGCAGTTCTTTGTTTTGACAAAAAAAATAGTGATCTTTGTGTTAAGTTGTGTGGGTGTTTTCATGAGCTGTAAGCCAGTATGTAAAATAGGAGTCTGATTTTGAGCTGCTTTCACTTTGAAGGTCTTCAGGAAGAAATGTCACCAGCCTTGTGGCAGTCAGAAGTCAGCCCAGCCCGTGCCCCTTCCCTCCCATCCTCCTTAGAAACTTGAGCATTAGGCTGATAGTCACCTTCTCAACAGAGCAGAGTAGAAGTCAGCTCGGTGCAGCGTAGCTTTGACTTGTAAGGATCAGAGTTTAAATTGGCAAGTTGGGACTGATTTATTCAAGTGAAGTATATTTTATATGAAGTTCTGAAGATTGTGTTTTGTTTTTAAGTGTCCTCAGTGCTGACACACAGCAGGCTCCCAGGGTCCTGTCAGCCTTGTGGTGGTGTAGGGGCAGGCATGTCACACCTTTGAAGCAAAGGCTGGGGCTAGTAAAGCTCATTCTATCAGAAATCACTTTCAGTTAAACTCTCCAGCGGTTTTGATAATGTTGCGTTTGTGTGTGAAGCAAAGCGTTATTTTCCTTTTCTGTGTCATTGTTGATTGTTTTCCATAACACTTTGACAAAGGACCAGTGGACCAATCTAACAAAGCCATTTTGGTTCCATTCCTCAAGTCTACTGAGAATAATTTTGAAGCTATGCAGAAAAGGGAGCTGTTACTCACACTGCCCTTACTTTATTGTAGTATATGCAGTTAAAACAGTGAAATTCAGAACTTTACCTAGTATTCCTAGGCTGTGAGTACTTCTGCAGCCCAAAGTGAAAATAATGTAAAGATGCTTTGTTATGCTGCTATTAATCTACCATGATTTCTATTTATTCTTTTATGGCATGTAATGGTGATTAGTAATATTTTAATGTAGGTTTTGATTTATTTCAGCAATAGTAATTTTAAGATATTCTTTGAATGAAAGTGTCTTTGTTTCT
Source organism: Saccopteryx bilineata (assembly GCF_036850765.1). NCBI lineage: Eukaryota > Metazoa > Chordata > Mammalia > Chiroptera > Emballonuridae > Saccopteryx > Saccopteryx bilineata. Next base: position 57,732,337 of record NC_089499.1, on the reverse strand, counting down.
ATGATACAGGTCATTTTGTAGTATTTAACCAATTAAGATGCACTGCTTACTTTTCTGAGCACTATTTAATGATTGGGTAAAAACCCAAGTGGCTCAGCCAGCTAGCGTAAGGATTAGCTGTGAATAATGCTGACAGATTATGTGGTTCCTCGGGAACAATCATTTAAGCTTTAATGGTAACTCAATCATAAGTCCGTAGATGCTTTTCTTTCTAGCTGAGATTTTAGAAAATTACTTGTGAATTACTTGTTTTAGTTTGGTCTTAGTTCTTTTAGCATACAAAAAAATGGTTTGATTGGCTTTTGTTAATCTAAACATGCTTCCTGGGCAACTTTTCTCAATTTAGTGTCTTTTCTTGCATCTACCTGGTTATTTGTGAATTGTGCAAAAGTCAGGAAACCTCATAAGTTTTCACACTTAATTAGAAATCATTTGTTTTCAGCGATAGTGTGTTAATTCAGCAACCAAAAATGAATTGCTCGTGTATCACAGGGAAAGTTATAGTTAGGTACGGGGAGTTACTGACACCAGGAGGTGGTGTCCAGGGAGCCATGTGACTGTTCTCAGAAAACCGTGGCACCCATGGTTGGATTACACCCCAAGTGTACTCTCAGTGGGCTTTGTAACAGAAGAATCAGGATTCTTGTTATGATGGACATTTGAATTGAAATGATTTGAGCATGTACATTATTAGGAGAGTTAAGGGAGAATAACCTTAAGAGGGTCTGTAATCAAAGCTGTTCATTTTCACCCTTTAATCCAAGGGAATAAATATGATAGATGGTAAAGAGAACCTGTGATAAGGTTTCCTTAATGTTAAAGTAAAATTTTAAGTGCCCAAGTCATGGAGACTTGAAAAGGTATGCCTGTTTCAACTCCCAAATTTATATATTTCAAAGCATTTGTTTAAAGTTCTGAAGCCAGAAATTCACTATCATGATTACCAGAAAATGTAGGCCAGAACAAGTTCCCAGAAAAGGCAGGCCAAGCCTGGATAGCTGCAGTTGGATGACCCTGACCCAAAAGTCACAGTTCAGTTGCCTTATTCCTCTTTCAGGCTCACTGTCCAGAACCTCATGCTAGCTTGGGTTGCATGTTTACATTGCTACAGTGTCTTTACTGGAACCTTAGTTGAATCATAATGGACATGAATATAAAGAAGCTTCTTGCTAGGTTTTGCAGAACTCCAGGTGACCTGCTTTTTGGCCGCCCAGTCTATCTGTGCACCCACCCACCCTGACCCCAGAGGGATGGGTGCCACTCTTCCGTTGTAGTTAATATGATGTCTTTGAATGGACTCAGTACCGCCCACATGACCTTGTTCCTGTAAGGCAGAAGCTCCTTCTCACTGCACATCTCTCCTAAGATGTGTAAGGTGTGACTTTGAATCCTAGGTTTTCAAATGACTGTCAGTGTCAGGAGAAGCATTTCATGCTGTCTGTACATGAATGTCCACAGCTTTCCTCCTAAGGCTTTTGGGTCACTATTGCAGAATGGTGTTTTAAGGGCCTGAGTTCTCTGCCAGAGGATGCACAGACTTAGTTTAGGATCTGTGTGACCCAGTTTTGCATGTCAATCATTTGTTCTTTTCCTGCCTATTTTTTCTTGTAAAAATTATAAACCCCATCAAATCTTCTGCTAGGTAAGTCTTTTTAAACAATGCAGCTTTATTGCTTTCCTCCCCAAAGAATGTAGTTTGAAATTTTTTCATTTTGGTAGTAGAGGCCATAACTGCCATTGTATTACTAATAATGCAACATGAAATTGAAGGTGCCTAAATTGCTTAAAAAAAGAACAAAATCCGCCATCATACTGTAACTCTGGGCAAACTGTAGGAACAGAGAAATGAGGGGCACAGGCACGAGTGGCCCACCTGTGTGAGTGAAGACAAGGAATCACAGGGACCTGTGTCCTGCATTCTCACGCGTTTGCTGCTGGGCGTGTGTTACTTTCTTACCTATCTTTGGTTTTCTTTGCTTCTATTCAAAGTACCTTGTGCCCTGTGTTTTCAGGTGTCTAAAATGTTAAGAACTGCACCAAGTAAAGCAACTAACACTGGGCTTTTTAAAAGCTGTGCTTGAGAACATTTCCCTGAGTGCACAGCAGCCTCAAGGAGCCTGTTTTTCAGCAAGAGAGATGTGTGCAATGTTTCACTTGGTTTTGTATTTGATTTGATATCTGCATTAAAAGCTAAGATGCAATATCGTTCACTTAGAGTGGGGAAAAATGCAAGATTGTGTTTCCCTTTTATCTGAGGGATTCCTTAAATGCGTTTTTAAAATATGTATTCCAGATGGTTTTTAATCTGTATTACTGCTTTGGCCATGTGGCTGTCATGAATTTCAGTGTCCCAGAGTCTCAGCTCCCTGAAGTGTGGGGATGGGAAGCTCTGGAATTACAGCGAGATTTATGTTCTGTGAGCACAATACTGCATCGTTAACATTTTGAATGGTATGAATTTTATACCATCTGTGTATGTTTGCAAATATTAAGTTATTACATGTTTTGAAATGAGCATTTTTCATCCTAAATTTTATATGTTTGCAAATATATTTTTTTAATAAAAGTTCAAAACCAAGTTTTAGTACCTAATAAGTTTTAGTTGTGTTTTTATTTAACTTATAAAAATAGATTCTCTTGAATGAGTTGCTCTACTTTTCCAGAGCTTACTACTCATAAGATGGGGTCAGAGGAGAGAACCGAACTGACGGAACCCTGGTCCACCTGTTTCCAGCCAGTTCTGGGCAGCTGGGTCACAGGCCACACAGATTCTTAGGTCTGAACCCTTAGATGAGTGGGCAGCTACAGAATCTCACCACCTCTTCTGGGTTTCCTCAGGTGGAGGACACAGTTCTAATCACTGCCAAAATCACAGTTATTAGGGGACTTCACAGTCTGGGTCATTGCTCAAATTCATTCCATTCACGTGTCCTGAGCTGTCATTGTGTGCCACACCCCGGGGATGATAAGGCAGGAAAGGGACTGAGGAAGGTAAAATGTGGTCATTACAGGAAATAGAGAAAAGTTTGAAGAAAAAAAAGAATGGGTTGCCTGACCAGGCGGTGGCACAGTGGATAGAGCGTTGGACTGGGACGCGGAGGACCCAGGTCACCGGCTTGACCGCGGACTCATCTGGTTTGAGCAAAGCTCACCAGCTGGAGCCCAAGGTCACTGGCTCGAGCAAGGGGTCACTTAGTCTGCTGTAGCCACCCGATCAAGGCACATATGAGAAAGCAATCAGTGAACATCTAAGGTGCTGCAAGGAAGAATTGATGCTTCTCATCTCTCCCTGTCTGTCTATCACTCTCTGTCTCTGTCAAAAAAAAAAAAAAAAAAGAATGGGTTAATCACATACCACCTAATAATTGTTAACATTCTTAATATATTTCCAAACAAAATTCTCCCTAAAATGTTTGCTATACCTGCCTGCATTCTTAGAGCAGAGGAGATGCTAACTCTTGCTTTATGACTATTTATATACACACACACCAGTCATTAATGTTGCATGCTCGTTCAACAGTTAAGGATTGCTATCTTATTATTTTCTTGATCTGCACAATAACCCCTTTTAAGGAGGACGAAGTTGAAACAGTGACTGAGGTATGTGCCAAAGGCTGCTTATTAAGCCAGTTGTGGGCCAAGGACCTGAAGCCAAGCAGACCAGAGAGCTGGTCTAGAATTCCTTTCTTGACTCTGTTGCCTCCATGATCGGTTATTCTAGATTGCTTTTTATAGTTTCTTAGGTCACTCATTACCACTATTTATTAAAAGCTAGAATGGTCAGCTCACCTTTTCATCTGTCGTGATTTAGGAAACCAGGTAACTAAGTTCGTTGGATTTTTGTGAAAACTTAGGATCAGTGGGTACTGAATAAGCTGTAGAGGATAGGGTTTAGGTTTCTGGGTTTCTAATGACATTTTCACTTACTATGGATCCTGGTTCATAGATTAAATGTTGCTAAAAACCTGATGTTTAAGTAAGGAAACTGAATAAGAAATTACTGAGGCTTCTGGGGAAGTGTTTTGTCTTAGAAAACTATTGGGAACCAGCCTGTCTCTCCTAAATAAGCTAGAAATTGGATCATGGGGTGGTCATGGAGGGAAGCCCACCTTTAGACAAAGCCAGGTCCCTGGAAGGCAAAGGGAAGAGTAGAAAGAAGTGGTCACTCAAACCCTGAAGCTCGGCCACATTTCCACCTTTCAGAGAGTGCACATCAGGTTACTTACTGTGTGCAAAGTGATGAGGTCTAACAGGTTTCTAAAGAGCTGAAATCGCCTGACCTGTGGTTGTGCAGTGGATAAAGCGTCGACCTGGAATGCTAAGGTCGCCGGTTCAAAACCCCAGACTTGCCCAGGTAAGGCACATATGGGAAGCTACTACTAAGAGTTGATGCTTCCCACTTACCCCCCCCCCATATCTATCTCTTTCTCTCTCTCTCTCTCTCTCTCTCTCTAAAATTAAAAAAAAAAAAAAAAAAACTTAAAAAACTGAGATCAAGCCAAGATTCTAAACCTCTTAGAATTTGCTAAATGGAATTAGATAAGAAGACAGCTGCCACACTCACGCAGAACCCATGGTGAACCTGGGCTGTCCAAGCTGGCAGGAAGGTAGGGCTCTGAGCCACAGGGCAGTCTTACCCACATCTCTTCAGGTTATCCAGGTAACTTAGCTAAAAGTAAAGATGACTAGTAAGGGATTTAACCAATAGAAGTAGAATGGCTTGAAAGGAAGTAACAAAAGTCCATGTAACAGTCATATTATGTTCAACAAACATTTCTTTCAGATGAGTTTAAATTTGAAATTAATTATAAAAGTAATCATAACTGACATTTGTCAAGTGCTGCATGCTTTGTGTTCATTTTTTAAATGTCTTTTTTAGAGAAAGTGAAAAGGGTAGAGAGAGAAGCATTGATTTTTGTTCCACTTATCTATGCATTCCTTGGTTGTTTTAGTAGTGGCCTGACTGGGGGATCGAACCCACAACCTTGGTGTATCAGGATGACACTCTCAGGCGCTGGCTGTAGTTAGAATGATGTCATCCCATCAGTCTGAAAAGGGTCCCAGAATATGAAGCCAGGGAAGCAGCCACAGTTCACAGGGACTATTTTCTTACCAGGTCCCTATCACTCCAGAAAGATGGGTCAGGTGCTGAGTCCCCACAAAGCTCTAGAAAGTACCCTCATATACCACCCCCATTTTCTTTTTTCTTTAAAAATTTTTTTTTTTTAATTTATTGATTTGAGAGAGAGATTGAGATACAGGAACATCAATCTGTTCCTGTATGTGCCCTGACCAGTGATCGAACTGGCAACCTCCATGCTTTAGGACAATGCTGTCTAACCAACTGAGCAGCCAGCCAGAGCAACCCCCCATTTTCTATGGAGTCTCGGAGTGTTGGCAACAGTGCCCTGAAGCAAATACAAAACACATTTTGCTACCCAAGCCCCATTTTGCTGTTTCTATCTCATGTGTTCCTGCCCCCAGAGATTGCCCCTCCTTGACTTCTCCCAGGCAGGGTTCTTTCCCCAGTAGAACTGGCTGACATCCTCTCCTTGTCCTCAGAGATTCCCTGACTTCTGTCTGACCCCTACCCCGCACCAGACCCCAGTGCTAGAAAGAGGACTCTAGCACTGTGTGCAGGCAATGGCCCCCTTTACCACGTGGTCAGCACCAGGGCCTCCACTCCAGCATGAACCTCACCCCCTTTTTAATTTATTTTATTTTTTTATTTATTCATTTTTATTAGAGAGAGAGAGAGGAAAGAGAACAGAGGGAGGAGCAGGAAGCATCAACTCCCATATGTGCCTTGACCAGGCAAGCCCGGGGTTTCGAACCAGCGACCTCAGCATCCCAGGTCGATGCTTTACCCAGTGCGCCACCACAGGTCAGGCTCACCCCCTTTTTAAACAAATATTTTGTAATTCCACCTTTACTATCCCGACATGGACTTCTTAAAGAATGTGACCTATGCCTGCGAGCACACAATTCTAAAATAACATCCTAAGTGTAATATAAAGGAGAAATTTTAAAGCAATCTATAATGAAATGCTCCATATTAAATAAACACCTAACAAAAATAATGAAATATATAAACACTTGGCACAATGACAGAAGTTTTCAAAACACCCCAGTAGAGAAACCCTGGTCTTCACTCCAATACTTGTTCTCACTATAACCAAAAGATGGTTCTGTCCCACAAAGGGCCAATCTAGGGCCCAATGCTCCTGGGAGTCAGCTCCCCCACACACACACTCCATGGCCCACCCCAGCGCTCAGCACTCATTACCCTGACTCAAGGGGCTCCCATCCAGAAGGAGACTGCAGGGCTGTTTGCATTCCAGCCCAATACTCAGGACTTTGGAGTCCTAATTGATGAGTCCATGCGCTGACTGGAAGCTCAGCCCCTTTGATCACCCAGCGCTCCCCAAGTGAGTCCCAGTGAGAGGGCAAAGCAAGGTGGGCTGGCGGGCGGAAGGAGACACACACAGGTGCTGGTGGCAGAAGGAGACACCCAGGGCAGGAGGTAGGTGTAGACCCAGCACGCCGTTGCTGCTTTCCAATTCAGTGTTTTAAATTTTGAAATGAGTTTATTGTCTCAATCCTCCTTACCCATGCCAGCCTGACACAGTCCTCATCTGACCCATGGGGCTGGGGGTGGCAGCTCTTCTGTCCTAGACACTATGCTTGACATCAAGTCTGCACACACGTGCACACATGCACACCCACACACACATGGGCTGCTAGCATTAGATGGTCCCTCTGTGGGGATCCGGGACCCCTTGAGCCCCTTTGTATCCACAGGGTGGCACACAGTAGAGGTGCATGTCACTATTTGTGGAATAGAGTGAATCTCACCATCAGGCCCAGCTGGGAAACACTTACTGTTACCTCGTTGTTCAGATGAGGGAATTGGCAATTGAGTAACTTGCCCAAAGGCAGTCAGTTCAAGTTCACCCAGGTAGAGCTCAGCAGAGGCAACAGTTGAACTAGACTTGTTCAGACCACCTCCTTCTGGGCTTGTGGAATATGGAGAAAGCATCTAGGTCCCTGGAGAATTTTGAAGAGCATTTTGAAATGACAGCAGTATTGCTCTCTGTGACAGGGCAATTGAGTGGTTAAGGGTTTGCTTCACCTATTGTGAAGATTCCCGCCTGACCAGGCAGTGGCGCAGTGGATAGAGCATCGGACTGGGATGCGGAGGACCCAGGTTCGAGACCCTGAGGTCGCCAGCTTGAGCACGGGCTTGTCTGGTTTGAGCAAAGCTCAAGGGGTTACTCGGTCTGCTGAAGGCCCATGGTCAAGGCACATATGAGAAAGCAATCAATGAACAACTAAGATGTTGCAACGAAAAACTGATCATTGATGCTTCTCATCTCTCTCTCTGTTCCTGTCTGTCTGTCCTTATCTGTCTCTCTCTCTGACTCTCTGTCTCTGTAAAAAATTAAAAAAAAGATTCCCAATTACCCCTCGCAGGTGTGCCTCTTGGAGGGCTTTCTCAGCCCCAGACCAGCAGAGGGCAAGGGAGGCTCAGAGGCACCCTGCCAGGACACTGGCCAGCAGAGGGCAAGGGAGGCTCAGAGGCACCCTGCCAGGACACTGGCCAAGCAGAGAAACAGCGGCCCAGGGCAGGAGGTTGCTGCCTTTCCAATTCAGTGTTTTAAAATTTGAAATGGGTTTATTGTCTCAATCCTCCTTACCCATGCCAGCCTGACACAGGTATAGTTTTTTTGCAGGAATACTATTATTTCAAAACTTGCTGTCATGATCACCTCCACCTTGGAGCCTTCCCTGACCTACTGCTCAGCAGGCAATTCTTTTGTACAGACAGCCCCTGCCAGCCTGTGACCTGTGACCTCCTCGGAGCCAAGAACCCTAACAGGAGTCTCCTTCCCGAGCCCTTAGTACAACTCAGCACATGAACTCTGATAAATGCAACAAAGAATGAATGGATGAGTGAATCGAAGGGTCAATGATGGCAAAATCATTTCCCTGTCCTGACTGGGTGACCAGCAACAGCAGCACCTTTCTGGTTCACACAGTAGCACCTACTCTAAGTCACCAGAACAGAAGGTGGATACCCTGGCTAATCCTGGGGGTGAGGTGGGGAGAGAGACAGTAAGAGCCATTGTGTTTGGAAGGCAACTAACCTGGGTTTGGGACTTCAGGTACCTCCTCACTAATCCTCCTGCCTATAAATGGCTTTGCTTTGTTTTTCCCAGGAGAAGCTGTGGTGAGGATGGTGCAACAAATAGCCCCTCCACATGCCTTCCTCCAGAGCACTTTAGTCCTACCCTCAGTAACTGTTCCCTCTCAGCTATTTAACAACTGCCCAGGAGAAAATCCATGTCATTTCCCCATAATACAACAAACGTGCATCTTTAATATCCGCGGGAACAAAGCGGCCACCTCTACCACCCTGGCTTGCTCAGGGAAATCCAGGCTCTACGAGAAAAGGGGCAAAGGTGAAGATCTCTCCCTAACCCCTCCTGCACACCGTGCAAGGTGGGGCCCAACTGCCCTGAAACTGCCCTGTCAACAGCACTGCCCTAGCCCAGCCTGGCACAGTGCCCCTGGGAAGGAGCTGACAGGGCGGCTCCCTGCTCCCCACCCAGGGAGGTGCCCAGGCTCCACTACTCAAGTTGCAAGCTTACAATGACTAGGCACCTTTTCTTTATACACAAGGAAAGCAGGCCTGACAGGGCTTGGCTGGGCTAAATACTGGTGCTCACTTTTCAGGACTACCAAAGCTATCCAGCTCCAGGCCTTCTGGTCCTGGGATTGGCCAAGGACACACAGTGTCGACTGGAAAAATGCCCTTTCTCCTGGAAGCACAGTGCTGGCTGGCATGGAAGCACAAGTGTTGTTTGTTACAGAATAAACGCAGAAGCAATGCAAATGTCCAGCCATGGGGGATAGTGATTGACCTTCCTCTGTGCCAGTGAGAATCCTGGGGGAGAGAAGCACATAGACTCTGTGGGAAAGGATATAAGAGGCACAACGATGTCAAGACAAGCAAGACATGCGAGAGTTCATGACCTATTTAAGATATTTATATTCATGGGTAGAAAGGGAGAAAAAAGTGACTGGAAGGAAATACCAAAAAGTTGTCCATGGTGATCTCTGGATGGTAGGGTTATGGGGGATTGAAGTTTTCTTCTTTGTGTATCAGCCAGGGTCCACCCAGACAAGCAGAGCCATAGATCTATGATGAGATTTGCTGCGAGGAATTGGCTTGCTGCATTGTAGACTCTGGCTAGCAAGTCACAGGCCTCCAGGGCAGGCCCACATACCGGACAGGCTGGGCTCTCAGCATGAGTGAGCGGCTGCCACTGTGACACTGTTTTTCTTCTTCAGCCTTTTAACCTCTGAATCAAGTGCACCCAGGATATCTAGAATGATATCCCTCGGCTCTGGCACGTTATTTCACTTGGTTAGATTAGAACATTGTCCCTATAGGCCAAGGTTGTGGCCTTGATCCCTGGTGAGGGCACAAACAAGAATCAACCAATGATAGCATAAATAAATGGGACAATAAATCATTGTTCCTCTCTCTCTCTCTCTCTCTCTCTCTCTCTCTGTCTCTCCCTACCTCCCTCTCTCTCTAAAATCAATAAAAAAAAATTTAATTTTTAAATAGGATAATTTTCTTCACTTAAAATTTGATTACAGACATTAACCACATCTACAAGATATCTCCACACCTAGGTTAGTGTTTCATTAAATAATCGGAGACTTTAGCTCAGCCAAATAAAATGGACCATCACAGTGGTGTTACATTTCCAGTTTTCTACAAGGAACATGTGTTCCTTATACAATATTTTTAAAAAGCAGTAAATAACAAGACCACCATGAAACATCACCTTGCAACTACTATGATAGTGAAAATTTAAAAAAGACAAATGATAACAAGTACTGACAAGGATATGGAGAAATTAGAACAGCTAGTGGAAATGTAAAACTGTGTGGCCATTCTGGATAACAGTTCGATGTTCCTCAATCAGTCAAACATGAATTGCCATGTGGTCCAACAATCCCCTCCAGGTGTGTGCCCAAGAGGACTGGAGACATGTATCTGCACAAAGCTTTACACCCACATTCAAAGCAACATTATTTATAATCACAAAAAAAGTGGAAATCCAAATGTCCATCAACCCATGAATAGATAAACAAAATATGGTCTATCCATATCAAAGAAAATTAGTCATCAATAAAAAGGAAGAAAGTACTGTGAAAATTAATAAACAGAAATTTCACTTAAAAGAGTCTGGCAAAAAAAAAAGAAAGAATTAAAAACAGAGTGTGGAGGTTCGAAGAGAGAACTCTCACACAGGCTCCTGGCACCCATAGGAAGAGAGGTACCTTGCATTTCCAACAGGAAGTGCGATTCCTCCTCGCCAATGGGAGGTCGCAATAGCTCAGCTAATGAAAAGTCAGTCACTGTACTTCAAACTGTTTCCTCCAATGGACTCTTTCTTTACAACAGCCCTCCCAAGTCCGTAAAAAAGCAGTTCTCGTCTTTGTTTCTCTGGACTTGCACATGGTCTGCCATTGGACCACATGTCCTGAATTGTAATTTTTTATGTTTTTCCCAAATAAATCCATTTTGCTGGAGGAATATCTGTCTGTCTGTCTGTTAAAGGTCAACAGTACTGATACATGATACAACATGGATGACCCTTGAAAATATGCTGAGTGAAAGAAGCCAAAAAAGAAAAAAGAAGAAGGAAGGGAGGGAGAGAGGGAGGGTGGAAGGGAAGAAGGGAAGGAGGGAGGGAGGAGGGAGGGAGGGAGGGAGGGAGGGAGGGAGGGAGGGAGGGAGGGAGGGAGGAAGGAAACCAGTTACAAAGACTACATATTATATTATTTCATCTCCAGAATGGGCAAGTCCACAGAGACAGAACGGAGATTCGAGGTGGCCTAGGCCTAGAGAAAGGGGAAATAAGGGAACAACTGAAATTAGATCATGGTAACGAATGCACAATTCTATGGCTATACTAAAAATCAATGAATATACACTTATATCTTTAAAAAGTTGTAATTTTTTTAAAAGCAATAAATGAAAAAGGAAGGAGGAGAGAGAGCCATGTGTACCTGGGAGAGCTGCCTCCCAGCAAAGTCAAGGAGCTGATGAGTTATGTCCTGTCTCCTGGTTCCCTGTCCCCACCCTTGCTTCCCTCTCCCGGGGCTGTCACACAGTGCCCAGCACCCCAGAGTCTGACGATATCTACAGAAAGCCATCTGCAGAACTCATCTCAGAATTCTCTTCTCAGGGATCTCCCCTTTGCTTACTGACCGTGAAGGTCCAGGACCTCACACAGGCTGCACAGCACTGCCAGGAGCTTACCATCCTGTAACAATGACAGCAGCCTCCTAAATTTAGTTGGATTTGGTGGAGCATTTGAGATCTTGCTTTACAGCATGTGTTGTCAGTTTGGCTCAAATAAACTCTTACAAAAGTTCAAAACAATAAATAAATAAAAATAAACTCAGTTGGATTTGCTTCCCCCAGAGTGACCTCACAGGGCTCTGACCTGACACAGGGCCTGACACAGCAGGAGAACGTAATCTCTGTGCTGTGAGAATGAGTCCATTTGACGGCGGTGAGGAAACTGAGGCCCAGAAAAGGGCAGGGATCTCAGATTCCCTTCCTCCACTCTCCTCTGAGCACAAATGGGGGCCTCTCCAGTTAGAGGCAAAGGTGACTGAGCTGCAGAACCAGACTTTCTGGAGAGCTCTTTGCCAAATATATTTCAAGAGTGTTAGAAGGGCTGCCACCTTCCAACCCAGTAGCTTCCCATTGAGAACTCAGGTTTGAGAGGTCTTGCCAGGAGGACAAGGATTGAGAAGCCAAAGTGTCAACTGTAGGGAATTATATAATGGTGAAAAACTGGAAACAGTCCAAATAACCATCACCAAGGGATGGGTAATAAATGAGGACACAGCTCTCTAATGGGACAATGCACAGCTACTAAAAATGTCTTTGAAGAATTTTGAAATGCTAATGTGAAAATGTCAGTGAAAGATGGCAAATTTTACGTGACCCTGACAAGGTATAGAAAAAGGAAAAGAACCCATACATATATGGAACAATGACTATCTTTCTTCAGCCTCACCTGATCACCCGACATCCAGCTATAGCCCCATTCCCACTCTCCAGTCCCTGACTCTTGACCCTGTTTTGTTTTCTTCATAACAATTATAATTAATTAATGTTTGTCAAAGGCACAAATGATTTCAATAGTGATCCTCTTTGGGTGGAATATTGCATGAGTTTAGTTTACTTTTAAATTTTATATACCTTCCAAATGTTTATAATGAGCATGTTTTACTTTTATATTGGGGGACATTTATTTATTTATTTTTAAGCAATAATAATCAACTCAAGAAAAATCAGTTTCTGGGAATGAGTTGAATTGTGTGTGACCTCATCTTCCTGAGAGCAATATTATCAAAAGAAGCACTTCCCAGAAAAGCCTTCTAAAGGAAAATGTGGGCACTGAAGGGAAAGATGGATTTATTACAGCTCAAGTTGTCAACCTGTAAGCCCATATAGAATGATCACAAGTGGGCCATCTACTAGGCACTGGTGGGCATAAGGCTGGACACACACTCGCACAGCAATCGTCCCAGGCCCTGCAGGCCGCGGTCCTGGATGTGAGTCCAGGGAAGTGCCCTGAGAAGCCAGACAGGAATATTGGCTCCAAAGCAAGCCCTGCGCTGGCTTGCAGCCCCCAGGGCCCAGCCCAAGCGTGCCCCAGGAGCACACACATAGACTGGCCTGCCAAAGCGATGCCCAGCACTGTCACTCAGGAACGCAGCTGCTCGGGGCCGTTCATGCCTCATCAGTGCCCACTCTGTGGACGTGCAGGAGCACATCAGGATAGCTCTGCCCTGAGTTTCATGCAGATAGCAAAACAAGGGCAGGAGGAGCCCCCACCCGTGAGCACCCACTGCCTGGGGGTTTGCTCCCAACCCAAAAACATGCAGGGCAGCAGCGTGGCTTATGAAACACAGGGTAGCTTTACATAACCATGAGACATCAAGAGAGAGCGTGCATTCATAAACTGCACCCTCCTCCCCAATCCTGGCAGTATTATTTTCAAGATGAAAATTTAGCTTTGCTTTTTTCAGATTACGTTCACTGGCAAAAGTCATGTTTGCTGGTACTAAATTCCAACAAAAGAGAAATGTGTAAAATAGAAACCAAAAGTTACCCTCAGTCTCAGCATCCAAAGTACCCCAGAACTTGGAGCCTGTCCTTGCAGCCTCTCTGCCCATACAAACTTAGAAACAGGCACATACATTTTGACAGAAATAGGATCACGTTCCTTGCTGTTTCATACCTTGCTTTTACTCATTAACAACATTTCACACCTTCCCACCACGCACCTACCATACCACACTCAGCCCTGAGTATCCAGCAAGTCATTGAACTCAGGTCCTAACCATTTACCCAGTGTTTTCCTCTGGAGAGCTCTCTAAACCTGCCACAGAATTTCTTCTGCGAAATGCAGAGTCCTGTCCTGGGCGGATAGCTCAGCTGGTTAGAACGTGGCTCCAGAACACCGAGGTGCGGAGTCTGTCCCCTCTCAGGGCAAATACAAGAGTCAATCAATGAATTCACCACTAAGTGAAACAACTAAATGACTGCCCCCTCTTCTTCTCTCTAAAATCAGTTTTAAATTTTTAAAAATAAAAACAAAGTTTCTAAGTCTTAAAAAAAAATCTACATTTCCTCACAGGCCAGTCCAATTGCTGTCTCCAAGAATAAGTCCATTTCTCAGGAGTTAAGGTCTTCATGCTGATCAGGTAAAATGACTGCTCAGGACCTCGCCATCCCCGCCCTCTGACATCACAGGCATGTTTGCAGGTGGGCTTCCCTTGGGATCAGCTCCCAGGCACATCATTGTGGGGGCCTCGTGTCTGAGGGCCTGGTTGGGTGCTGAGGGCTGAGAAACAGGAGGAGCTAGACTTTGGCTCTGCCCTGTGCTAAGGCTAAGTCACACAGGCTTTGCTGGAGGCCAAAAAGGTACTGCGGTGATGGTGATGCTAGCCTGCACTCTCCAGGGCACAGCAAGGCGCTTGGGAAACTGCACAAAGCAGCTACATGTGAAAGTGTGTGTGTGGGGGGGTGCGTTTCCAGCAATCTAAGCTTCCGCACGCCTGGTCCAAGTGCAGAATATGGAGCAGCATAATTCTTAGCTGCATTTTCGAAGGAAATGCCAGGACCAGTCAGCAGTGCTGGCAGGGATAAATGGTATGGAGACTGGCAGCATGGACCAGGCATCTCCCACCTCCGCCTTGGGGACCCAGAGAGGGCTGCATTTAGAGAAAGCAAGGCAGGGGTTGGATTATAGGGTAGTTAACAAGATTATGAGCTCTCTTGAGGGTTAATATTCCCCTTTGATGAAGTATTACTTCTGGTATTTCAAAAGTGTGTTAACCTGCCTGACTGGTGGTGACACAGTGGATAGAACATTAATCTGGGAGGCTGAGGATCCAGGTTCGAAACCCCAAGGCTGCTGGCTTGAGCGTGGGCTCATCTGGCTTGAGTGTGGGATCATAATAATGACCCCATGGTTACTGGCTTGAAGCCCAAGGTTGCCAGCTTGAGCCCAAGGTCACTGGCTTGGCTGGAGCCCCCTGGCCAAGGTATGTATGAGAAGCAATCAATGAACAACTAAAGTGACACAACTATGACTTGATGCCTCTCATCTCTCTCCCTTCTTGTCTGTCTATCTGTCTGTCTCTGTCTCTCTCTCACTAAAAGAAAGAAAGAAAGAAAGAAAGAAAGAAAGAAAGAAAGAAAGAAAGAAAGAAAGAAAGAAAGAAAGAAAGAAAAAGTGTGTTAACCTAGATGCACAAGAACAATGAACTGGGCTTGCTTAAAACTTTTCACTAAAGAAGTTATAGGTCCTGGCTGAGTAGCTCAGTTGGTTAGAGTATTATCCCAACATGCCAAGGTAATGGATTTGATCCCTGCTTAGGGCATATAAGGAGCAACCAATGAATGCATAAATAGGTTGAAACACAAATCAATGTCTCTCTCTCTCCCTTTCTCTCTCTCTCAAATTAAAAAAACAAGAAGAAGCCTGACCAAGCGGTGGCGCAGTGGATGGAGCGTTGGACTGGGATGTGGAGGACCCAGGTTCGAGACCCCGAGGTCGCTGGCTTGAGCGCGGGCTCATCTGGTTTGAGCAAAAACCTGCCAGCTTGAACCCAAGGTCGTTGGCTCCAGCAAGGGGTTACTCGGTCTGCTGAAGGCCTGCGGTCGGGGCACGTATGAGAGAGCAATCAATGAACAACTAAGGTGTTGCAATGCACAATGAAAAACTATGACTGATGCTTCTCATCTCTCTCTGTTCCTGTCTGTCTATCCCTGTCTATCCCTCTCTCTGACTTACTCTCTGTCTCTGTAAAAATAAATAAATAAATAAATAAAATAAAATTATAAAAAAAAAAAAAAAAAAAAAAACAGAAGAAGAAGTTATAGCCCGGCCTGTGGTGGTGCAGTGAATAGAACATATATCTAGGATGCTGAGGTCACCGGTTTAAAACCCTGAGCTTGCCTGGTCAAGGCACATACAATAAGCAATCAATCAATGAACAACTAAAGTGAAGCAGTTATGAGTTGATATTTCTCACTTCTAGTTCCTCTCAATCTTTCTGTAAACTCAATAAATAAAATCTTAAAAAGAAGAAGAAGCCTGACCAGGCGGTGGCGCAGTGGATAGAGAGTTGGACTGGGATGCGGAAGACCCAGGTTCGAGACCCCGAGGTCACCAGCTTGAACCCAAGGTCGCTGGCTCCAGCAAGGGGTTACTCGGTCTGCTGAAGGCCCGCGGTCAAGGCACATATGAGAAAGCAATCAATGAACAACTAAGGTGTTGCAACGTGCAATGAAAAACTAATGATTGATGCTTCTCATCTCTCTTCGTCCCTGTCTATCCCTCTCTCTGACTCACTCTCTGTCTCTGTAAAAAAAAAAAAAAATTATTAAAAAAAAAAAGAAGAAGAAGAAGAAGCAGCAGCAGCAGCAGCATGACTACCCACAGTGACCTACCCAGTTAGAAATTTATGACCAGAACCAGGTTACTTTCCATAGAACCCCTCTATTTTTTTCATCCACAGCTGGAGTGAAGGGCATGGGCTGAAGCTGCCAGATGCCCTCCTCTGAGGTTCCCTGATGCCGCCTCTCCTTAAGTGCAGCTCTGGCAGTTGCTAGCTGTGTGACCTTGGGCAAATCACATAATATCATTCCACAGTCATTTACTGAGTGCCAACTGTATATCAGACACAGTTGTAGTTCCTCAGGGTAAAGCCACCAGGGACAAGAGAACATAACCCTTTCTTCCGAAGCTGACGGGTAATGCAGATTGGAGGAGCACACTGTAGAAACTCAGAGAGGTGGTGTGAGGAGAAGGAGGCACTGCTCAATTTAAGAAATGTCCAAACTTGCCTGACCAGGCGGTGGCGCAGTGGATAGAGCATCGGACTGGGGTGCCAAGGACCCAGGCTCGAGACCCTGAGGTGGCCAGCTTGAGCGTGGGCTCATCTGGTTTGAGCAAAAAGCTCACCAGCTTGGACCCAAGGTCGCTGGCTCGAGCAAGGGGTTACTCGGTCTGTTGATAGGCCCGTGGTCAAGACACATATGAAAAAGCAATCAATGAACAACTAAGGTGTTGCAATGCGCAACAAAAAACTAATGATTGATGCTTCTCATCTCTCCATTCCTGTCTGTCTGTCCCTTTCTATCCCTCTCTCTGACTCTCTCTCTCTGTCTCTGTAAAACAAAAAAAAAAAAAAAGAAATATCCAAACCTGTGGAGAATTTTTATAAGACTTTATTTGAGCCAAAACTGATGACAATTGCTGGGAAGCAAAGATCTCAGATGCTTCAGAGAATACAGTTTTGCAATTTCTTTTATGTGTTTGAAATTAAGGAGGGAATTTAGGGAATATTGCATTAAGATGGGAGAAAGCAAGGTTGGGATTGGATTACAGGATAGTTAAGATCAGGGGTCCCCAAACTTTTTAGACAGGGGGCCAGTTCACTGTCCCTCAGACCGTTGGAGGACCGGACTATAAAAAAAACTACGAACAAGTTCCTATGCACACTGCAAATATCTTATTTTAAAGTAAAAAAAAAAAAACAGAAACAAATACAATATTTAAAATAAAAAACAAGTAAATTTAAATCAACAAACTGACCAGTATTTCAATGGGAACTATGCTCCTCTCACTGACCACCAATGAAAGAGGTGCCCCTTCTGGAAGTGCGGCGGGGGCCGGATAAACGGCCTCAGGGGGCCGCATGCGGCCCGCGGGCCATAGTTTGGGGACCCCTGGTTAAGATTATGTGTTCTTGGGATGGTAACATCTTCAAGGGATATTACTTCTGGCACTTCAAAGGTGTGTTAACCTAGGGGCACAAGAACAATGGACAGAGCCCGCTTAAAACCTTTCACTAAAGAAGTTATAGGCCACCTGGCCAGGTTGCTCAGTGAGTTAGAACATCGTCCAGATACGCCTCGGTTGTGGGTTCCATCCCCTGGTCAGGGCACAAACAAGAATCAACCAATGAATGCATAAACAAGTGGAACAACAAATCAACGTTTCTCTCTCTCAAAATCAATCAATAAAAAATGTTTTTAAAAAAAGAAGTTATAGGCCTGTGGGGTGACTACCCACCATGACATGCCCAGTGAGGAATTTATGATTTATTACAGCACACCCTTTTCGTCTACAAGATCCAGGCAACGTGAAGAGTTCAAGGAGGGTCATCGGAGCAGGAAACAGCCCGTGCAAAAGCCTCTAGGTGGAGCATGCTTAGTGTCTTTTAAGGAAAGCAAGAAAGTCAAGGGTGGCTGGAATAGGGTGAGGGAAGGGGACATGAGTGGAAGGAAATGGAAGAGAAGTTGGGGCTGGGTGGACAAAGCATACTACCATGAGAGCACTAGTATGCTAAAGGTGGAGGGAGATCAATGTGGGTTTAGTTGGGAAGGAACAGGGGCTCTCTCTGGCAGCCATGGGGAGTATGAATGGGAGGCTGAAAGGGTGGGGGAGGGGGACAGAGAAGCAAGATGGCAGCTTGAACATAGGCAGAAAGCTGTGACCAGCAGATCCCAAGGTCTCCCTCCAAAGTGCCACAGGATTTATGAGGTGCATGTGGCTGAATAAAAACCCAGGACTTGGGGACAGGAGTACCACTTTGGAGAAATGGGGTGTTAGCAACACTTCCAGCCAGCCTTGCATTCTGGTTCTGAAGCTGACTTTGGGGAATCCAAGAGCTCCTGAAATACAGCTAAAGCCCAGGATTAACTGAGTCTCATTCATCTGGAATCCTGAGATGGGAAGAAGCTATCCCAGCGTCTCTAGAGCCCCATGGTATGGCAAATGGAGGGGCATTTTCTTTCTATCACAATGGGTCCCCAGAGCCACAATGAATCCTGTGCCACCTTCAGAGACTAGGATGGGTGCAGAGTGGCAAGGATTAGTCCCATTGGGCAGATGTGGAAATTGAGGTTTGGAATAGGAAATCATTGCTCTGAGGGCTATAGAGTTGGAAGGCATAGAGCTTCCAAGTGGTTTCAAAGGTGTGTCCTCTTATGAATCTGTGAGTGGTTTGAGGGCAGAGGTGGCATACCCCAGGGCTACCTTACTCTGATGCAGCCTGCAGTACTGGCCAGGATGGGGGCCAGGCTGATTGGCTGGGCCATCAGGAAGTGAGTGCTAGGGGATCTGGCTGGGATTCTGGGAGCCAGGCCAGCAGAGGAGAAGCAGAAGAGCACCTAGGTAGGGAGAGGGGCTCACTCACATTCAGTCTGTTGTCCCACATGATGCAGAGCTCTGAGTGTGGGCTATGCAAAGGACACACAGAGGGGACACAGGCAGGGCCTGGACACTGTTGCCTCTCATGGCTCTCTCAGGGGCTTAACATGAAACAGTTCTGGTACAGGCCCCTGCACAGCCACCGGTTTGAGGAGACTACCTTTTTTTGTGTGTGTGTTTTAGAAACATTGATTTGCTATCCCTCTTATTTATGCCTCCATTGGTTAACTCCTGCATTTGCCCTCAGAGATTGAACCCACAACCCTGGTGCATTGGGACAACACTCCAACTGAGTTACCTGGCTAGGGTTGAGGAGCCTACCTGTATCTCTCTTCTGTAAAATGGAGCTTCCTCCTGTGTAAGACATGGTAAACAGTATTGACCTCATGGGGCATGTGGGGTGGGTGGATTCCATAGACAGTGTCCATGATGACGGTCCTTTTCCTTTCCCCACTCTGAGGACTTCTATCCCCCTAGTGGTCAGGAAGTCTGATAATAGCAGAGGTGGGTGCTCCTGTCCCAACAGACTTGAGATCCCATCCAATAATCTCCCTCATGGTCAGCAGCGTTAATAACCCTAATAACTTGTGAAGAGCCTACCTCTAGTACTTTCTCAGTTAACATTAGCTGGTATCATCATTACTATGACTACTACTCACATTTTTGTAGTCCCCATTCCCTTTACAGGCCCCTAAAACCATGTGCTCTCTCTCTTGGGGCCAGTGCTTGAGGATGGGGCTGGTCTGCTAGGGCAGAGCCCTACACCCACCAGCCTTGTGACCTTGTTGACTTTGCCAGTCTCAATTTGCTCATCTGTAAAATGGGATTCCAAGGAAGCCTCTACTCCAGGGGTCCCCAAACTACGGCCCGGAGGGCCACATGCGGCCCCCTGAGGCCATTTATCCTGCCCCCGCCGCACTTCCAGACGGGGCACCTCTTTCATTGGTGGTCAGTGAAAGGAGCATTGTTCCCATTGAAATACTGGTCAGTTTGTTAATTTAAATTTACTTGTTCTTTATTTTAAATATTCTATTTGTTTCCGTTTTGGTTTTTTACTTTAAAATAAGATATGTGCAGTGTGCATAGGGATTTGTTCATAGTTTTTTTTATAGTCAGCTCTCCAATGGTCTGAGGGACGGTGAACCGGCCCCCTGTGTAAAAAGTATGGGGACCCCTGCGAGTCTACTCCCTTCACAGAGTGGTCTGCACGAAGATGCAAGTCAATGACCAAGAACCTGGAGTTATTTCTATTTGCGTGTTTGGTCAATACCGCAAGCAATGCCATCCGACTCACAGCAGTCTGGCAGCCCATAGGTGCCCATCAAATGTCGAGGGAAGAGAAGTGAGGCGGGTGGACAGCATCCGGCTGCGTCTCCAGATGCCGAGTTAGCGACGGCTTCATTTCCTGGTCAGCGCCGCAGGGCTTGGGCACCAGCCGCTCCCAGGGGCGGGGCCGGCGGGGCGGGACTGCGGCCGGCGCGGCGGCCTGGGGTGATGCCGGCGCCCCGCCCCCGCGGGCGGGCCTAGGAGTCTTAACGCGCCCCCGCGCGGCGCCCAGCCTCGGCCGCTGCCTGTCTCTGCGGGACTCGCTGCGCTGCCTCCGCGACTCCGTCTCCGCGTCCTCCAGTCTCCTGCTCACCGGCCGCGCCATGGAGGGCTACCATAAGCCTGACCAGCAGAAGCTGCAGGCCCTGAAGGACACGGCCAACCGCCTGCGCATCAGTTCCATCCAGGCCACCACGGCGGCCGGCTCCGGGTGAGCGCGGGCCCAGCTCGGGGGCGCCGGGCCCGGCGGGGCTCAGGCCGGGGTAGGGGAGCCGTGGGCACGCCGACTTCTCTGCACGAAGCCCGCACGAGGGAGGCGGCCAGGTCAGATGGCGGAGACGCAGGCCTCGCCAGGCCGGAGCCGGAGGCCCCTTCCACTGTGCCGCCACTCAGGTCCCGGCTTCCGCCTGTGGGCTTCGGCTCCATGCGCGCCTCTGGCTGGCTCTGCCCTCGCAAGACGCCGGCTACCAGCTGCGCTGTGGCTCGGGGGCCGCAACTCGTGAACCGTGCGGCTCTGTGCGCCCTGCCAGCAAGGCCACCATTATTGCACTCTCGCGGAGAGCCAGGCCCTGTGCCGTGCTCCCACGCACAGCTCTCTGGACCCTTTACACACCTTGTGTGGGAAAACGGAGGCTCCGAGTTTAAGTCGGTTGCCCAAGGTCACACATGACGAGAGCTGGAACTTGAACCCAAGCTGCCCAACTGGAGAGCGCGTTTTAAATCCTCATCTTACAGGGACACTCGGGCCTAACCTTCTCTCCACCTCACACTGTCCCTCCCCGATGCCCCCTCACATTCCTGAGACCTCGGGCTGGGGAGTAGGATGGGGGGAGTGGGTAGGAAGGCGGCCACGTGGATGCAGAACCCTGGCACCCGGTGTGAAGGGGAGGTCTTAGATCTGGAGGCGTGGGTAGGGTTTGAGGAGAGACTTCTAAGGCTGAGAATGGAGGACCTAGTCCCAGGGCCAGAAACCAAGTGCACTTTCCCCAGGGCAGAGGCTGGGGCATCTATCTCCTAGTTTTTTTTCCAGGTCAGGCCTTCTGGAGGTGGAGAGAGGTTGTTACTGATCCCAAGAAACCTCCACTGAAGGTGGCTAGTAGCAGTGGGGTTAAGATCAAGTCTGTCTCCTACTCTGAAATGGGAACAATAGTAGCTCTTAAACACTGGGTGGTTTCAAGGATTCAAGCCCCTCCCTTGGGGCCTGGCATGCTGGGTTCATGAAATGAATTTGGAGACTGGTTGATTTCCGAGAACCTTTTCAACCAAGCTGTGTGCTTAGAACAAGGACAAGATTCTAGCTTCTGGCTAATTTTATAAAGGCTATATTATTACTATGTATACAGTTTTGATCTTTTTTTTCCCTACCTCTTTTGATCTTAAGGGTGGCTATGCACCACCCCTTTGTGCCTTTAAGACACTCAGTCCTCAGAAGGGATTAGACTTCTGTTGGCAGGCCCTTTCCCTTCCACCCCACTCCCATGCACACTTTGGACCTATTATCTCCATTGGGTTTATCTTAGTTCTACCCATTGTGTGGGAGCTCCTGCCCAGGCAGGACCAGCTTACTCTCCATGACCCCTTCCCTAGCCTATAACACAGTAGGTCTGCATACTCTACTACTTGCCAGGTACTATGGGTCCCTTCCCTTGACCATTTCAGGGGGTGATTCATCCTGCAGGGCCTTGTTGAGCCCTACTGTGTGCTAGGAACTATCTAGCCAGGGTCTTGGCAGTCTAGCTGGAGAAACAGCAGTTACCCAACTAAATAGTTTGAAGGCACTTTGAGAGAAATGAAACATTTACAACTGTTGGGGGCTCCCAGAGGGAAGGGAGTATAGAATGGGTGTTTCTTCAGTCTTTGTTAGTTAAACTGATTTCTATGGGGAGAAAAGATATTCTGTGGCAACTGAGACTTCCACCCAGGTTTACATTGCAGTCTTAAGGAGGAACTCACTGAATTCAGTGTCCATATGCAAAAAAGGTGTGTGTGTGTAGAAGAGTGATTTCTTCATGTTTGCAAGTGTGGTAAAAGATGCAGGCAATACTTAGAGAAAATTTATTTTTTAGAAGGAAGTTACTTTGTTGTACAACTCCTGTCACAGAGAGATTTTGAAAGGTGTTTAACAAGAACTATACATAAACACAAAAATTAGTTTTGGAAGATTTGAGATTAGAGGAGTGTTCTGGTCACCAGATGTCCGTTTTGAGGCCTCTTTTTTTCTTACTGCAGTAGGTTCCATCAGTGAAGGCTCAGTCCTGAGGCTGCCCAATGTGGGCACCATCCTGTCAGGATGCCTCCTTTCTGGGGGAGCTTACAACCCTGGTGAAGCCGCACCTCATCAAGTCTTTTTGTACAGGCTGTACTCATTCTGTCAGTGACGACCCAGGCTCTAGGGTTCAGAATTCAGCGAGGTCCTGATTTCTCGGTAGCTTTCCCATTCCTGTGCCATCGCTGGCCTCTTGTCAGTGGACCTCCCTAGGCCCCAGGGAGTGAGGACACTGGCTTCTGTGTCAAGGGAACTGAGGTACAGAGGACTCTTTGTGGAGGCAGCACCCACAGTGGCCAGTGCTTCTCTGGGGTCATCTCCCTCCACGTGCTGAGGGAACTGTGGCAAGGGTCCAGCTCATCCAGGCTTTAAAAAAATGAAACCCACTGGCTTTATCAGAAGGTGCCTGGCTGATGAGACCAGTGGTAATGATTTCATAGTTCTTACTGACCAGGGCTAGACTGTATGGCATTGTCCACAGAGTGCTCCCTGTCATCTGAGGACAGAAGCAGTCCTGAATCCAGAATGTGCAGGCTGTGTTTTTAACATGTCCCCAGGGTTCTGACCCATAACATTAGGGAGGAAACTTGGGAGCTAATGTCTGGCTCAGCCTGTCTAGTGGGCACAGGGAGACAGTAATCTAACCCTGGCTCCAGCTCCGTTCAGAGTGGCTGTGTCCTTGTCAGGAAAGTTCTTTCCATCCAGGGCCTTGATTTCCCCATCTTTAAAGAAGTTCATAGAAAGGTGGTTTGCAAACGATCCAGTGGGAGTGAGACAGGAACAGCAGAGTGAGCAAGCTCTGAGGTCCTATCCTCTGCTGTTGTAGGTTTCACATCCCGGTGGCCATGTGACTTTGAAGTGCATCCCTGAACCCAGCTCTGGCATTCAGGGATACCTTGGCTGAGTGCCCAGATAGCCCCTTCATGGTCCAGGCGCCCTAGGGTCTCTGGCCTCTCAGGGTGCTTCTCCATTCTGGCTGCCTTGCCCCCAAGCCTGGCCCTGACTGAGGCAAGAGTGAAACCCGTTGAGATTGCCCCAGCAGCAGCATTTCCCAACCAGTGGCGTGAAGACACTTGGGCCCTGGAATGACTAGGTCCTCTGCTCCAGTGACTCTAACCCAGCAGGGGTGGTAACCATTGTTTCTCGAAGCTGGAAACCAGGTGCTGAGGATGTCTCAGCCAGGTTAGGGTCTGGCTGAGACATCCTCATGAGCTGATCACACTGTCGCTCTGTTGCAGCTCTGACCCCTTGGACTTTGCTTCTTTAGGCAAGTCTGTTGTTACTAGAGCTGAGTCCCACAAAATCAGGAACTCCTTTATTGCCACAGACCAGAGCTCTTTGTCCTGGATGCTAGAGTGCTCTCTGAGTAAGACCTGCTCAGGACCAGGTCCTCAGGCAGACTCTGTGCTCTTGTCGTGAGTAGTGAGGTGGAGTCCACTGAGAGGGGTGGACTTGTGGGAGCTGGGGTGACCTGGCAGGTCTGGCTGACCTGACCTGCACTGTTTGGGCTTCCTGCTCAGAAGGCAGCTGCACTCATGGGCTGGGTGTAACCTCTGAAGGCTGCACAACTGGACCGAGGGATGTGGACACTCAAGAACTTCCTCTGCTGGTTTTTCAGCACCTTTTTTTCTTCTTTTTAAAAAGAAGTCTTTAACAACCCTATTAAGGTCTAATTTGCAAATCATAACATTTTAAGTTTATGGTCCAGTGGCTTTAGTAAATTAACAGTGATTTATAGTAAGTTTTAATGAATTTACTGTATCTAATTTTAAGACAGTTCATCATCCCTGAAAGATCCTTCATGCTCATTTGCTGTCACTCTGCATTCTCACCTCCAGTCCCGGTTCCCAGGCCGCCCTTGCCTTCCTTCTATCCATATGTGAACTCTTCAGGACATTTCATGTAAATGAAATAAGGCAGATTGCGGTCTTTGGAGTCTGGCTTCTTCAATAGCATAATATTTGAATGATCATTCATGTCATAGAATGAATCAGTACTTCTTATCCATTCCTCAGTTTCTTATAGCATTTTGCTTTTGTCCTAGCTCTTTTTGGCAGACTATGTGACCTTGGGCAAGTCAGTTCCCTTCTGTTGGCCTTAGAGGTCTCATCCTCAAAATGAGGAAGAGATTAAACTTCATCTCTGGTATGTTAAGAGTTAATATTTACTGAGCAATTGCTATATGCCTATACATTGTGCCAAACTCTACCTCATTTAGTCAGATTCTATTAATATTTTCACTTTACAGTGAGGAAACTAAGGCTCAGAGAGGTCACATTCCTCGGATCTTGGAGCTAGGATACATCATTTATTCATTTGAGCAATGTCCCTGCCTTCTTGGAGCTAGAGTTGCAGTAGGATAGATAGCCACATAATGTCAGGTGGTGGCAAGCATGAGTGAAAGGAAGAAGAGGGATTTTAGGTAGTATGGTCAAGGAGGGCTTCTTGGAGGAGATGGCATGAGGCAGAACTCTGAAGAAACCTGAAGAGTAGAGGCAGAGTCTTTCCAGGCAGGAGTCAGCTGGGCATTTCGAAGAACAAGGGCTGCCTCTGAGGTTCACTTCCTCCCTGGCATCCTGAGACTCTCACTTGAGTTTCTTTTTAAGATTTTATTGCCCTGGCCGGTTGGCTCAGTGGCTAGAGCGTTGGCCTGGCATGCGAAGTCCTGGTTCGATCACTGGTTAGGGCTCACATGAAAAGTATCTGCTTCTCTTCCCCTCCCTCTCCTCTTCTCTCTCTCTTCCTCTCTCGCAGCTAGTGTCTCGGTTCAAGCATTGGCCCTGAGCACTGAGGATAGTTCAGTTGATTTAAGCATTGGCCCCAGACGGATTGCATGGTGAATCCCAGTTGGGGCACATGAAGGAGTTTATCTCCCCTCCTCTCACTTCAAAAAAAAAAAAGAAAGAAAGATTTTATTTATTGATTTTACAGAGAGAAGAGAGGGGGTCTGAAGGAGAGGTATCAACTCATAGTTGCTTCACGTTAGTTGTTCATTGATTGCTTGTTATATGTGCCTTCTCTAGGCAAGCCCAGGGTTTTGAACTGGCAACCTTAGCATTACAGGTCACTGCTTTATCCATGCGCCACTACAGGTCAGGCTGAGTGGGTTTTTTTTTTTTTTTTGATGACAGAGATAGAGGGAGGGACAGATAGGAACAGACAGACAGGAAGGGAGAGAGATGAAAAGCATCAATTCTTCGTGCGGCACCTTAGTTGTTCATTGATTGCTTTCTCATATGTGCCTTGACGGGGGAGGGGGGTTACAGCAGACCGAGTGATCCCTTGCTCAAGCCAGTGACCTTGGGCTCAAGCCAGCAACCTTGGGCTCAAGCCAGCGACCTTGGGCTCAAGCCAGCGACCTTGGGCTTCAAGCCAGTGACCTTTGGGCTCAAGCCAGCAACCTTGGAGTCATGTCTATGTTCCCACGCTCAAGCTGGTGAGCCTGCGCTCAATCTGGATGAGTCCATGCTCAAGCCGGTGGCCTCGGGGTTTTGAACCTGGGTCCTCAGCATCCCAGGCCAATGCTCTATCCACTGCGCCACCACCTGGTCAGGCAGGCTGAGTAATTTAAAAAATATATATATATGTATTAAAAAGAATGTAATAGCCCTGGCCAGGTAGCTCAGTTGGTTAGAACATCGTCTAATACACCAAGGTTGTGGGTTCGATCCCTGATCAGGGCACATATAAGAATCAACCAATGAATACAAGAATAAGTGGAATGAGAAATCGATGTTTCTCTTTCTTTTCCCCCCTTTCTCTTTCTAAAATCAATAAAAATTTCTTTTTAAAAAAGAATGTAATAGGCCCTGGCCGGTTGGCTCAGTGGTAGAGCGTCGGCCTGGCGTGTAGAAGTCCTGGGTTCGATTCCCGGCCAGGGCACACAGAAGAAGCGCCCATCTGCTTCTCCACCCCTCCCCCTCTCCTTCCTCTCTGTCTCTCTCTTCCCCTCCTGCAGCCGAGGCTCCATTGGAGCAAAGATGGCCCGGGCGCTGGGGATGGCTCCTTGGCCTCTGCCCCAGGCGCTAGAGTGGCTCTGATTGTGGCAGAGCGACCCCCTTCCTGGAGGGGCAGAGTGTCGCCCCCTGGTGGGTAGAGCGTCGCCCCTGGTGGGCGTGCCGGGTGGATCCCGGTCCGGCGCATGCGGGAGTCTGTCTGACTGTCTATCCCGGTTTCTAGCTTCAGAAAAATACAAAAAAAAAATAAGAAAAAAAAAAAGAATGTAATATAAATACTGTATATATGTTATAAATAATAAACCCATATGTATCTACCAACAGGCTAATAAACTAGGATGTTATAGTATTTGAAGAACTCCTTTGTGGACACCCTCCTCCTCCAGAAAGAACTACACCCTGAGTTTTGCAGTATCATTCCATGGTTTTCCTTATAGTTTTCTAACATTTGTGAATATTCATAAATAGTGTCTTCTCTGCTGTACAGTTCCTTCTGGGGTGTGCTTTGTTCACAAATATTTGTGAGCTAGTGTTGAAGTTGGGTCTACGTAGTTCACTATTCTCACTGCTGCATAGGATTTATTATATGAATATATTGTGATTGTCAATTCTGTTGATGGACGCATGGGTGGTTTCCAGATCTGACCATCACACACAGTGTAGGACCCTCCCATGTGTGTCTCCTACAGCTGCGTGATGCACGTGTAGACGTCTCACTGTGGGCATGTTTCTGTGTGTCGAGTTGCTGCAAGGAAACCTGTGCGTAGGCAGAATGAGTGCTAAAGAGATGAGAGAGACCCTCCTGGCCAGGGAACATCTGGAAGAATGTGTGTCCTCTCCAGGTGGGGAACATCTTTGAGAAGTTTTAATTTATTTAGGCCTAGCTCTAAGCTCTCAGTGTCGTCTTCATAGAATGAACTACCTGGCACTGTAAGTGGACTGTTCAGGCCAAGGCAGAGATTTTGAACAAATCTATAATTCCTATGTATCTTGAGTATTATACTGTACAGTCCTCCCCCTCCCCAAACCTACCCCCCTTGTATCCAGTAAATGTGTCCATGGATGTGACATACATGGCATCATGGAATGGGGCCTCTACCTGTGGTTGGCCCCACCAGGGAGGACAGGGTTACAGGAAAAGTTCAGCACGAGGCCACAGACTCAATACGTTTTTTCAGCCCTGCAAGCCCTCTGATAGGTTGTTTAAAGGCAACGGTGTCTCCTGTGTGCTCAGCACTTTATAGTGTTACAGAGCCATGTCTCAACCCTTGGCTCATTTCTTTGTTCCTGCCTGCCCGTGGTCAGTGGTTGGGGGTGTGGCGGAGTCCCAGACCCAGCCCACAGATGAGGAGGTGGAGGCTCTGAGAGGTCTTTGAAGTCAACTAATTTTCAACTTCTGACATCTCTTTGTGGCTGACCTTCTTTCTTCCTCTGCAGCCACCCTGCCCAGGTTGGGCACGCTCCTGCCGTGTGTAGGGAGTGCCTCGCAGTGTGGGGGGAAGCATCACTCTGCGGTCGCAGTGTGGACAGGACAGCAGAGCCCCCTTGCCTGCCTGTCTTCTTTCCCCGCGGACCAGGGAGCTGCTTGGCTCATTCTCCAGCCAGTCCTCCCCCTACTCCTCACAATAAAGTCAGGACTTTTGAAATGGATTCCTCAGGGACGGGGCTGCTCTGGGAGGCGGAAGGGCAAGAGGTCAGCCTGACTGGTGTTGACTGGGACAACATCCTGCTCTCTTGCCCCTGACGCTTGGCACAGGAGACAGGGAATTTGGATCCTTGCCAGGCAGAGAAAAGTGTCTCGTTTACATGTCCTCACCTCCCTCTTTCAGGTCTAGTGTCTTTTCCCACGACCAAGGAGCCTGTAGACATGGTTAAGTATGAGATGACCAACCGTGTGCTGGGGATGTGGATACTAAACCAGCATGGACAGTCTGGATTTCTCTACTAATGTGTCTGTGCTGGGAGTGACTCACCCCTAACCCGGTGGGGGGAGGGGCAACTGGGAGGGTGGCGTATGTGAACTCCAGATGTTGCATGTGCCCTTGGGTTTGGCATTGGGCGTGTTTTAGCGTGAAGGACCTCAAAGAGCATTGTTAGGACTGCATTGAGCTGCATGGTGAGGTGGTGTGGAGGCACATTCCCTCAGCGGAACTGGGCCAGAGGGCTTCAGGCAGGGTTAGTGAGCAATTAGCATGTCCCAGCAGGAACCCCAACCTCTAGCCTCATTCCTGGGGCCAAGGGTTGGATTAATGAAGTGGGTCCTGAGAGACCTGAACTTGAACAAGTCTCATCTATAGGATGTCATTCTTGCACTGTGTATTGTTCATTCCTTTGCCCAGTAGCCATTCAAATAACTGCAATTAATAGGATGCAAGAGGCTAGACAAGGGGGCCCCCCTGGATGCCACCACTGCAGGGCTGCAAGGGCAGGCTCTGGCTTCTGTCAGCCTCACCTCAGCTCTTGTCACAGGCAGAAGGGATTTTTATCTTTCTGTGATTGTAGCCTTTGAAGATGAGATCTTGGGCTTTGCCTTATAAATTCTGCACAAAAGCATGATTCCTAATGGCTATACCAGCCCTCAAAATGCCCATTTAAAAAGCTGCCAAGTAGCCCAGTGATGCTTTTGGAAAGCCTAAAGCCAAGTTTTCAGACTACCAGCTTCGTGAGGCTGCTGGGAGGTTTGTGGTAATTCCATGAGCCTCAGTTCCTTAACCCTTGCCCATGGTCTCAGGACCAGCACCCCTGGGGCCTGGGAGGGCAGGGTGCCCCTTATAAGTAGGCAGAGTCATGGGCAGTCCCACTGAGATATAGCTTACTGGTTAGTCACAGAGGGGCCACAACTCCTCAGTTGCTGAGTCCTATCTCCTGGTAGGAGCCACAGGGCCCAAACTGGGCTCCACCCGGCACCAGCCACACCCCAGCCGTGCTGCTGCCTTGTACTGGGTCTGTGCTGGCCTGCACAGTGT
This sequence comes from Saccopteryx bilineata, assembly GCF_036850765.1. Taxonomy (NCBI): domain Eukaryota; kingdom Metazoa; phylum Chordata; class Mammalia; order Chiroptera; family Emballonuridae; genus Saccopteryx; species Saccopteryx bilineata. The sequence goes on along the minus strand of NC_089499.1, from coordinate 57,702,774 downwards.
CCTGGGCCCTCTTTCCTCACCCTAATTCAGCCCCAGAATTTTGTAGTTGTGTCTGAGGGTGTGAAGTGTTGGCCCTGGGAAAGTGCACCCCCATGCTGCCAGCAGTGCCCTCCTGGAGACCCTTTGTGGTCCCCAGGAACTAGGAGCACATGACTCTGTCTGGCTCCTTGGGATATACACCCCTAGGCCCTTGTACATTGTCAGGCGTCCAGGACTATAATGCACATGTCCATCTCTCTCCTGGGCCACAGCCACCCCACATCATGCTGCAGTGCCGCAGAGATCATGGCTGTCCTCTTTTTCCATACCATGCGCTACAAGTCCCAGGACCCCCGGAACCCTCACAACGACCGCTTTGTGCTCTCCAAGGTAGGAGCTCAGCCTCTTTCTTTCATTTGTTCATTCTTTCTTTTTATTAATGTATTTATTTTTAGGGAGAAAAGAAGCAATAGAGAGAGACAGAAACATTGATCTGGTTCTTTATGTGCCCTGACCTGGGTATCGAACTAGCAACCTTTGTATACTGGGACGACACTCTAACCAACTGAGTTATCTGGCCAGGACAGCCCACATTTTTCTGTGCTGTGCCAGCACCCCTGGGCCACAGCGTGCTCCCTCAGGAGGTGCATTGCAGCAGGGTTTGGGATGGGGCACCCTGTCCTGCCCCACCCCTCCTGCCTAAGAATCGCAGACATGCCACAAACCCCTGAAATTCATTTGTACACAGGCCTGGCTCTGTGGCCTCTTGTTTCTCAGGGCACCAGAGCTTAGAAGTCTGTCCAAGTCTGCTCCTATGCCAGCAACCAGGGATTAGGGCGGCCGGCTGCCTGCTGGGGTTTTGGCTTCAGCCGGCTGGCCTCACAGCTGTGCTCCCCCTGCACCTGTCCTGTCCTAGGGCTTACTCAGCCCTGGCTGTGGGAACTTCAGGCTGGAGAGGAGAAAAGGAGGGGATGTGGCCTTCACTTGGTTACTTCCTTAAAATGGATACCCTGGCTGGCAGGCTGGGCCAGGTTGGGCCAGGCCCTGCGTTTGAGTGTGTGATAGAAACAGCCCCCCAGTGTTCTGACCCTTCCCTCCACTGTCCCTGGCAGGGTCACGCAGCTCCCATCCTGTACGCTGTCTGGGCTGAAGCCGGCTTCCTACCTGAGGCAGAGCTGCTGAACCTGAGGAAGATCAGCTCCGATTTGGATGGGCACCCTGTCCCAGTAAGTGCACCCCACCAGGAGCTACACAGGCCTCTGTCTCTACTTCCTGTTTCCCAACACATGTCAGAAGAGGGGCAGGGGCACCCGCTGAGGAGCTGAAGGTGTTGCAAGGCGGAAACGGCATTGACGTGAGGACCCCAAGCTGATGCCAAAGGGCGAGGCCTTTCGAGGCGCCAGCCCAGGGTGCTTTGGGTCAACTGCAGAGACACCCTCTCCCCAAGCACCAAACACCAAACACCCAGCTTCCCTTCCCTGCTGGGCCTCCCTGGCCATATAGGCACAGCTGGGGAGAAGAGAGAAGTTCACAGTGTCAGTAGGGGGGTTGCAGGATACTGGTGATGCCCCAGGGGAGGGACCTAGTTTGCTCCTCCGGGTCTAATCCCTCCAGGTGTTTAGAGTTCATGGGTTACCGTGGAACCCCCGCCCCCAATCTGGGCACCCACTAGGGCCAAGTGTTCAGTCAGTTTTGTCACGAATTCTGGCCACTGTGTGAGGTAGATGATGTAGGCTCCCTTTTACTGGCCTAAGGTCACACACCTCCCTGGTGGGCAGAGCTGGTATTTGGACCACACCCACAGTTACTGCTATATGGGAATGGGAAGTCAACACTCTAGGTGCCCAATGTAGGGCAGCCAAGACCAGGCTGCCTTGTGCCGAGCCTTTGCAGACCTAGGCTATGTGGCTAAGTCTGGGTGGGGACATGGCTCTGAGGCCAGGATCCTGGGAGGTGAGTTGCTTCCTACTCTGCCCTGTGAGTAACTGTGGCCCTCTGTTATGACAGAAACAAGCTTTCACCGATGTGGCCACTGGCTCCCTGGGCCAGGGCCTTGGGGCCGCTTGCGGGATGGCCTACACAGGCAAATACTTCGACAAAGCCAGGTAAAACTCCCGTTCCCCACACCCACCCTCAGTAGTTTTGGGAGGGGTTCTGCCTCACCCACTGCCACTAGGCACCTCCTTTTGCCCGAGTAGGAGCTGAGTAACAGTGCATGTGTGGCCTGAGGCTGGTACTGTGACCAGGTCCCTTTTCAGATGAGGAAATAGGCTCAAGGGAGGGAAGGGGCCTGCCCACAGTCCCTTGACAGAGACTGGTGGGGCCAGGTTGAGCCCAGAGTTCATGCTCCTGACCACGTGCTCTTTGTCTCAAGTGCTTTGTATGTCTAAGTGCCCCAAGCCCAGGCTGAACCATTTGCCTTTATCATGGGAAATGAGAAGATTTTGTATTTGAGAGGGTTCTGGGCATCCCTGATCCCCACCTATCAGCCAGAGTAGAAAGACATCAGAGAGAGTGACCTGATCATAGAGATTTGCTGCCCCAGCGCCAGGTAGTTTGGTTTAGAGGCGGATTTCTGCCTCAGTGCTGTTCACTGTGGCCCCGTTTGGCCTGCAGACTGATCTCTGTTGGGGGAAGGAGAGGAGTGTTGGCTTAGGCTTTAAGGAAATCACTTGTCAGTGGTTTCTCAGGCCATAGTGATCAGTGTTGTAGGTGTTCACCTTGATAAGCCCCCTATGGGCCAAGTGGTGACATGAATACAATTATGCGTCCCACCGATGGGGAACCTGAGGTAAGGTGTCGTAGAGGCAGGAATTGAGCCCAGGACGTGCATTGCGAGTCCATATCCAGCGTCTCCACACTGTTTGAGGGGCCCAAGGGAAGCACAGGAGTTTCAGGGAGCCCTGTAGGTAGGAAGCGTCCTAGAAGAGGGTCTGATGGAACCTGGCCTGCAGGTGGCCTGCAGGAAGGGCCCCGCTGTGCAGTGGTGGCTTCCCTAGTGCCCTACAGTCCTCCCCTGGTAGAAGGGGTACAGCCAGGCTGGTCGTGGAAGCGTGGTGGTGACTGCAGGCCCACCAAAGACAGGTGGCTGCGAGGAGCCTACCTGTGTGCCACATTGCAGTGAACACCTACTGGGTGTAGGGGAAGGGCTCCTGGGACTGGCTGGGAGTGTCACCTGGCAGCATAGCATTTGCCTTCAGTCCCCAGTGGCATGTGTGTTTAAGAGTACTGTATTTGGCACAGAACCAGAGATGTAAGTTAATTAGTCCCTATAGTTGCTTGAAATAATTCCCTGTGAAGTGTCATTTCCTGACCCTAACATAATGCAATGAACCAGTGAAGGGAGAAGCTTTAACTGGGTGCCCAGCAGCAGGGTTGGCTAAGGCTCAGGGCCTAGACTGCACTGGGACAGTGAGGGTGGCAAAGGTGTCGAGGGAGTCATCAGGCCAGGCCCAGCTCTGTCGGGTGTGCCCTGATAGGGCAGGTCTGGCCTCTGGGTCACCCAGCCACCAACAGTGAGCATGCATCAAATTGATCTTCTACTTCTTTTTTAACGCAGTTTTTTTGGTTTGAAAAATACAGACAGGTATTAAAAAGAAATGAACATTTTCTTTATTCTTAACCACTCCCCCTTTAAATCTAACTTAATGTATCATATTTCCTCCATATTATTGTTGAGAAGAAACTTACAAGTTTGTAATCTTAGTATTTATATACTTTTACATTCTGCTTTTTAGAAACACCTAAACATTGTTAACGTTTTCTCACATTGTAACTGTCAAGGGCTAGTTTTACTGATTGTGTGCTGTTCTGTTTTATGAGTCTGCTGTAACCTGTGTAGGCAGTGCTCCGTGGTTGGACATTTCAGAGCTTTTAAACTCCTCTGCAACAAATGTTGGCCCTTCATTTAGGGTTTCTTCTCTTTTATGGTAACGCGGAGCTTCGGGGTGAGCCCTGGCTTCTGTGGGGCTCCAGTGTCTTCCCCGGGACTCCAAGATGCCCTGCTGACCTGAGCCTGTAGGCCCCAAAGGACCAGTCTGACTTCCTTGGTTCTCTTTCTGGGGAGTTCAAGTTCCGTACAGGCCTCTGACTCAGCCCCATCAGGCTTCTGTGCCAGACCTGACCCCCTGTAGGACGCAGCTTCAGATAAGCCTCTGGGAGTGTGGGACTGGGGGCCTTCTGCTCCTGGCTAGGAAACTGGTGCCATGGTCTGTTGGAGGCTACAGAAGGGAAGAATGGGGGACTCCTCCTTGACCTGACCTGCAGAGGTGCTGAGTCATGCTGACAGTGCCAAGGCTGTCCCCGCCCCTTTCTCTAGCTCCCCTTGGCTCGGCCCTACCACAAGGAGGCCTGGGGATCCCAAACACTCAGCTGCAGCCAGCTCCAGTGCCCCAGCTCCATAACCGCTTCCTGCTGCAGCAGCAGGGCAGCTGTGTACCCTCTGAGTCCATCCAGGCACCAGCCTCTCCCTGGGCCATGCAGCTGGACACTGGATAGGGGGAACGGGCTCTCCCTAGTCCTGCTGCTCCTCCCTCTGCATGCCTTCCTAGGCCTCCCTAGGAATGGACAGTCTGGGCTGGGCTGTCAGACCAGCGTTTGACTGAATGCTCACTCAGGCATGACCTTCAGACAAGTCTCTTGACCTTTGAGCCTGTTTCCTTGTCTGTGTTTTGGGAATAACAACCGCATTAACCTTCCCTAAAGGGTTACTCAACATAGGGCCCAGCACCTTGTTGGAGCCCCTAGGGACCCTAGATGCCACATGCCAGCTGTGCATGAGGTTTTTGTTTCAATGCTTGTGGCCACTGCCCCTCGGCCATGCCCTCACATCTGGTTGATGTTGGGAATGGGAATATGTAGAGGCAGAGTGCCTGAACTGGTCTCCCTGCCTCTAGCCTCACCGCCTTGGCTCCACACTTTCCCTGGTCCAGGGAAGGTTCTATTCACTGGGTAACAAGTTCAGTGCTCTTTTTATCACGTCGCGCTGCCCCTAATAAGATCATGGTTGTTTGTGTTGAGGGCAGAAGGCCTCTGGGATGGAGAAAACCCAGGCCTAGCTCCTCTTATCTTTGGCAAGAACCAGCCTCGGACTGTAGGGAGAGTCCATCCTGTGAGGCACCTGTCACATCATGAGTTCCCTCATTAGCTGGTGCTCATTCCTCGCCCGAGGGCCTCTCCCTCTAGGGTGCTGCTTGGTGCACCTTCCAGCCTCCCCAGCCAGCTCCTTCCAGCAGAAAGGTCCTCTTTCCCTCTGGCCCGCCCAGAGAGTCCCAGGGCTCCCCCCTCACTCCCGTCTGTGGGAGGGCGGAGAGAAGTGGGCGCACCCCTGCAGCAGGTACTTCAAGCCCCTCCTGCTCCTTTGTCCCAGAGGACATTCCTTTTTTCTCGTGCCCTAACAACCCCTGATTCCAACTGTTACTGCTGCTGTACTTTCTGGGGCTCCTGACAGCTTCCTCACAGCCATTTCCTCCTGGGGTGGGCCTCAGGGAGCTGATGGCACTGTTGTACATCATGGGTGGCAGCTCCTTTACCCAGAGTACAGGCTCCATGGGAGGGACAGCCCAGAAGCACGGCGGCCTAGGTGAGACGTGCCAGCCTCATACCTACTCCCTGTCTGCAGCTACCGTGTCTATTGCCTGCTGGGAGATGGGGAGCTGTCTGAGGGCTCCGTGTGGGAGGCCATGGCCTTCGCTGGCATCTACAAGCTGGACAACCTCGTTGCCATTCTTGACATCAACCGGCTGGGCCAGAGTGACCCCGCCCCCCTGCAGCACCAGTTGGATGTCTACCAGAAGCGCTGCGAGGCCTTCGGGTAGGTACGAGGCTCTGGCCTAGCGCCCGCACAGCATGGGCGCCATAGTGGTAGAAGCTTTGCAAGTGCAGGGGCTGAAGCCAGAGGCTAATGAGTCTCCCTTTTTCAAAGTTGCAGCCCAGGCTACCTCATGGATTTGGGGGAAGGCCCTGCTTTAAGTGAGTCCCTATCAGTGGTTGTGTGGCACGATAGTTCTCAGAGATTCCACACAGTGTTCTCTCACGCATCCTCTCTTTGTTCTGAGGTATGTGGGGGGTGCACGGTGTGAACCAGGCTTGCTCGTTTAGGCTAAGGGACATGTAGGGGTTTGAACACTGGTCAGCTGGCTGCCCCCTGTGCCTGGCTCCAGCTAGCCAGTGACGAGAACCAACCTCCTCTCCTAGTGAAATGGGAAAAAGGGTTCTCAGACTCCCCCATGGGCCTGGAAAGGTTGTGAATTCAGAGTCATGTGTTACAAAGCAGGGGTGGGGGGTCATTCTGGGTGGGTGTTAGCCAGCAGGGCTCTCACCTCAAATACAAGCTACTCAGCAAGTAGGACTCTGAGGGCCCCAGGCTCAGGTCTGGCTGAGGGAAAAGAAGGAGACAGACTGTATAGGACTCTGGCCTGGGCTCTGAGGGCTGAGGACCCTTTGTGGATGTTTCAGTGACCAAGGAAGGTCGAGGTGGAGTTACAGTACTGGATTGCACAGGAGAGACAGTTTGTCACCTCTAATGACTGACCTTTTAGAGGGAGAAGGTGAAAGCAGCAAGTGTTAGAGTATAACCCAGCAGCTGGGTCTGTGTCTAACTCTGTGATTGAAGGCAGATTCCTTAAGTCCTGGTTCCATCACTAACTTGCTCTGTGACCCCCACCTTCAGCGTCTCAGTTTACTTGTGTGTAAAATGGGGGTGGCAGGGGCACACCCCACCCCCCAGGTTGTGATGAAACTTGAGTGGGCTCCTGTGTGTAGTGCTTGGCCAGTGCCTGCACAGAGTGCACTTGCTATCTACTGTTTTCATTGTTAATAATATGCCATAAAGAGTCCCAAAAGGGATCGCTCTAAAGAGAAAGGTTGCCCTGTGGCTTTCTTCTAGATATTTGACAACATGGCTCATTTGAAAGTATCCAGCACCACATCCAGCATCTGTGGACTGATCAGATAAATAAAAATTGAGCCCAAAAATTCAAGAATCCAAATAGGCAGATTCCAAACCCAGTGCATCGTCCCCAAAGCAGCTTTTGTTAGTAAATGAGTAGAAAAGAGAAAATAAAATCCAGATTGGAAACAAGCGGTTCAGACTCCTCGACTCCTCCAGCCCTTTCCCAGATCGCAGCTGTGCCATGGGCAAGGGCGGGCCTTCCCCTGGGGTTCCCCCTCAGGGTCCTCAGGCACTTGGCCGTGCCCCTCACTCCCCCACCCTGTCCCCAGCTGGCACAGCATCATTGTGGACGGACACAGTGTGGAGGAGCTCTGCAAGGCCTTTGGCCAGGCCAAGCACCAGCCGACAGCCATCATCGCCAAGACCTTCAAGGGCCGGGGGATCGCAGGTCTGTATGCACAGCCTCCCTCCCCCCCTGGGCTCTGTGGCTAACAGAGGGTGGGCATTTCAATGAAGGGAGCATGTAGTGAGTGCACTGTGGCTGGTGACTCTGGTCAGCATGGCTGAGCTAGAATTGAAACCCAAGTCAGGCTGGCCTTGGCTAAGTGGCCTGTGTAGGCAGGAGGAGAGGAGGGACGTGGGGAGGGCTGGTGGGTAAGGACAGAAGACACTGGGGGGAGACCACCCCAATACCCCCTCCCTGGCTGGCTCTTACAGAGCATCCTTGACAACTCCAGCTCTCTGCCCTGAGTCCAGCAGAGAGCCCTGGGAGAACCTGGAAAGAACTGGCTTCTCCGTTGGAGGGGCGTGAGCACGACAGCCCTCAAGCAGTAGAAAAGGGCTTAGCAGAGGCCAGTGTGGGTGGAGAGCCTGGGAGGATCTGGAATATGGTTGCTATGCCAGGCATGCGGGTAATGTCAGATGGGAAATGGGACTGGAAGTGATCCAAGGACACAGGGAGTCTGTGCCAATAGAGGGCCTAACTGCAGGCTCTGGGCTGGCTCCGCTGTGGCAGGTGCCCTGGCTGTCCCTGTCTGCTTGGGGCTCACAGCTCCCTCTGCCTCTGTGGACTCAGTAATTGAGGGCATTTGCTGCTATCTAGGAACAGGGGCCTGTGTGGAAGGTGGTGGACGTTGAGGAGAGGCCTCTGAGATTTCCCAGCCTCAGTACTGCGGCCTGACCCCCGTTCCTCAGCTGTCACCACTGGGTGGGACATGGAAGCCTCGCAGCTTCTGGGGGGGGGCTTCTTGGGGGTCCTTGGGGCTGCTGGGTGCTACCTAGGAGGGTCAGTGCTTGGCTCTGCTCAAGCCAAGGTGGCCTTGGAGGTCCCCACAGAGCAAGGCGCCATGGTGGTAGTGGTGGGCCTGCTCTGGAGCCCACTGATATGCAGGTGATCTTGGCAGTTCGAGGCCTCAGCTTTCCCTCCTGATGGCCAAGAGCCCAGCCCAGGCAAGAAACTGAGTATGATTTCTATGGCAGGCCCCTGCCTGTGGGCTTGGGCTGGGAAGGTGACATAGAAGAGAATGGGACAGGGCGACCCACCCGTGCCTGCTCCCTCCCCATTCTGGCTGTGAGCTGCTAGAGGACTAGGTGTCCAGTCTGTGGGGACTGAGCACGTGAAGTTCTGGTCACCGTGACTCTCCTTTTCTGACCCCTGTGGTGCCCAGCAAAGGGCTCTGTTTGACTCCGATGACACCATTCCCCCCTTTTCTCTGACCTTTCCTCTATGAGTGGAGGGCCAGGCCCTGCAGAGTAGCTTCCTGGCCCTGTGGGAGCCTCCACCTCACCTGGCCCTCTGCCCTCCTGTGTTGGACCTGCAGGGGTAGAAGATAAGGAGTCTTGGCATGGGAAGCCCCTCCCCAAAAACATGGCTGATCAGGTCATCCAGGAAATCCACAGCCAGATCCAGAGCAAAAAGAAGATCCTGCCAACTCCCCCTCAGGAGGACGCCCCATCTGTGGACATCATCAACATCCGCATGCCCACTCCACCCAGCTACAAAGCTGGAGACAAGGTAGAGTCGGTCCTTGCTTTTCTGGACCAGCTGGGTGGGGTGGCCATGGTTCTCTGGAGGACTGGGAAAGGGAGGGGTCATTGAGCCAGTTCCTTCATGGAAACAGCCAGCTCTGGAATCATTTACCTGCAGAGGATCAGAGGGCAAGGGACTTGCCCACAGTCACACAGCAAGCTACTGGCAGCACTCTGATCAAAGCAACACAGCTCCTGAATTTCCCATCCCTGGTCCATCAGGGCCTTGGCTTGAGCTCAGGACTGGCCTTTATCTGGCCTGGCAAAGGCTAGGGAGACCTGGCCAGCTCCGGGGCCCTCCTCTGGGTACATATGTCTGTGCAACTGGCATCAGGCTTTCTGACTCAAAGACTTGCAGTGTATTCCTGCATAGAGCGGGGTATGTTTGCAGACCTCACTCACAGGGTAGAAGTTGGGGGTGTTAGGATATCTCTGGGGCAAGGGACCGCAGGGACTCAAGTTCATTGTAGAAGTTCTCGTTGACAACCTTACAGGAGTTAACTTTGTACAGGGTCGTGTGTTGTTGGGCTTTGCAGTTTTCATTCTTTTGCTCCCTAAAAGGTGTAGTCCTCCACAGGCTGTACAGGACTTGAGGCCACACCTCACACCCACTCACAGCCGTGCTCAGCCTTCCCACTCTCCTCTCCACAGATAGCTACCCGCAAGGCCTACGGGCAGGCCTTGGCCAAGCTGGGCCACGCCAGCGACCGTGTCATTGCTCTGGATGGGGACACCAAGAATTCCACCTTCTCCGATCTCTTCAAAAAGGAGCACCCAGATCGCTTCATCGAGTGCTACATTGCTGAGCAAAATATGGTGGGTGCCGGAGTGGGCAGGTGGGCATAGGGCCAGCCGCCGTCTCGAGGGAGAGGTTTGAGGGGTGCGGGGGCAGGGCTAGAGCCCTCTTGCTCCTTTGGGAAGGTACGTTGGCTGTGCCAGGTACCTCCCAGGTGCCCAGGGAGACCCCAGAACAGCTAGGACCCAGCATTGACCCTTGATCTCAAGTAGCCACAATTAGGAGGGAGTGTCATGCCAGCGTAAATAAATGGAATGAGCAGGTGTGCAGACAGAAGAGCTGAATGGGGCTGCAGGTGCACACAGGAGGGGTTGCACATAAGTGAGGCATTGTGGTAAATGGACTGTCTGGAGCAAAGGGCCTTCTAGGTAGAAAGTGAGGCTGGAACATGATGGGCTCACCAGTGAAGGTTGCTGAGCTCTTTTAAGCACAAGTCTCCTGGCCCACCACACACACTGTTAGCAGCCCTTTGTCAGGAACTGAGGTAGAGAAATACGCAAGGGTATTTTCTTCTGTTTTTTGAAATAATTGCTTCTTTTTGCTGAGGAGCCCTGCCTGGCCTGCAGGCTTTTAGGGACCGAGAGCTTCCTCCCTCTGGAGGCTGCTGGCCCTAACATGTCCAAAGTTCTTCCTGCCGAACCTGAAGTTCTCTCTCATGGCTTCCAGCCTTGGCAGCTGGAGAGTCCAGACTATACTGGCAGGGCGTGGAGGCTGGGGAGGCCCCAGGATCTAGGGAAGGAGCGCTCATGTCCGCAGTGGGTTTCAGAGCTGTGGGGGTGGAGTTAATCTGGAACCAATACCCGTACTCAGTGCTGCTGGGCTGGTGCCTCCACGGGCATCCAGGGTGAGGGAGGATGGGTCTCTGCAGAGGCCTTGGGGTTGGCAAGGAGATGGGTGGAGGAGGGTTTGCACAGGGTGGGAAGGATAGGCACCTGTGCTCAAACTTGACTAGCCTGCTCTGTGAAAGGCGTTGGTTGTTGCTGGGGGTGGGGGGAATTTCCCCCCGGATGCTAATTTTGAAAGAACTCATAAAATAGTGATTTCGAGTTGTTGGAGTTCAATATTTGGAAACAGACTGTGGAGTGCATGGATGTGCAGGAGTCACTTACATGGGGGAGGAGGAGAATTCCCAGGCACTGGGATGACAGCACCCCGGCCACCTCTCCCTCCTCGGCCCCCAGGTGAGCATCGCCGTGGGCTGTGCCACACGCAACAGGACCGTGCCCTTCTGCAGCACTTTCGCAGCCTTCTTCACACGAGCCTTCGACCAGATCCGCATGGCGGCCATCTCCGAGAGCAACATCAACCTCTGTGGCTCCCACTGTGGCGTGTCCATCGGTGAGTTGAACCTGTAACTCCCCTGGACTCATGGACCAGGCAGTAAGCAGGAGGTGGGTCTGTGGATGGGGTTTCACTCCAGCATGTCCTTTCCCACATCCTAGGGGAAGACGGGCCCTCTCAGATGGCCCTAGAAGACCTGGCCATGTTTCGAGCAGTCCCCATGTCAACTGTATTTTACCCAAGTGACGGGGTGTCTACAGAGAAGGCGGTGGAATTAGCAGCCAATACAAAGGTTGGTCCTGCTGGCAGCTGGCTTTTCCTTGAAGGAAGGAGGGGAGGTCAGCATGCAGGTCAGAGCGGGTCATTCACTGCCCCAGAGTGATGTCTCCTGACCTTGCCCCTGGCATTTGTAGCTTGTACAAGTTAGGCTAGGAAAAACGAAATGCGTACCACCCTTCCTGCCATGTGGCAGGATTACTAATCGATCATCATGCTTTTTCTCCGCTGAGAATCCAGGCAGCTCCTGTCAGTGTGGCAGTTGATTCCTATCTGGCCTCCTTAGTTGGATTCGCTAAGACATAATGAGCAACATGGCCCTGACCAAGAGCTGTGCTGCCAGAGACCAGGGTGCTCTGAGGGCCCGGGCCATGCTGGTGCTATCTGGGGAAACAGGCCCACTTGGAGGCCACTATGCCTGATGGAAAACTCATTTTCCGTCTGGGACTTGGGGCTGGAGAAGCCGTTGGGACCCTGTTGCTTAGGGGGAATGTTTGGAGAGGTGTGTGCCTCACAGGGTGAGAAAGTCCTTTTTCCTGCTGGAGGAGCAGCTATCAAGAGGTGACTAACAGACACCTCCCTGGGAAACACCATGTGGAGGGCATTTCTGGAAAGACTTGGCTATTCCAGGTTGGATGTGCTGCGTCCTGTGATCCTCAGTTGTTCTGTGTCGCTCCAGGGCATCTGCTTCATCCGGACCAGCCGCCCAGAAAACGCCATCATCTACAACTACAACGAGGATTTCCAAATCGGACAAGCCAAGGTCAGTGTGGTTCCTGCCTTGTGAGACCTCGCAGAATGGCCCCCCTCAGGCCAAGAGTCCCTGAGCCTCTCTGACCTCGTGTCACCCCCAGGTGGTCCTGAAGAGCAAGGATGACCAGGTGACTGTGATTGGAGCTGGGGTGACCCTGCATGAGGCCTTGGCTGCTGCTGACCTGCTGAAGAAAGGTGAGGAGGGAGAGTCCCAGGTAGTCAGATTGGGCACTGACTGCGTATTAGGTCTTGAGGGTGGGAAGTAATTTTATCTAATTAAATGCTGATAATAGCCACTCTGAGCACTTACTATGTGCCCAGCATGATGCTGAATTCTGGGGCAGTAGTAGCCACAGTCCTTGCCCTGTGGTTTTAGAGTTGAGGTGCCCAGCACGGTGGTGATATCAGACCCTGGTGCCTGTCAATGGGGTTGACTCACCACTCAGCTGGGTACTAGTTAAGTAAGTTATTTAGCATCACTATCCCTCAGTTTCCTCATCCACAAAATGGAGATGTTGTCACTTTCCCATGGGGCTATCCTAGTGATTCAGTGAGTAATAACCTGATGTTATTTCTGTTGCAAGTTTGAAAATGTTAGCCACTGGTAAAGTAGGGGGACAGCTGTTAGCCTCCCCTACAATAGAAAAACAGTAGACGTCACGTCTCAGCTGTGCTGAGCATGAAGGAGAGGGCAGATGTGGGTGTCCTTAGGGCAGTGACCTCAGGTGCGTGTAGGACGTCTGCTGAGCAGTGAGGCCGAGGCAGGAGGAGTGGTGTGCACAGAGCTCTGAGGAGCTGGAGGAAGATGGGCTGGAGCAGCCAGGGGAAGCCTGACCAGCAGGGCTGGAAGTCCGTGGGGAGGCATGGAGGAGTTGGACTTGTCCTTCTGAGGTCATTCTGCTGGGTCATTATCTGACCTACACCCTTGCGCCTGCCCACGGGCACAGCTTCCCTCCCCCCGTCCCAGGGGCACATGGCTTAGATCAGACATTTGGAGCTGCCTCTCTGGCTTCCCCTCCATTTTCAAAAGCATTGGGCTGGATGAAGGGAAGCTATGCAGACCCCACACAGGCCACTTGGAGTTCTTTGACTGTCCAACGGCCAAGACCCCCTGGCCCAGGGTGTGAGGGAAGAGAGACCAGATACTCTTGACACAGGCTAGGGAGGCTCCCGGGAAGAGGTGAGTGGGTGCAGAATGCCAGAGTTCATGGGCACCATTTGTCAGAGGAACAGGGCAGGCCACTGGGGCTTGACAAGGACAAGCTCAGCGGTGAGAGCAAGGGGACAGCTGGTCCTCCCCAGGACGGGCAGGCCACAGGCTGGGCTTTAGCAGTGTGACAGCTTTCAGGACACCCAGCCAGCCCCCCTCCTGGGGGCTCATTGAAGGGCAGACTCACAGAATCCAGCCCATTCCCCTCACCGTGCCCCTGAATCTTCTCCCTCACAGAGAAGATCAACATTCGCGTGTTGGACCCTTTCACCATCAAGCCCCTGGACCGGAAACTCATTCTTGACAGTGCCCGTGCTACAAAGGGGAGGATCCTCACGGTGGAGGACCACTACTATGAAGGTAAAGGGGCCTGGGCCAGAGAGCCAGGGCCGATGGGTCAGGAGAGGGCCCTGGGGGCACAGGGCTCGACATCCCTCCTTTTCCCAGCCCTAGGAGGGCAGCTATGGCCCAAGAAACCCAGAGCTGTCCTCAGAGCAGCTGGCACTTGCCTCTTAGGCCTCACTCAGGCTGGGCCTGGGAACCCAGTGAACTCTCAGCTGCTAGAATTGCTCCATGAAGCCCCCACCACCCAGGAAGCCAGTGGGGATTCCAGCCTCACCCCTAAGAATAGAAAAAAGGTGGTCTATGCCCCAGAAGTAGTTGTACAGATTCAAACTTAGAAAGCCACACAGAATTGTTTCATGAATCCTTCACAAAGCATTCCTCCATTACCACACACCTTGTCCCCATTGGAGAGGAGATGGGCCTAGACTCTAGGATCAAGTGCAGATGCTAGTCCATTGATGACAGCTGCCTAGAGCATGTTGTTAAAATGATTCAGAAGCCACATTTGGGCTTATGGGAAAAAATGTATGGTGATTGACTAGTGATGTCTGTTCCAGCTACCGTTGTGGATAGGGTAGTGTGTGTGCCCCCTCTGTCATCATTGGGTTAGGGACAGTGCTGGGATTCAGCCAGCACGCACCAGTTTGGCAGAACCAATACCTAATTTTTTGTTGAGTTCAGTGAACTGGTTGTTAAAATGGCACTTGTAATCAGAGTTCTGGGTGCCTGGGCAGCCGCCCAATGTGGAAATCACAAATTTACATTCCTTACTCTTTTTTAACATTCATCTGCACAACAGTGTATTCTAAGTGCCCATATGTTCATTCCATCTATAGGTGAAAAAAATTTGACAGAACTCTGCTTGTAGTATTTATTCATTTAATAAAACTCATTATACCTTTGATGAAATACTACATTTTAATTCCCTGGCATTTGTTACTTCAGTAAACAAATAAATAACGTAAAGAGAAAAAGTGCCAACCAACCAGTGGTGAAAACTTGTATTATTTTTTGTCAGGTATTATTTAATGTTTTTTCATTAATATTTTAAAACTTTTTTTTTTTTACAGGGACAGAGAGAGAGTCAGAGAGAGGGATAGATAGGGACGGACAGACAGGAACAGAGAGAGATGAGAAGTGTCAATCATCAGTTTTTTGTTGTGACACCGTAGTTGTTCATTGATTGGTTTCTCATATGTGCCATGACCGCGGGCCTTCAGCAGACTGAGTAACCCCTTGCTTGAGCCAGTGACCTTGGGTCCATGCTAGTGACCTTTTTGCTCAAGCCAGATGAGCCCTCGCTCAAGCTGGCAACCCTGGGGTCTCGAATTTGGGTCCTTACACATCCCAGTCCAACGCTCTATCCACTGCGCCACTGCCTGGTCAGGCAATATATATATATATATATTTTTTTTTTGTATTTTTTTTCTGAAGCTGGAAACGGGGAGAGACAGTCAGACAGACTCCCACATGCGCCCAACCGGGATCCACCTGGCACGCCCACCAGGGGCGATGCTCCGCCCACCAGGGGGCGATGCTCTGCCCCTCCCGGGCATCGCTCTGTGGTGACCAGAGCCACTCCAGCGCCTGGGGCAGAGGCCAAGGAGCCATCCCCAGCGCCCGGGCCATCTTCGCTCCAATGGAGCCTCGGCTGCAGGAGGGGAAGAGAGAGACAGAGAGGAAGGGGGGGGGGTGGAGAAGCAAATGGGCGCCTCTCCTATGTGCCCTGGCCAGGAATTGAACCCGGGTCCCCCGCACGCCAGGCCAACGCTCCACTGCTGAGCCAACTGGCCAGGGCCTGGTCAGGCAATATTTTAAAACTTTTAACATAATCTACTTTTATGTACTTCTTTTATTGTTCTTGTTTAAGTATTAAATGCATGAAATAATAAATTACCTTTCGTTATATCATTTTTTAATACTTAAAACGGTCATTAGGGCAGAGAACTAGTTATTAAATTATTTGAATCCCACCACTGGTTAGGGAATAAACTTAGACTGACAGTGGGCCAGGGGACCCACCCACTGCTTACTCTGTGACCAAATCACCTGAATCATCTCCTTTCCTTTGTGCAGGTGGCATAGGTGAGGCAGTATCCTCTGCAGTAGTGGGCGAGCCTGGAGTCACTGTCACCCGCCTGGCTGTTGGCCAAGTACCAAGAAGCGGGAAGCCAGCTGAACTGCTGAAGATGTTTGGCATTGACAAAGACGCCATTGCACAAGCTGTGAGGGGCCTTGTCACCAAGTCTTAGGGGGTAGGGGGCTCAACACATTCCTGAGAGATTATGGCAAAGGTGCTCAAAGATGTACTGAGAACAGTAGTAAATATATGTTTTGAGAAAAATCAGTCAGTCCCTGAAATGTTTTTTCTCAGTGGATACAGCCGGTGCTGGTTCTGGAGAAGAAGGGTGGAGGGAGTGGGAGGGAGGTTGGCACCCTTGGCTCTGGGCCAGGGCCTGGGTGCCCAGGGCCTTCTGCAGCCGCCAAAACTGCTGCTGCCTCACAGGCACTGACGGGTGACACTGGACTTCAGTCTGCCTTCCGGCCTAGAAGCTGCAACCCCAATCCCTCCTCACCCTCAGCCAGCAGCTGCAGGGAGGCTGGGAGCCACCTCAGTCCCAGAGCTGTCCAGGGTGCCTGAGGGTTGCCTCACCTCCCCCAAGCACCCGGAACCCTGCAGCCAGAGGTCTGGGGAGGGGGGAGGCACGTTTGCTTATTGTCCCTGCTTCTTGCCATATTCTCTTAACAAGTTGTCTCAGAAAAGCAGAGGGCAGCCCCAGCCTGAGGAAGAAGGTGACCCTCAAGTTAACATCAGCTGCGGGTGTTGAGTTAACAAGAAGTTCCAGCTCCCACCCTGGACCACAGACTAGAAATCCTCAATCCCGAGTGTGAAGTACTCCCCTCAACTTGTTACAACGCAGATCCGTGGGCCTGACTTCCAGAGCCTGGGACTCTGCATCTGACCGCTGGCCCAGGAGCTACTGATGTCACAGTTAAAGAGTTGTGTAGGCCTCAGCTTCAGCCCCTCTGCTGCTGCTGCCCTCGCTCTTGTGACCAGTTTATTTATCCCCCTGCTACCTGGGTTCAGCTGAAGTCAGCTCTGCTTGTGGTCAATGTGGAGACCTTTGTACTAGCCTAGGACAAACTAGTGCCAGGGACACAGGACTGGAGGCCCCTGGCCCCTGGTGGGTCCCCAGGAAACCCTCAGAGCCCTCAGGGAGGACGAGGCACATTTCAGACATGCTCACTTGTTCATCTGACAGTCGGGACAGGATGAGCCAGTCCCACCCCTAGAGCAAACTGCCTCCCACTCAGCTATTGATTGGTTCAGGTTTGGCTATGCCAGGAGCTGTGTCCATTCCACTCACCAATGCCAGAGGCAGGGGATAAAGCAGTGCTGGAGAGGAGGCCTGGGCTGGCGAGGCCATTCTCCACCTCGGAGCCCGGGCTTCTTGCCTGCAAACACGAGCTGGAAGTGACTTCAGCACTAGGCTTGGGGGTCTGAGGAAGAGGGAAGTAGGCAAGCCCTCTTTTCTGCATGGGCCAACAGAGGTAGGGAGGGAGACAGTTCTCAGCCAGAGCGCTGGGTCCTGACGTAGTTATGATGCTTGTATAGTCATGCGCTGTAGATGACATGTTGGCAGTGGAATGCATGAGTGACAGTGGTCCAGTAAGATTGATGGAGCTGAAAAATTACTTTCACCTAGTGATAGTCATAGTACAACAAATTATGTTTATGGTGACATTGGTATAAACAAACCTACAGAGGTGCCTGTTGTATAGAACTAGCACATATATTACAGTAGTAGTCATCCCATTTAGGTTTTTTTCCCTGTTGATTTTGAGAAAAGGGAAGAGAGAGAGAAGCATCAACTTGTTCCACTTAGTAGTTCCATTTAGTTGTGCACTCATTGATTGGTCTCCTAAATGTCCTGACCGGGGATCAAACCTGTGACGTCAGAACTTAGGGATGATGCTATACCCATTGAGCCACCAGGGCACCATTTAGGTTTTGTAAGTACATTTTGTGATGTTTGCATGATGAAATCACCTTGGGATGCATATCTCAGAAGGCATCCCTTGGTTAAGGGGCACATGACCATAATCTGTAATAAGAAAAGTAAACCAGGCCCTGGCCAGTTGGCTCAGCAGTAGAGCGTCGGCCTGGTGTGCAGGAGTCCCAGGTTCGATTCCTGGCCAGGGCACACAGGAGAGGCGCCCATTTGCTTCTCCACCCCTTCCCCTCTCCTTCCTCTCTGTCTCTCTCTTCCCCTCCCGCACCGAGGCTCCATTGGAGCAAAGATGGCCCGGGCGCTGGGGATGGCTCTGTTGCCTCTGCCTCAGGTGCTAGAATGGCTCTGGACGCATCAGAGCGACGCCCCAGAGGGGCAAAGCATCGCCCCCTGGTGGGCATGCCGGGTGGATTCTGGTCGGGCGCATGCGGGAGTCTGTCTGACTGCCTCCCCGTTTCCAGCTTCAGAAAAATGAAAAAAAAAAAAAAAAGAAAGAAAAGTAAACCATAGAAGAGTAAGGAAATGAACAAAGGTCTGTAGGCAGCAGTCCTGGGAAGGGGAAACCAGGATGTATGCCACCTGGTGGTCTTCTCTGGTACTGCAGTGCCTGGAACAGCCCCCCCCTCCCCCCCCCACACACACACACAAGGTGAGCAGCTGGAGTGGGAGGTGAAGGTGACAGGATTGAACACCTCCTGCAAGCCAGTGCTTTATGTGTACATATCTTTAGTCCTCACCACAGGCTTATTCCCATTTCACATATAAGCTAGAACTAAGGCTAGAGGACCCACCATTTACCACAGCACAGTAAGGGACAGAGCTGGGACTGAAACTCGGGTCTCTATTACTCCAGAGACCCCAGCCTCTTCACTTTATTGCCCTGGGGGCCCCTGGAGAAGGGCCTTGGGTCCTGCAGGACAATGGCCAGGGTGAGTATGGAGGAAGCTCAGACCTGTAGGTCTCTGTCAGCAAAGTCGCCTATGGTCCCCAGAGCCTACAGGCCCTCACAGAAAAGTCTCTAGAAGCAAACGGTGGGACAGGGGCCCCTGAACAGGCCAGGCCTGCAGGGAGGCGAAGGGGGGCCTGCTGGGTCTGTGTACACTGGGCAGCCAGGACCCACAGGACCTGGGCAGGAGAGGTAGCTGTCCTCACTCCAGCCTGCTGGCCTCTCATGGGCCCACAGCTGTGAAGGATAAGATAAAGCCTGGGCAGGCAGGCTAGGCAGGAGTGGTAATAATCTGAAGGCCCCTACCCAGTCACCTCAGTCCTGGGACAGCAAGTACACAGGAAACTGGGGGATATTTAGGGATCCAGCGGCTATGATGAGCCCCTAAAACTGCCTCCTCTTTTGTTGAGACGGTACAGAATACACTTGAAGGTGCAGAATGTGCTTCTAGGAGGCAGCTGGACCCTCCTGGGAGTTCAAGGAACCTGTCACTTCTTTAGCCTCTGGCCAGGGGGGATGAGAAGCCAGGACAGAGTGCCCAAGGCTCTCCCTGGTCTGACCTTGCAGCCAGAAAGGCCTGGCCTGGCCTCATGCCTGAAGCAGCTGAGTGGGAGGGAGGTCAGCTGGACCCCACAACAAGCAGCCTCAGGACACACTTTCCCGGTACCAGCGAGGGGAGGCCAGAGACCACTTTTCTTCACACCATCTCATAGCCGTCCATGTGACATGGCAATAGCAGGTGTGGGAGCGTATGGGTGCCCTGGCTACTCCTCACAGTCCCCAAGCCTCTCAAGTGAGGCTGTAGCTAGCTGAGCCAGACAAGGGGCAGGAAGGGAGGCAGGCAGGGCTGGAAGCACCTCACAAAGCTCCACAGACAAAGTGCTATGGAGTGACAGATCTGGATTCTGATCGTGGCTTCGCTGTTCTCCACTCTGTGCCATTGGAGGAGTCATCTCCCCACACCTCAGTTTCCTCACTCTCTAAGTGGGAATAATGCCAGGGGCCTTGTAATGCTTCTGTTAGTATAAAATAAGGGACATAGTAATGTTACCCCAGTGCCAGGGAGATGAGGGCTCGGAAGACAGTGGCAATGCCTAACAAGTTACAGGCAAGGACTCCTGGCAGGGCTGGCGGCATTCATCACGGGGTCTGTGTGACTACAATACTTACAGCAGCTCAGGATGCTGTTTAACAGCTACTGTTTTATAACAGCTTTATTGAGATAAATATACGGCTCACAAAAATTAGGGGATCAGGACACATGCAGATACTCCGGTCCCTCAGCCTTTTGTATAGTGCATTTTCACCAGTGAAATAAAAATTGGTTTTGCATCTCATTTGCATAATCAAACAACTTTCTTTGACTTGTCATTTGCTTTTCTGATGTTCTTGTTTAATAAAACAAATATTTCTTTTCTTTTTTTATTGCTTCATATTCATTTTGAAATATCTCCTAATTTTTGTGAGCAGTATATACTTCACCAATTATAAGTATACAGTTTCAGTTTAGACCCCACCTATAATTTCATTTCAGCTGAACTCAGGAACATAGATGTCAATAATTAGCCAGTCTTTCCATCAT
Source organism: Saccopteryx bilineata (assembly GCF_036850765.1). Taxonomy (NCBI): domain Eukaryota; kingdom Metazoa; phylum Chordata; class Mammalia; order Chiroptera; family Emballonuridae; genus Saccopteryx; species Saccopteryx bilineata. The sequence continues at coordinate 57,682,673 of NC_089499.1, read as the reverse complement.
CCTCAGAGGCCCAAGTTGCATCACTTTGAAGAAGGCAGTGGCCCATGTGGAGGAGGAACCTGCACCCCTACCTGTAGGGCTAGGGACTGGTAGACTCATGGACCAGAGACCCTGGGCTGCAGAGTCACACAGCACTGGAATTCCAAGGTGAACACTGAGACAAATGGCAACCATGCCTGAGAAACCAGACAGGGTTTTCTCCCAATAACCCCAGTCCTGTAGATTTTACTTCCTAAACGATGCCCAATGTGCCACCTTCTGCCCGCATCTTGGGCTGGACCCCATCATCTCTTTGCACAGAAGAACTACTAATGGTCTCCAGCTGCCTCTTGACCTCTGCCCCTTTCCCCAGCTCATTCTCTACACAGCCGCCCTAGAGAACCTTCAAGAACTTGACACAGCACTCTCCAGTTCAAACACATTTCCTCTCCCCTGACTCTTGGATTAAACCCAACCTCTGGTGAGGCCCTGAATGGCCTCCTCCTGTCCCCTCCATCCTTGCCTCAGACTGTCTCCCTCTTGTACTCAAGACCCCTGGCCAGCTTTTCTCAGTTCCTCTAGGGTCTGTTCCACTTCCTCTTCTGCCTCCTAGTGCTCCCCAGGAGGGGTTAGTGCTTGAATGCTTAGGGCAGAGGAAAACAGGTCAGTTTGGCAATAGGAAGAAAATGGGAACCAACACTTCCTCCTTGGTGGAGGAAGGGGGATCAGAAAATACTCTGGGAGGACATGGTCTCGAGGCCAGGCTTTCAGGTGTACCCTGAAGGTAAGCTGCACGTGCATGGGCAGTGGGCTAGGGATCCTGGGAGCAGGGTACAGCCTACTCAGACAACAGTATACATCTAGTTTGACTAGAGAGCACATGTTTATACTCTAGTTTGACTAGAGTGCACCTGTCGGTGGGGTGGGTGGCATTGTCACAGGGAAGGGACCAGGCCCGGAGCAGCTCTGCCTCAGGCCATCCTGTGGAGTGTAGGTTCCTGACTTTGAGCAGGAATGGTTTCACAACACAAGTCAAGTGATTTTGAGGGTACGTTTATTAAAGCTGAGAACAGTGAGCTCTGGCCAGGTGGCTCAGTGGATCAGGTGTCGACCAGGCATGACAGAAGTTGTGGGTTAGACCCCCGGTCAAAGAACGTACAAGAAGCAATCAATGAGGGCACAACTAAATGGAACAACTAAGTGAAATGAGTTGATGCTTTTTATTCTCTCTCCCTTCCCTCCTCCCCTTCCATTCTCTCTCTCTCTCTCAAATCAATTAAAAAAAAAAAACAGAATTAAAAAAAGAACAAAAAATACTGTTTAAAAAAAAAAAAGCTGGGAGGCCCTGGCCGGTTGGCTCAGTGGTAGAGCGTCGGCCTGGCATGCAGAAGTCCCGGGTTCGATTCCCGGCCAGGGCACACAGGAGAGGCGCCCATCTGCTTCGCCACCCCTCCCCCTCTCCTTCCTCTCTGTCTCTCTCTTCCCCTCCCGCAGCCAAGGCTCCATTGGAGCAAAAGATGGCCCGGGCGCTGGGGATGGCTCCTTGGCCTCTGTCCCAGGCGCTAGAGTGGCTCTGGTCGCAGCAGAGCGATGCCCCGGAGGGGCAGAGCGTCGCCCCCTGGTGGGCGTGCCGGGTGGATCCCAGTCGGGCGCATGCGGGAGTCTGTCTGACTGTCTCTCCCCGTTTTCAGCTTCAGAGGAATACAAAAAAAAAAAAAAAAGCTGGGGACAGTGAAACAAAAGAAGGGCCTAGGCCAGTGTTTTTCAATCACAATTGGCTAGAGATTTCATGCCAATCTGTGCAAGAAGAGTTAACCATCTAATGTCATATGAAGATTATAGACCCAGTGATCTGAGTCAAATTCACTTATGCTCAGGGTGATTTCTGCCTTAGCGGTCCCCGAAATAATTCTATTTTCACCAGCCCCCAAGTGTAAAAAGGTTGAGAAGCACTGGCTCAGGTAGAGAAGCAATAGGAGAGAGCCTGGTGGGCTCTGCTTTGGCCCTCTAGGAACGTTACAGGAGACAAGTGAGCACGATGGGGCTGCTTTGGCTTACTGAAAAGTCGAAGAGAAGGGGGCCTTGGAGACAGGATCGGGGTTAGCCCCGGACGAGCTGCCACTGCCTGTGGCTCCCCTGGATGCAAGTCTCATGGGGACCCTTAGAGTTTAGGAGAGAAAAGTAAAGGTGCCTGCCTGAGAGGGAAGAAAAGTGTATGCTCCAGAGAGAGCCCATGCTGGACCTTCTGTCTTGAGAATTCTTATGTTTTCTAAAGGCAGGAAGTTTAGGGGAGGATCTCAATAGAATATTCATCAGCTTTATGTTGGTGGGCCAAAGTGAGATTAATTCTCCTGACTTCGTCTGTCCTTCAGTGTTGGTTGGCACAGATGACACTAATTGGATTTCTATTATCTATCTCCTGAATAGGGTGATCCTAGTTGGGGAGAAGTGTAAACCATTTACCCTCAAGTGTCCTCGGTTAGGGAAGCCAGGATTTTGCAGTTTTCTAGATGGCTGTAAACTGCTTGGCTGTCTGTCTCAGTTCCCTATTGCGCTTGTCCTGGCTTACTGTCTGTCTCAGGATGATGCGGCCTCGAATGCTAACTTCATTATTTAGGCCCCAACTCTGCCTAAAAAGACTTCCATTTTTACGTTCGCAGGAAAAGGAACTTCTCTTTTCATGTCATGGAAGCCAGAGCTTTCCTAGACCTGATGAGGAACAGAGTGGGAGAGTTTCACAGGTCCCCGGCCCTAAACACCACCTTTCTGTGGCTTTCTTTTAGCCAGAGTCTAGACTAGCTAAAATTCTCCAAAAAAAAGGGTTTACAAAGCTAAGGGCAAACAAAGGAAATAAACTCCTAGAGTACTTGACGTATAAAACTAATCAGACTTTGCCTGACCTGTGGTGACACAGTGGATGGAGCATTGACCTGGAATGCTGAGGTCGCTGGTTCAAAACCCTGGGCTTGCCCAGTTAAGGCACATACGAGAAATAGGTACTATGGGTTTGATGCTTCCTGTTGCTCCCCTCTCCCTTTATTCTCTCTTCTCTCTCTAAAATCAATAAATTAAGCCTTAAAAATATTAATCAGACTTTGCACAGGTTCCTAAACCTCCCAGATAAAAATGTTGTCTTTCTGTTCTCATCTGAGAAATCCACACGTGCGCCCAATATGCAGTCAGAATTTCCCAGCCACCCTCTCACCAGCCACCTCTGGCGACAGTTCATCTAGACATTTTGGTGGCAAAAACAATCTTCCTCTACTCTGCCCTTCACATCCGCTATCTGTGCTCTGTGTGCCCCTCTCTTTCTCTCTCTAGTTTCTTTTTGTGTGTGTGTGTGACAGAGACAGACAGTGAGAGGACAGTTAGGGACAGACAAGCAGGAAGGGAGAGAAATGAGAAGCATAAATTCTTCATTGTGGCTCCTTGGTCTCCTTAGTTGTTCATTGATTGCTTTCTCATATATGCCTTGACTGGGGGGCTAAGCAGAGTGAGTGACACCTTGCTCAAGCCGGTGACCTTGGGCTTCAAGCCAGCAACCTTTGGGCTCAAGCCAGCAACCATTGGGCTCAAGCCAGCAACCATGGGGTCATGTTTATGATCCCACGCTCAAGCCAGCGACCCCGCACTCAAGCTGGTGAGCCCGCGCTCAAGCTGGTGAACCTGCATTCAAGCCAGATGAGCCCATGCTCAAGCTGGCAACCTTGGGGTTTCAAACTTGGGTCCACAGCGTCCCAGTCCAATGCTCTATCCACTGCGCCACCGCCTGGTCAGGCTCTATCTGGTTTGTAACACAGTTGAGTAACAGAAGGTTTGAGGGTGGGGAGCAGAATTTTTAATATTATAGCCAGAAATTTAATATTCTAATCAGAAGTTGCCAGCAAATGACAAATATGATGCAGCCTTTCTTTACTAAATACTTCCAAATTCTCATGTTTGGGAGACTTATCAAAGAAACGGCCCTCCTTAGATCTCTAGTCAGGGAACTCTTCCTCCTATGTCTTTCTTCCGTGTGTAAGACAACCGTATTCATTATCTTCTCTCATGGAGATTCATTCTGAAGTAGATTGTAAAACCCTTCAAACCTGAGTGATGTTCTGGTTTGTCTTTATTTCCTCCACACAGCCAGGTGCAGCGTTTCGTGTGGGGCAGCTGCAAAGTGGGCAGTAGAGAACCGAGTAGCGCCATAGCAGGTTAACCCAAGAACACTTCATTTTGGTAGTTGAGAAAGTTCCTTGCACAGAAGCATTGCTGAAGATTTCCTGCATTTCGTTATCTACACAGAAACAGTTTTCCTGCCTGTGGTCACCCCTGCAGCAGTCATGACATTTACTTTTATAAAGGACTGTCAAGTCACCTGACCTCTGCAAGTTATACGCTTGCCTGTGCAATTCCAGGTTACAGTTCACCCATGTAATTACACCTTCTGGTGGTTTTTGTTGTTCCTTAGGGTAGATCTGTATTTATGTCTAGAATAATTTTTCTTCTGCCCGAGGGACTTCCTTTACCATTTTCTATAGATGCTGGAGATGAATGATCTCAGTTTTAGATATCTGAAAAACCCTTTGGGGCCCGTGCTGGCTGTAGAATTCTGGATTTACTCTGCATGTTTTTTCTTTCAGTAGTTTAAAGATTGTCCCCCATTGTGTCACTTGTATTGTTTTGAAAGAAAAATCTGTTGTCATCCTTATTTTTGTTCCTCTATCAATAGCATGTTTTTCTTTGGTTCTTTTAAGACTTTCTCTTTATAACTGTTTTTTCTTAGCAATTTGATTATGATGTACTTTGGTGTAGTTTTCCTTGTGTCTATTGTGTTGAGGATTCATTGAGCTTCTTGGGGCTATACTATAGATTTTATAGTTTTCATCAAATCTGCCAATTTGCCGGCCATATTTCTTCCAGTATTATTTCTGTACCATCAGTTCCACCTACTCAGGTATTAGAATACTTAAAATTGTACTACAACTCATTGGTGCTCTGTTCTTTCTTTCTTTTAATCTTTTTTCCCCTCTAGGTTTCTTTTAAATTTTATTTATTTCTTGATTTTTGAGAGAGAGAGAAAGGGAGGGAGGGAGGGAGACAGGGAGAGAGGGGGAGAAACATCAGTTTGTCTTTCCACTTATTTATGTATTCATTGGTTGATTCTTATATGTGCCTTGATTGGCGATTAAACCACAACGGCTTTTCAGGACAATGCTTGCACCAGGCAAGCTACCAGGCCAGGGCTGGGTTTCATTTTTGGATACTATCTCTTGCTATGTCTTCCAGTTTAGTAATCTTTTTATCTGCAATGTCTAATCTGCTGTTAATCCCATCTATCATATAGTTTTAAAAGATTTTAGTTATTGATTTTAAAGAGGAGAGAGAGAGAGAGAAGGGAAGTGTGGAACGGGAAGCATCAACTCCTAGTAGCTGCTTCTCACAAGTGCCTTGACTGGGCAAGTCTAGCGTTATGAACCAGCAACTGCAGCATTCCAGGTCGACACTTTACCCATGGTGGCACCACAGGTCAGGCTATCATATTTTTCACCTTAGACATAGTTTTGTTTTGTTTATTTGGGGTTTTTTTGCAAGAGAGATAGAGACACAGAGAAAGAGAGACAGATAGAGGGACAGATAGGGACAGACAGACAGGAAGAGAGAGATGAGAAACATCAATTTTTCATCGTGGCACCTTAGTTGTTCATTGATTGCTTTCTCATATGTGCTTTGACTGGGGGACTACAGCAGAGCAAGTAAACCCTTGCTCAAGCCAGCAACCTCAGGGTTTTGAACCTTGGTCTTCTGCATCCCAGGCTGATGCTCTATCCACTGCACCACTGCCTGGTCAGGCTCAGACATAATTTTAATTTTTAGAAGTAAGTTTGGGATCTTTTTTTTTTTTTCCCTAGAATCATGTATAATTTTATTTATTTATTTATTTATTTATTTATTTTTGTATTTTTCTGAGGTTGGAAATGGGGAGGCAGTCAGACAGACTCCCGCATACACCCGACCAGGATCCACCCGGCACACCCACCAGGGGGTGATGCTCTGCCCATCTGGGCGTCGCTCTGTTGCAATCAGAGCCATTCTAGCGCCTGAGGCAGAGACCGCAGAGCCATCCTCAGTGCCCAGGCCAACTTTGCTCCAATGGAGCCTTGGCTGTGGGAGGGGAAGAGAGAGACAGAGAGGAAGGAGAGGGGGAGGGGTGGCGAAGCAGATGGGCACTTCTCCTGTGTGCCCTGGCCGGGAATCAAACCTGGGACTCCTGCACGTCAGGCTGACGCTCCACCACTGAGCCAACCAGCCAGGGCCTCATGTACAATTTTAAAACAAAGAATATGAGATGTTCCAGTTCAGAATTGCACACACCACTCCTGGAATTCACATGTCTCAATGGATCATCGACAACTTTTGGGGATGGGTGGCTGAGGTCAGGGGAATAGAATTTTATGGAATGAGCAATAGAGTTGAGGCAGGACCAGTGACGGTGACCCAGGGGACTGGGCACAGGTTGGAGCAAAGTGACTGGGGGTCACTATGTTTGCAGTGGAGACCCCCCAATTCACATACCCAACGTCTCAGAGGAGCAGTATCAGCTCAGAAATTCTCATAACCCAGGACACATCACTGACGCAGCTGAAGAGCCTCAGCCCCACTGACCCCCATGCCACCACAGCCATGCCCCACAGGCCCAGGGCCAGCACCAAGGGATTGGTGCACAACCCTGTGCTCACCAGTGACTCAGTGGGGACCTGTGGTTTTCAGTACAATAAAGGAGTTTAGAAAAAGCAGGGAAGCAGGTCTCCACACTTTGCTTTACCTCTGATTTCAAGAAAACCTCACAGAGAATGAAATTTTAACTCTAGGTTTTGAAAGCTAGACAGAGTGCTGAGTAGAGAAAGGAGAAGAGAGAATTTCAGACAGGAAGATGCCTGAATGAAAAGAGAAAAATGATGGAGGAGGAGTACCCAGGAAACGGCATCACAGACCCTGTGGGGCCTGCAAGTCAATCTGAAGAAACTCAGCTGCATCCCTGAGCAGCAGCAGCATGGAAAGGCTGGTGGCATGGAGAGGCAAACTGGATCTGTGCTGGACACGAGTCTTGCACCCCAAGTCTACTGAGCATCAGTGCGACGTGTCCCATGCCAAGCCCTGCACACAGTGCAGGATGCGTGCACAGGACCGTCCCCAGCAGCTGGGGGGCCAGGAACCCACCCAGACTGCTGCCACTAGAGTTCCCAGGAGTACAAGCAGTGTCACAGCAGGTGGTCGTACCATCACTTCTGGGTCTTGGGTGACATCCTTATATCCTGAAGGATCCAATACCATCCCAACAGGGGTCTGTGTATAAGCCATGGATGTGAAGAACTCCGTCTCTGATGTGTCCTCTTGCCCACTTAAGGACCTTGGTCTTGTCCTTCAGTTTCAAGGACTCCATGGGCTTGTTCTGCTGCTGCCGCCCAAAGATCTCCAGCAGGTTGTCGTAGTTGGTGGTCAGCACCATTGCTCCCCTCTCCATCAGGCTGCGGATGGACTGCAGCGCCAGCGGGTCCTGGATGTGCTGCTCCAGGTTGTCAAAGATCTCCATCAGGAGAAGTTGGGCAGCCCTGGAAGAAGTTGGGCTTGGTGTCACCTGTCCGAGGTGACATCTTCCGGATCAGATCATGGGCAACAACCAGCAGGTCCCGGTCCTCCATCACCTTCCTGCGGAACTGGGCCACGTCCCGGGGTGGAGCACCTTTAGCCGCTCCGCAGCCTCGAGGACGGCCTCCAGGCAGCTCCTCCAGGAGCAGAGGGCGGGGATCCCCGAGGCCACGGCTGCACTGACTCCGGTCCTGATCACCAGGAGCAGTTCTTGCGGCTGTTTCTGGATGAGGCTTTTTTAAAACTTTCTTGACTTTTGTTCACTTCTATTTGTTGTCTTTTCCAGTGAATCCATCTGTGAATCCTGCAGCGCCCCCGAAAGGCCAGTCGGAGCTCGTGCCCCGCCGCCTGCTCCTGCTCAACGGTTCTCTGGGGCGGTTGCTCGCCGCTGGCGCTGGGCGGGGCCGGTTTGCGGGGAGGGGCTGCGCGCGCACCGGAGAGGGAGCCAGAGCGCACCGCCCTCACCCACGGGGGTGGGGGGCAGGGATATATATATATTTTTTAATTATTTTTATTTATTTATTCATTTTAGAGAAGAGAGAGGGGGGGGGGGAGGAGCAGGAAGCATCAACTCCCATATGTGCCTTGACCAGGCAAGCCCAGGGTTTTGAACCGGTGACCTCAGCGTTCCACATCAATGCTTCATCCACTGCGCCACCACAGGTCAGGCCGGAGGGATCTTTTTTATATCTCCATATCTCTGATCAACTCTAGTTTTTAGAGCAGTTTTAGGTTCACAGATATTGAGAGGAAGAAAGGGTTCTTTATATACTCCTACCCTCACACATGCATAACATTGCCTATTATCAACAAAATGTACCACCCCTCACCAGAGTAGTACATTTGTTACAACTGATGAACCTGCATTGACATACTATTGTCACCCAAAGCCCATTGTTTAGGGTTGACTCTTAATGTTGTAAATTCTCTGGGTTTTAGACAAATGTATAATGACATATGTCCATTGTTATATGCCCCCTACATAATACAGAAGTTTATATTTTCACTGTCTTAAAAATCCAGTGCTCCACTTAGTCATCCTCTAGTTAACTTTTTGAACATTTGAAGTACAGTTATAATAACAGTTTTGATGTCCTTGTCTGCTAATTTTAATATTTGTGTTGGTTCTAGGTCAGTATTTCTCCAATTTCATGTCTGGCGATTTTTTTTTTTTTAATTTTATTTATTTATTTTTTTTACAGAGACAGTGAGTCAGAGAGAGGGATAGACAGGGACAGACCGACAGGAACGGAGAGAGATGAGAAGCATCAATCATTAGTTTTTTGTTGTGTGTTGCGACACCTTAGTTGTTCATTGATTGCTTTCTCATATGTGCCTTGACCGTGGGCCTTCAGCAGACCAAGTAACCCCTTGATCAAGCCAGTGACCTTGGGTTCAAGCTGGTGGGTTTTTGCACAAACGAGATGAGCCCGCGCTCAAGCTGGGGACCTTGGGGTCTCGAACCTGGGTCTTCTACATCCCAGTCCGACGCTCTATCCACTACACCACCACCTGGTCAGGCCTGGCGATTTTTTATTGGATACCAGATATTGTGAATTTTACTTGGTTGGGTGCTGAGTATTCTTTTGTATTCTCATAAATATTATTGGGCTTTATTCTAGGATGCAGTAGCCTCTGAGTACCGTACGCAGTGACCCTGAATCATGAGGTTTTCCATCTGGCTGCTGAGAACAGGCACTGTCCCAACCCTGTGTGAGTTCTGAGGATTGTTCCCCCTCATCCATTCAGATGGTATTTCCCCAGCCTTGGCTCTCCTCACTTGCTCGCACTAGAAAGTACTCAGCTGAGTACTCGAGGAGGACACTCTGCTCTATCTCATCTCCAATGGGCTGCACTGTGAATTCTACCACCTTGGCTCCCCTGAACTCCCAGAGCTCTGTCTTCTCACCTTAGGGACCCTGCTGGCCCCACCTCCCTGTGCCTCATTGTGGGGACTGTCTGCAGGCAATAAAGCTGAGGCGATCACAGGGCTCACCTCCATTGTTTTCATCTCTCAGCGAGTACTACCCTTCCTTGCCTGATGTTTGCCATCTTGAGAAGTGTTGTTTTATCAATTTTGTAAATTGATAAAGTTTACAAAATTTTAATATTAGTATTTTGTGTTGGTTCTGGGCACTTCTCTCTTTTTTTTAAAGTTTCTCTCTAAGCAAGAATGTTAATATAGTGCCTTTTACCCCATCTTGGTCGAAAGCAGGATTACACGTCATCCATTTGGATAAAAAGGATTGTGGTAAGTTTATGTGATGGAATATCATACAATGAAAGAGAAAGCCTTCACCAGTCTCAAAAGGCTATATAGTTGTATGATTCTTTTTATATGAAATGTCCTGAATAGGCAAATCTGTACAGTCAGAGAGCTGAGTAGTGGTTGCCTCAGGCTGAAGCTGTGGGGGACCTGGAGGCTGACAGTTGGGGGTATGGGGTTCCTTCTGAGCTGATGAAACAGTCCTAAAATGTGGCAATGGTTCTATAACTCTGTAAATACACTGAAAATCATGGAACTGTACACTTTAAATGGTAAAAAAAAGAAATGCATTTGAGCTACAGGGTTTTGCAAAAGTCAATTTCAAAAACATGCCAGGAGGAAATCTGGTGGCAGAAGGATCCTCTGGGCACAGATAACTTTATATGAAGCCTAAAAACATGCAAAATAATTCTCTAGATTTGATCAGGGATGTCTCTGGTCTGTAGTGCAGAGAAATGCCGCACACACTAAAAGCAGGGCTGATTCTCACTGGAAAAACACAGAGGAAATTAAGGTTGTGTGTGAGGAAGGAGGTTACAAGGGTAGCAACTGTGTCTCCAATGTTTTATTTCTTAGTCTGGAGTAGCATCAGTCTCTACGCTTTTCTTTATGCCTAAGAGTTTTGTGGGGTTTTTGTGTGGTTTTTTTTTTTCATTTTTCTGAAGCTGGATACGGGGAGGCAGTCAGACAGACTCCCGCATGCGCCCTACCGGGATCCACCCGGCATGCCCACCAGGGGGCGACGCTCTGTTGCAGCCAGAGTCATTCTAGCGTCTGAGGCGGAGGCCACAGAGCCATCCCCAGTGCCCGGGCCATCTTTGCTCCAATGGAGCCTCGGCTGTGGGAGGGGAAGAGAGAGACAGAGAGGAAGAAGAGAGGGAGGGGTGGAGAAGCAGATGGGCGCTTCTCCTGTGTGCCCTGGCCGGGAATCGAACCCAGGACTCCTGCACGCCAGGCTGACGCTCTACCACTGAGCCAACCGCCCAGGGCTGTGTTTTTTTGTTTGTTTGTTTGTTTTTGTTTGTTTTTTTTTACAAGGACAGAGAGAGAGAGAGTCAGAGAGAGGGACAGACAGGAACGAAGAGAGATGAGAAGCATCAATCATCAGTTGTTTTTTTCTTTTTTTTCATTGTGACACCTTAGTTGCTCATTGATTGCTTTCTCATATGTGCCTTGACCGTGGGGCTACAGCAGACTGAGTAGTAACCCCTTGCTGGAGCCAGGGACCTTGGGTTCAAGCTGGTGAGCTTTGCCAAGCCAGATGAGCCCACACTGAAGCTGGCGACCTCGGGGTCTCGAACCTGGGTCCTCCGCATCCCAGTCTGACGCTCTATCCACTGCACCACCGCCTGGTCAGGCTGTGGGGTTTTTTTAAATTGAGTTTTTAGAGAGGAGAGAGAGAGAAGGTGGGAAGAACGGGAAGCAGCTCACAGATGCTTCTCATGTACAGTGTATCCATAAAGTCACAGTGCATTTTTTTTTTTTAATTTTTTTTTTTTACTTATTTACTTTTTTAGATTATTTATTTATTTATTCATTTTTATTAGAGAAAGAGGGGAGAGAGAGAGAGGGAGAGATAGAGAGAGAACAGGGGGAGGAGCAGGAAGCATCAACTCCCATATGTGCCTTGACCAGGCAAGCCCAGGGTTTTGAACCGGCGACCTCAGCATTCCAGGTCGACACTTTATCCACTGCGCCACCACAGGTCAGGCCACAGTGCATTTTTGACTGGTCACAGGAAAGCAACAAAAGACGATAGAAATGTGAAATCTGCACCAACTAAAAGGAAAACTCTCCCAGTTTCATACCTATTCAGTGCAGTTCAATGTGGGCTCACGCATAGATTTTTTAGAGCTCCTTAGGTAGCTATCCCGTATAGCCTCTACAGACTCGTCACTGACTGATGGCCTACCAGAACGGGGTTTCTCCACCAAACTGCCAGTTTCCTTCTACTGCTTAGCCCACCGAGTAATGTTATTCCTATGTGTTGGCGCTTCAGTATAAATGCATCGATATTCACGTTGCACTTCGGTCACGAATTCAAATTTAGTGAGCCAAGAACACACTGAACTTTCCTCTGTACCATCCACATCTCGACTGGCATGGCCGTGGGCTGCTCCACTGTATACAGGGTGTTACGTCATCATCTACGCATGCACACATGCTGCCATTCATCCTACAGAAACTGGGAGAGTTTTCCTTTTATTTGGTGCAGATTTCACATTTCTATCGTCTTTTGTTGCTTTCCTGTGACCGGTCAAAAGTGCACCATGACTTTACGGACACACTGTATATCTTGACCAAGCAAGCCCGGGGATTTAAAGTGAGGACCTCAGCATTCTAGGTTGACGCTTTATCCACTGCACCACCACCGGTCAAACAAGAGTTTTCTTAATAAGATTACTTGTCAGATAAGTCACTCAGCCTTTCCCCTGATGCCAGGCGTCCCCTCCTTCCCTGTGCCCGCATGGTACCACATTGAGAACGCCAGCACCATGCTCGGGTTCTGACTTACCATGGCCGATGCAGAAAGAACACTGGATGGTTTTAGAAACAGCTTCCTGAAGTTTGTTTTCGGCTTCCCCCAGAAAAACGTAACCTTCCCATCAACCTTGTCCATGCTGTGCCTCCCTCAGTCTTCAAAAGCCCTGGGAACCCTACCAGGCTCATGAAGCTCCCTCTGTGCTCAGCCCAGGGCCACTCCACTCTTTCTCCAGACATGTTGTCACTGTCACACGGCTGCTGCCACGAGTTCCCCATTAGCGCAGCTGCCCCTGCCACTTCCAACAAGAAATGGCAGGCTCATAACCTCTACCTGCAGGCTGCACCACTGCCTCCTCTGCACCAGGTGCTGGTGCACACACTTGATTAAACCATTCCCCTCACCTCCCACTGGTGCCTTTCCTGAGTGGAGTTCACTTCCTACCCAGCCTCACACAGGCCAGGGACTGTGTCAGGCCTGGCCCCCAGGTGACAGGTGGGGGGCAAAAGCCTGGCCTCGTGCACACCAGGCCTGTGAGCAGGGCTGCCCTCAGGGAACCACCATCCGTGGGCCCAGACTCCCAGAGCCCTGCATACTCAGCACTCTGCCCAGTTCCCAGGCCTTGGCTCCTGACGGTTCCTCTGACCGGGACTGCTTCCCTGACCCCAGCCTCTTGCCTACTCATTCCTCTTAACTTTTAAAAACGGAAATGTCTGGCCCTGGCCAGTTGGCTCAGTGGTAGAGCGTCGGCCTGGCATGCGGAAGTCTCGGGTTCGATTCCCGGCCAGGGCACACAGGAGAGGTGCCCATCTGCTTCTCCACCCCTGCCCCTCTCCTTCCTCTCTGTCTCTCTCTTCCCCTCCCTCAGCTGAGGCTCCATTGGAGCAAAAGATGGCCCTGGGCGCTGAGGATGGCTCCTTGGCCTCTGCCCCAGGCGCTAGAGTGGCTCTTGTTGCGACAGAGCGACGCCCTGGATGGGCAGAGCATCGCCCCCTGGTGGGCTTGCCAGGTGGATCCCGGTCAGGCGCATGCGGGAGTCTGTCTGACTGCCTCCCCGTTTCCAGCTTCAGAAAAGTACAAACAAAACAAAACAAACAAACAAACAAAAACCCCAGAAATGTCACCTCCATGGAGGCACATAGAACAAATGGGCAGTGTAACAAACCATTTAAAAGGGATGCCTGGGTACCCAGCAGTCAGGTGAAGAGACAGAACACCTCCATGTTTTTTAAAAAACATGTTTTGAACATAAAGCACAGAGATGAAAATAAGCACCCACAGTCCTTCGACCAAGTCCTATGAACCTCTGACGGTTTTTCTTACATTCTTCAGATCTTTTCAAAGAGCCAAACCATTCCAGACGGAACTCTAGGCCTTTTCCCCATCCCCGCCCCTGCCTGTAGAGCCAGTGTCCTAGCCTGGTGTTCCACACCTGTGCGTCCGTGCACTTCACAGATGTCTGCACCTGAGCTTGGAGCTGCTTTGCTCTGCACTGTTCCATCAATTGCACATGTCCTCTCACATCGTGCTTTTCCCGTTCACCTGGGTTTGAGATTTCTACCTTTGCTGAGGAAGGTAAAACAGATGAACCTGTATGCTGCTACAGGGATGTACCTCCAGTTCTTGGTCTACTCTCCTGTTGAGGACACAGGGGTTGTTTCCAACTTCGCACTTTACAAACAGCAATGAACGGTCCTGTACATAGGGCTCTTGATGTCACAACCAAGGCTTTCTACAGCAGTGAAAAAACTCCGGTCTTCAGGGTGACAAACTGTCTTCCAGGGAGAAGGGGGTCGATATACATTCCCACCCTTGCTAATAGGGACCCACTGCTATGCCTCTCAGCAATACTTGGTAGTAGCAGACTGAAAGTGTTGCAGGTCTGGCCCTTGCCAGGTTGTTAAGTTAGTTAGAGCATCTTCCCGACACGTTGAGGCTGACAATGGAACCTACTAATTCTTTGGTTCTGAGGATGTAGGCATCTCATCTTCCAGGAGGCCCTCCCCGGTGCCTACTGCCCTCCCAGGAAGAGCCAGCAGCTCCTGTATGTGCCCACCATTCCCTGAAATGTAATTCCTGACAGACCCTCATGAGGCTTGAGAGAGAGAGAGAGAGAGAGAGAGAGAGAGAGAGGGAGGAAGGGAGAGGAAGGGAGAGAGGAAGGGAGAGAGATGAGAAGCATCAACTCATAGTTGCAGCACTTTAGTTGTTCCTTGATTGCTCTCTCATATGTACCTTGACGGGGGGGGGGGGGGGCTCCAGCCAAGGCAGTGACCCCTTGCTCAAGCCAGCAACCTTGGGGCCCAAGCCAGAGATCATGGGGTCATGTCTATGATCCCACCCATGCTCAAACCAGTGACCCTTCACTCAAGCCGGATGAGTCCGCACTCAGGCCGGCGACTTCAGGGTTTCAAACCTGGGTCCTCAGCGTGGCGGGTCGCTGCTCTGTCTACTGTGCCACTACCAGGTCAGGCACCTGTTGATTGTTTGCACCAGTTTCTCACCATCCTGCAGAGTCCCCAACATGGAGTCAGCGCTCGCTAAATGTTCGCAGAGTGAATTAAGGAGACCAGCCTTCATTTTAGGGTCAAGACCACAAATGTACTAGAAAAGCCTGCAGTGCAGGGTATAACCTTACTAGCTGCTCAAGAAATATCAGCACAACCTGTATATCCCTGTGCTGATGTCCTGATGCTCCCAGCAGGGGCCACCTTTCAGGAGCTGGGGCAGCTCTCCGGCCCTGCCTCTGGAGCGTGCTGGGGAAGGTCCTGAGGGCTGAGGGAGAGACTGCAGAGTGGGCCCTGAGACCAAACAAGAGGGGGCAGAGAAGGGACACACACCAGGAATCAGCAGCTCATTCTGCGCCTGCCACAACTTTCAACAGAATTTCATGAGTAAGTCATTAAAGGCAATTTCCTGTTTGTATTTGAAATCAACATCTCTGTTTCAGAACACGAGAAGAGCCCTAGGTTCCTGCTTTGCTACTAAAAATTTGTGTGATGTTAGGCAAGTCACTTGAACTCTCTGAGCTCTTATTTGTAAACGTAATAATTTATCTGGTCTTACTTCTCACAGGAGTGTTGCCAAGATAAATAAAAATGACAATATTTCTTTTTATTTTATTTATTTATTTTAGAGAGAGGAAGGGAGAGAGACAGAATTATTGATATGTGCTGTGTCTGGGGATCAAACCAACAACCTTTGTGTATTGGACGATGCTCCGACCAATCGAGATATACCAGCCAGGGCTGACAGTGTGTTTTTATACTGTATTTAAAAAAGAGAGAAAATTTCATGACAGTGGTAATTACTGCCTTTCATAGTATTTGCTTTTAATTTGTGCCAAGAACTGGGACATTTGACATTCAAATGTTCTTTATCATAATTTAAAACCACATGAGACCCGCTCACTGTTCGTATCAGCCTCAGACACTCATTTTCCTGTTGTTAAGCTGGCTGAGGGCCCAGAGCCCAGAGCCCAGAGTGGGGGAGGGAGAAGGACCCTGCTGCCAGGTTTGGAACCTACTCCTGCTCACACCCCGGGCTCTGCACCCTTCTCCCACCCCAGGATAATTCTGTCTCCTTTCTGCAGAGCTCCTGGGCTCTACTACCCTGGGCCCAGCCATGCCATACATATTGACAGCATTGTTAAGGCAAACATACAAAGACAGAAAATGTTCATGGAGTTAAGACTAAGAATATAGTCTTAGATTTCCTGAGTACTTACTACATGCTAGGCTGCACCAACAGTTTTTCATCCATCGGCCTCAAACCCCAGAAAGCTGATACTCTTATACACAAGCTACAGGTGAGGAAACAAGGCTCAGAGGGCAACTGGGGATACGGCAGGAAGCTGGAGACCCAGATCTGTCTCCAAGTCTGGTCCTAGGGTTTGGCCATGAACACTGCCACTTCCTGGCTGAGTATAAGGACAGGTCCAGGCCCTGGCTGGTTGGCTCAGTGGTAGAGCGTCGGCCTGGCGTGCAGAAGTCCCGGGTTCGATTCCCGGCCAGGGCACACAGGAGAAGCGCCCATCTGCTTCTCCACCCCTGCCCCTCTCATTCCTCTCTGTCTCTCTCTTCCCCTCCCGCAGCCGAGGCTCCATTGGAGCAAAGATGGCCCGGGCGCTGGGGATGGCTCCTTGGCCTCTGTCCCAGGCCCTAGAGTGGCTCTGGTCGCAACAGAGTGACGCCCCGGAGGGGCAGAGCATCGCCCCCTGGTGGGCAGAGCATCGCCCCTGGTGGGCGTGCCGGGTGGATCCAGGTCGGGCGCATGCGGGAGTCTGTCTGACTGTCTCTCCCCGTTTCTAGCTTCAGAAAAATACAAAAAAAAAAAAAAATAGTACAGGTCCAATATTAAAAGGGGCATTTGATATCTAGCTGTAGCAAATCTGAGCCATGGTTTAAAGACCATTTTCTTCCTTTTTTCGAGCATACCATATTTCCAAGCAAGACATTCAAGAACAATTAAAGCTAACAAGATCCATTTTTAATTCAATGCAAGCATTTTGTGAAGTGTGTTTTTAACTTATTATTGATATGAAGTGTGGCTTGTTTCTGAACTCATGATTTGAAACCCAGGAAGTGTCTCAGAGAGGCCTTGCCAATACTCCTGATGGCAGGTTTCTAATGGACTACGGCCAGTCACAGCTGCCTCACTCTTGAACTAGGTTTCAACCCCAACCCCCAACTGGGGCTATGGGCTTCCACCATCCACCAGCTGGTAGACATCGATTTCTGAGGTTCCTAGGCTTTGGTCACCTAATGCCCCAAGGTAGACCTGGCAGCCACCCCTCCTATCCTTGTCCTTGCTTCTCCCCATACCAGACCAGGGGGAAGGGATCAGAGTGAAGAGCAGAGTGCAAAAGTGCTCAGCGGACCCTTCCAGTTCACTCACACACCTATGCTCATTCACCAACATTCACCGACCACCCACAGTGTGCCAGGCTAGAAAGAGTCTGCAGTGGGAGGAAAGGAAAAGGAGCCAGGCTTCTGCCCTGTAGATGTCAGAAGGTTGGGAACCCACCTGGCTGCTCCTTCTGAGGGTCTCCCTATGCAACCCTGGGCTATCCCTTTCCCATCTCTAGCCTCAGTTTCCCATTATGGACCCACGGAGATCCCCATTGAAGACCCAGGCTCTCCAAGTTTTCTTCCAGCTCCAAGTCAGACTGCCTTAGCCCCAACCTAGCTACTCTCTGCTGTTCCCGCCTGCCATTGGGCTCACCTTCCTTATTCCTGGTGCCTCTGAGGCCCAGGACAAGAGACCTGTGTCCCCCTAACAGCTCCCGAGCATGTCCAGGACACTGTGCTCATCTCTGCAGGAAACGACACAACAGAGCCCCCAACCCAGAGCTACTAGACAAATTCCTTACTCTCCCAGAGCTTCTATTTGCTAGTTTATAAAATCGGGAGACTAACAGTCATTTCCTCACAGGGTTGTTGTGAGGATTAATTGCTGTCAACAATGCAGAGAAGGCATCAAGCACAGTGCTGGACCCAAGATGTCACCGTCATTAGCTCTTGAGCTGCATAGAGTGAGAACTAGATCGTGCCGTTGAGTGACAGCTCCACGTGCTGCCGGTCGAGCTCTGGCACCGGGCAGGCACCTGTGCCATGAAGGAATGCATGACTTCAGGAAGAGAGTCCAACACTGCCGCCCCACCCCCAGCTCATGTGTCCACCACCAGAGGTGAAACCTATAGAAAACTAGATTCCCTTCTCAGAAGAAGAAGGAAAACCCCCTTCTGAGCAGCAGATATGATGGCCTTCTGAGTATGTATTTCACCACAGGGAAACAGAGTTTGGGGGTCTTCTAAGGCCACTTAAGAAGCCTGACTTTGGGGCTGGTATTAAACTTCCAAAGACTTAACTTGCTGAGGTTACAGCTAGCAAGGGTTGAATTCATCATGTGAAAAATCCAGGAAGTGCCTCAGAGCCTCAAACCTCATGGGTCTGGCCTAGCCTGGGCCTGGCTCACATTTTAAGGGCCTTTCTTTGTCCCCTTTCCCTTTCTTTGCTGCCAGATTCTGTGTCTGCAGTTGCGTGCATCTCCCTCCTCCCTAGCCCCAAGGAGATAAGGTGCCTGGGAGGGTGGTCAGGACTCAGAGGAACCAAAACCAGTGCTGCAGCCTGAGTGTCATACAGGGCAGTCTGAGGTCAGCGGCTGGGGGAGCCAGAGGTCCCACCTAGCCTGGAGGAGGCCCAGGAGGAGCCAGAGACAGGTGCATGGTGGGCTGCAGAGGTGAGAATCCCCAGGCTGCTGGAATGAGGCCAAGGTCATCAGTGGGAAGTCCTGAAGCCAATGGCAAATGCTGCACACCCCCTTATTTCCTGCTATTAAAACCTGCAGAGGCCCTGGCCTGTTGGCTCAGTGGTAGAGCGTTGGCCTGGCGTGCAGGAGTCCTGGGTTCAATTCCTGGCTAGGGCACACAGGAGAAGCGCCCAGCTGCTTCTCCACCCCTCCCCCTCTCATTCCTCTCTGTCTCTCTCTTTCCTCCCGCAGCCAAGGCTCCATTGGAGCAAAGTTGGCCCGGGCGCTGAGGATGGCTCCATGACCTCTGCCTCAGGCGCTAGCATGGCCCTGGTTGCAACAGAGCTACGCCCCAGATGGGCAGAGAATCGCCCCCTGGTGGGCATGCCGGGTGGATCCTGGTTGGGCGCATGCAGGAGTCCGTCTGACTGCTTCCGCGTTTACAACTTCAGAAAAAAAAAAATCCTGCAGAAAACAGGGACTTCCAAGCTCCTATTATTCACACCTTAAGAAAGAATAAATTGAGGAAATGTGACTGTAATGTTGGGTGAATACCAGAGAATGGAATTGATATATGGACTAGCCTCTTAAATTTTGGGGGGGACGGGGGGGCTGTCTCGATGTGTATCCTTAGTGTCTCTGAGTCTCTGCAAAATTGTACTCCAGCAATTCCTTGCAGGAACATTTCCCCAGGGACTAGTGACAGGCAATGGGTTTAAGAACCCAGCCCTATACCTGCGCAAAGTGGGTCTTCTCGAGTCTGTGGCCGACCACCAGAGGGCGCTGCAGCCCGACGCAGGCAGTGGCTTCTCATCACTGCCCCCCTCCCCCACCCCCCAGGGTGTCTCCGGGATCAGATTCTGCCAGACACAAAGTTTGGGCAGTAACTTCGCCTTCCAGGCTGTGGTCTGCTCAAAGCAGGATTTCCTGGCTTCACTGGGAATGCAGATTCCCAGATCTCAACCAACTGGCTCCCAATTCAGTTGCAGGTTGGACCTTCCCGGGAGCTTTAAAAGTACGGATGCCTGGGCCCCCTCCAGAGACCATCATTTTATTAGACCTGGGCAGCCTAGGCAGTGGGTTCCAGGGTACAGTCAGGACTGAGCCACGTCGGTTAGAACCCGGCACAGTGGACATGTCTGTGTTACTCGGCCCAGCACACATTTCAGTTGTGGTGTTGCTCTTACCAGCCCTGTGGGGGGGCCACGCTCACTGCTCTAGTTGACAGGTGGGATGGGGCAGCCTGCCTGCGTCCAGACCCCCAAATCCCAGTCAATGTGTGGCTCTGAGCCAAGCCACGAGAAGTATTTCCTGAGGCAGCCAAGTCAGGCTTGGTACCTACCCAACTCTGGGAACAGGCCTGGAGCCCCACAGCCTCCCAGCACTTTGTCTGGGTCTCCTAGCTGCTTCCCCACCCCAGGCTGCTTGAAGTGGGCCCCTCAGGTCCCTGGCTCTGTCCTTTCCTGGGCTTTGCCCCGCACTGTATGGCACCCAGCAGCAGTTCACAAGGGGCTCCCAGAGCCAGGCGCTCCACAGGGAAGCAGGGAGTACTGATCTCATTTTATAGATGAGGAAACACACCCAGTGAAGAAACTCATGGAGGTGCCACAGTGTGTGGGTGGCAGAATGGAATACAACCCCCAGGCCCCTGATTCCGGGCACCATGTTCTTCCCATTATCTTCCACTACCTCTGGCTGATAAACTACTTATTCCCCCATTTCTCCTGGGAGAAAACTGGGGCTCTGGGTGCAAAGCTCTGCTTTAAAGCTGCAAGGAAGGTGGTTGGAGGCTCTGAATTTAAAAACCCTCAGATTTTTGTTCTAAACTCACTTTGTACCGCCCCAGTGGGGTGAGGGTGAGGCCTGTTGAGTGTTGCAGCCCAGGAAGGGGACAGGGCTCCCAGGCACCTCCTCCGGGTTCCCACAGCCCCAGCAGCCCCCAGCACAGCCCATGCCACGCTGTCTTCCCCAGGGTCTGCACTGCTCTGCGCACCACAGGGACTCTTCCCCAGGGTCTGCACTGCTCTGCGCGCCACAGGGACTCTTCCCCCACAGGGACTCTTCCCCAGGGTCTGCACTGCTCTGCGCACCACAGGGACTCACAAGTGTTTCCTGAGAGGATGGTGGGTGGAGAGGGGTGGAGGACATTTGGTCTCTGGGTAGAGTTCGGCTTCTTCATCCCCACAGTCCCCTCCCCTGGCACGCACCAGCCCACCTCATCTTATTCCTCTACGGAAACTTGTACCCCAGCCCAGAAAAGTTAACTTGCTGGAAAGCAGCTGCTTGGCCGCCAGGCCAGCCAATGAGGTGCAGGGGCGCCTCACCCACCTCTAAGGACAAAGGGCAGAGGGCTGGACCAGAGGAGCTGGAAGGCCGGCCTGGTCTCAAGGCCCCAGAGGTGGAACGAGGGAGCAGAAGGGAGAGAGGTGGAGGGGAGAGGAAGAACTAGGAAGCGGGAGAGTGGAGACATTGAAGTGGTGGGAGAGATCTGCATGGGTCAGGGGATACTGGAGCATGGCTCTTAACCTGGACTCAGCCACTTGGTATTTTCTCACCTTCTTCTCCTGCCCTGTTCCCCTCCCCTTCTCCAGGTAGGCAAGGGCTCCTAAATAGATTCTAGAACCCAGACACAGGCTCCTCTGTGGCAGGGACAGGGATAAAGAGTAATGAGATGGGAGTTACATCTAGCCTCACCTTGCCTTGTTCTGATTTTACAGATGAGGAAACAGGCTTAAAATGATGAGGTGACATGCCCAAGTCTTTTGGCCACTGCAATTGGAGTCCAGATCTGCCTGAAGCCTGAGCTGTATTAACTTTCTCTCCCCTGCCACCCAGAAAAGCCCAGGGCCCTAGAGCCAGAAGAAGTCCATAAAAATAAACTATTTGCATAACAGCACAGGGGTCTGCGCTTGCAGCTAACGGCTCAGTTAGCTTCCAGGATACAGCTGCCGACTGGGAGCAGCTATCAGCTTCCTGGGACAAACGTGTCCCGACAACCACGTTAGTACCATCTGGTGTTTATTTAGACACACAAATAAAAGCTGGTGGTTCAAACAGCTTGTGTTCCTTTTTTTTCCTTTTCATATATTTTTTCTTTTCTTTTTTCTTTTTTAAAAAAGATCAACACATTACTAGTCCCCCATGTTTTTTTTCTACTGAGCAATATATACAGCCTATTATATATATATATATATGCGTGTCTGTGTATACATATATATATATATGCATATATAATACATTTTTTCAATAGATAACTACATTCAAGTAATGAAACACAGGATTTACAGTTTTCCTCTGAGGGCAGAGGAAAGCAAATTCACACTCAGTTCACAGAGGAAGTAAGTACCATTAAGAGCCCAGCCAATAGGAGCCGAGGCCTCTCCTGGGGCTGGGGATGGGGTGGGCAGCAGCAGAAGTCACCAGTCACACTGTTGCTTATCGTGGGGGCAGCAGGTGCTGATGGGGGGGGGCTAGCCTGCTCTGCCCGAGCTGGGAGGCAGCCCATGCTGGCTGACCCAGGTTCCTCAGCTGGGATGGGCTGAGAACCTCACACGTCTAGGAGCCTCTCGAATTTGGGATTCATGAAGGAGAAACCAGCGAATGCTGTCTGGTCCATGGAGTCGATGAGGTTCTTGTCGCTGTAGGAGAGGCGCGCCTTCTCACTCAGAAACTCCTGGTCGAAGTTGCTGTAGTCTCCAGGGGACTTCTGTGGGTACAGGGCAGGGGTGGGTGAGCGGGACCCAAGAGGCAGCCTCCTGAAGGTTCCCAAACACCTCAGAATCCCTGTCGGGCTGGGCCAGGCTAGAGCTGCCCTAAGACCGACAGGCTGAGAGGAGCCCAGCCAGAAGGTGGACACTGTTTTCCACAGGGATGAGGGAAGCCAGCAGGGACCTGGGCCTGGGTGAGGGAAGGGGCGTGCCTCCTGAGCAGAGTTCTGGCCAAACCCCCCACCCACCACCTGTTTGTATAAGTCCCACAAGCTAATAGTGGCTTTTATATTTTTTCAATATTTAGGAAAAAACCGAAAGCAGAATAATACTTCATGACACGAAAATTAAATGAAATTCACATTTCAGCATCCATAAGTAAAGTTCTATTCGTACATGAGCACACCCACTCATTGACATATCATCTATGGCTACTTTGAGATGGGCTGGCCAGCAAGACCTAACTATTTATTTACTATCGGGCTGTTCCCAGGAACAGCATGCCAGCTCTGCTTCTGAGGATATGAGAAATGGTAACAGATCTCAAGCTGGTGGCCCTCCACTCCAGCCCAACGGAGCTGGCAAGTTACATCACTTCGACTATCGGGTGTTAATGGCATTTGAGCCAATACTTTTAAATTGGGCATTCTAACATAAAAACCCAGACTTCTGGCTTATTTAGAAAAGAGGCAGAGCAGAGCAGCCTTGGGCCCATTTCCTGGCCTGTTCCCCCAGTGCTGACGCCCCCTTGGGGCACTTGCCAGGAACCCCCACTTCCCAGATGGGCTGCCGATCAGCACTCCCACCTTGTTTCTTAGTGCAGAGAATCAACCTGTCCCTCTTTCTATCATGAGCGACACTGAGAGCAGGCTGCATGATCTTCCTGCAGCTGGCCAGGGAGTGATGTGCCCAGCCCAGGAAGCATCAAGTTTGATGTCTCTGAAGTAGGAACAGTGCTCTGCAACCTCCAGGCACAATGGTGGGGCACATCACATTACACAGGCCGCCCAGTGGGACAGCGTGTTCTGACGGAGGAGGGGAAGCAGAGGACAGAAAAGGAGTGGGAAGAAGAAACTGATCAGAGAAGGGCCATAAACTCCAACCGCTAAGGTGTTTGGGGTGCTCGGAATTCTGGCCCCAACCTACCGCTGCTCTCCTGCTGGCTCCTGGGTGCCCTGTGGATTCTGGGCCTTCATAGGAACCATTCCTCTTCTACCTGGAACACACCCCGGCTGCCCCCAGCCCTGCCCACATCCCACTTCCTCTCAGACACACCCGGTTCTATGCATTCTGGGCTCCTGCTGACAGACCCGCCTGATGACAACTGATCATGTGCGGCCTTGTGACAGCTCTCGGACTGTTGTATTATATGATGAATGACTATCTGTGTTCAAATTTTTTTTTTTTACAGAGACAGAGAGAGTCAGAGAGAGGGATAGATAGGAACAGACAGACAGGAACAGAGAGAGATGAGAAGCATCAATCATCAGTTTTTCGTTGCGACACCTTAGTTGTTCATTGATTGCTTTCTCATCTGTGCCTTGACCATGGGCCTTCAGCAGACCGAGTGACCCCTTGCTCAAGCCAGCGACTTTGGGTCCAAGCTGGTGAGCTTTTGCTCAAACCAGATGAGTCCGCACTCAAGCTGGCGACCTCAGAGTCTTGAACCTGGGTCCTCTGCATCCCAGTCTGACACTCTATCTACTGCACCACTGCCTGGTCAGGCTGTGTTCAAATTTCTTATCTTTGTCAAGCTGGGGCTCCTCCAGCTCTGGGACAGGACCTCC
The DNA here is from genome assembly GCF_036850765.1 of Saccopteryx bilineata. Classification (NCBI taxonomy): domain Eukaryota; kingdom Metazoa; phylum Chordata; class Mammalia; order Chiroptera; family Emballonuridae; genus Saccopteryx; species Saccopteryx bilineata. Next base: position 57,658,571 of record NC_089499.1, on the reverse strand, counting down.
CACTTTGCTGAGCAGCTCAGCACAGAGCCCTGCACCCAGCAGGCACTCAGCACTTCCAGTTTTATTGGAAAATGGATTGGATGGATGGAAGGAGTGAGGCCTTAACTCTGAATCCCAAAGCACAGTTCCCGGAATCCCAGTGTTTGCTGAATGACTGAGTGAGCAGAGAGGTGAGAATATCAGGGAAGAGGCTGTGATTGAAGGTGCCAGGGAGGTCTGGAAAGCAGGTTTGCTGGAAGAAGGGAGAGGAGAAAGCATGTACATGACGTGGGAGAGGAGGTGCCTCTCCCAAAGGCAGCAGGGGCGACATTGAGCGGGCAGACCCTCCTGAAGTTGGACTACATACCACTTTGGGCTTGAAGGGCGGCTCTACCCGACGTTTCTCCAGCTGGGTCCAGTTGATGGTCTTGAAGAAGGGGTGGATTCTGATGCTCCCCGTCACTCCCAACCTCTTGTTTGGGTCCCTTTCAAGCAGCTACAACCCAGCAGGAGCCCCAGTTAGTACCCAAGGGCTGCAGGAAATTGGAGCCTCAGCAACCCCGCAAGCAGACCCAGGGTGCTCAGGCAGGCCTGGCCCGGTCCAGCCCAGTGGTGCAGCCCAGGGCTGCTGGGGCTGAGGGGGTCTTCTCTGGCCCACTGTGCCCCCAGGTCCCCTAGAGACAACAGGCTGTGGACGAGGGCTGCTAGGATTCTTGGTAAAAGCAGTAGCTGTTTAGTGAGTGTTTGCTGTCTGCCTGGCATAGACCTGAGCCTCATACATCTATGTTTTCTTCCCAACAACTCAGGTTTTTTCATAGCTCCCTTTTGCAGATAAGGAGACAGACTCAGTGTTCAACCTCAAGTCTGTCTGTCTCCTGATCTAGGCTTGTAAGCACCATGCCAGGCCGATTCAATGCAGGGTACTCAGACAGGAGTTTCTGCAAACATGGCGAGAGAGCAACACCCTCAACATGTTAGGATGGGGGCATCAGTGAGGCTGCCATTCCAGAGGCTCCTGGCATTTCGTCACCCCACACGCACCAGTTCCTGCCCCTGGCCAGCCTTACCCAGAGCCTCTCACCTTCTCCAGGATGTCCTTGGACTCCTTGGTGATCCAGCGGGGATAATGTGGTGTGTCCACACGGATGGACTCGAAGAGTTCGTCCTCATCATCACCATGGAAGGGGGACTGACCAATGAGCATCTCGTAGAGAAGGACTCCGAAGGACCACCAGTCCACAGAGAACGAGTACTTCAGGCCCTGCAGGATCTGGGGCAGGAGAAGGCACTGGAGCTGAGAGGGGCCCCGGAGCACAAGCCCTGTCCAGGCCTCCTACCCTTCTGGCTCAGTGCAGACATCTCTGTCTTGGGGAAGCCTTCCTGGCTGCACCCTATTGAGACAAGGTGTCTGACTGGGTTGGAGGCTGGGCGGAAGCCAGCTCACCTCAGGGGCGATATAGTCAGGGGTGCCACAGAAGGTGCTGGCCTGCTTCTCCCCGAATATGTTCTCTTTGCACATCCCAAAGTCGGCAATCTTGATGTGGCCATGCTGGTCCAGCATCACATTGTCCAGTTTGAGATCCCTGCGGGGCAAGGAAAGGAGAGGGGGTCATCAGGAACCAACTCTGCTCCTGTCCCCAGCCTCCCACTTCAGTCCTGGAAGCCTGGAACTCTTCCCCAGGGGACAAGGGAAGGAGGAGGAGAAAAGGAAGCAAAAGTGAAAGAGGTAGCAGAACGGCGCTTCCCACAGCCACCTACTGTGTGCCATGCTGGACACATGCCGTCTACTTTCCTGAGCCCAAAGTGAGGCTCAGAGAGGGGATGCCATTTGCCTAGGAACACCCAGCTGGTAAGCAGTAAAAGTGGACCTGGGTTCAGGTTTGTGTGACTCCACAAGTGCAGGGACCACATCTGTTTTTATGTAGTTCGCTGTTTGAATAGATAATTTATGTACATGGTAACAAGGACTAGAAAAGGACAAGCAGCACAAACGAAGTCCACCTCCTACTAACCTCGACGGCCAGGCCCTCCTTAGACTGATTCTAGGTTTGGGCAAGCACATTACAATATGCACCTACTCACCTTTAAAAATATGAGCTTTAATATTCATATTGGCATCATCCCACAACAGGATATAGAGTGTGGCCTCAGCCTTTTTGATGAATGCACAGTAATCTACTGTCAGATGGGACCATCATTTACTGGGTGGGAGTTTATGGAACCAGTTCCTATTGGTGGAAGCTTAGAGTGCTCAGGTGGGGCTTCAGGGTGAGACTGAGCTGAGTAAGGGAGTCACGCTCTGCCAGTGGCGCCCAGTATGGGCAGTAAGTGTCCAGACCCTGGAGCTATGCCAGCCTCAGCTGAGGGGCCACAAGGAATTCTAGCAATGGAGTAGGAGGTTTAGGCAAATACCCAACTAAACACTGACTCCAAGTGGAGACAGGGCCATAGCTGGCTCGAGCTCCACTCAGAGTAATTCAGAGGACAGAATGGGGTTGGAGTTTCCCTTCCCAAAAGCCCCCCAAACCCCATCTCTCCACCACCTTGTACCTGTAAATGATCCCTTTGCTGTGTAGAAACTGCAGTCCACAGACTATCTCAGCAGCATAAAACCTGGATTTGAGAGAAAGAGAGACAAAGTGTTCTGGAATTTCTGCCAACCAGCCCTTGTTTCTCCCTGGTCTCTCATCCCCACCTCCAGGGGCAGGAAATGCTGCAAATAACTCTATGGACAACCAGGGCCTGATAAAGCACATCTTGTATCTGGTAAGTAGGGACTAGCAACCAAGACAGAAAAGAAAATTATGAAGAAAAAGCTCCAAACAAGACAATTTTCTGTGATAAGAGTATATGCGTTTATACTGATATACATATGTATGTACACACATGCACACACACAGTTTGGGGGTACATGCTCGTCTGGGAGCCACACACCAGGGCTCTGTGTTGTGTAGGATCACCATGAGTGAGGTTGCCCGGCTGAGCCCAAAAAGGGGACAGGAGCTGACATGTCTGTGCTGTGTGCCCATCCAGGGCTCACCCACCACCCAGCTTTCCCATACGAGGTAGCCACCCCGCTACCCTCAATTTCTCCAACCCCAGCTCTAGCCCAAGTGACTTCTCCAGGGAGAGGAAAAATGAACTGCGGGCAGACTGGTGGTCGGCTCTTCCCCGATAGGGCCCTCACATACATGGCACGGTACAGCTCAAAGCGGCCTTTGTCCTGGATGTGGTACATCAGGTCTCCTCCGTTGAGGAACTCCATCACGAAGAACAGGTGGTCCTGGGGTGGGAACGGAGGTGAGCAGAGGCACAGAAACAGGAGGGCCCCTGAGGTTGGAGACAACTGCCCTGGGGGACGTGAGTGGAGGGCACATGACCCTCATGGTATATGAGGAGGGGGACACAACTCTGCCTTCAGTGGTCTGAGACATGGCGTTGAGTGGGAGGCTGGGGGGGCCGTGGCCCCTGGGGCAGTGGCAGTGGGAGGGTCAAACACCTTGGTCTGGAAGGTGCAGTAGAGGTGGGTGAGAAAGGGGTTCTCCCAGGCGAGCGCCAGCACCCGCTTCTCCACCATGGTACACTCCACATCATCGTCGATCAGAACCACATCCTTCTTGAGGGCCTTGATAGCGAAGAACTGCATTTTGCCCTTCAGTTCTGCAAGCAGCACCTGACGAGTGGGCAGAGATGCTGAGCAGGAGGGGCCCAGGCCAAAGTCCATGGCACCACAGCCCCACCCAACTAGGTCCCTTGAACTTCCCCAGGGCCGTGTGACCCCTCACCTTCCCAAAGCTGCCTTTGCCCAGGACCTTGTGGAAGATGAAGTTGTCAATGTTGCATGTGGTGCTACCTTCCCAGATTTTGCCGTACGTCCCACTGTCTGCTGGAGAGATGGCACTTTAGACTCAGGTCTCCATCTGCAGAGTCCCCTCCCCTGAGGCCAAGGGGTGGGCTGGGGTAAGAGGCCTCCAAGAATAAATGGTTCCTTTCCCATGGTGGTACCTCCTCTCAGGTCTCACTTGACAAGAGAGAGGCCAGGCCCCATCCTGGGCCCTTGTGGAAAGGAGTAGCTTTACCTGTGGATTCATCTCCAGAGACTCCTGGCTTCTTCTCAAAATTCTGGTAGATTCCAACAGGTTCCGCATTCTCTGTCTCTGACTTCCGGAAGGGTTTCTGGAGAAGGGGGTAGGGTGGTGGTTGAGGGGGCCAGACAGTTGGTCATACTGTGGTCAGAACTCCCAGTCCAGAAGGAAGACCCCAACAATTAATAAGTCCACCTCGATACCAAAGGAGGACAGCAGCAGCAAGGCCCAGGGCCTCCCAGTGGTGCACACACACACAGCACACACACCCACGCACACTCTTCCAGTGGCACAGGGATGCCTGGGTGGTCTGGAAGGCAATAATTACAAACAAACGTTTTGCAAACGGGACACCATCTTCCCAGCCACGTACTCATTAGATTTTTGTGTTGCCCTCACCTGTGATTGAATCTAGAATTTCACCTTAAAGTTTTTTTTTGTTTTTTTTTTATTTATTCGTTTTTTTAGAGAAGAGAGAGAGAGAGAAGGGGGGAGGAGCAGGAAGCATCAACTCCTATATGTGCCTTGACCGGGCAGGCCCAGGGTTTTGAACTGGCAACCTCAGCATTCCAGGTCGACGCTTTATCCACTGCGCCACCACAGGTCAGGCCAACCTTAAAGTTTTGAGGCATTTCTTAAGCCCCACCACACCCAACATATACAAAAAAACATACACAAAGACTTTTAGTTCCAAGTGCTTCAACCTTGTGGCCCCACCAGGTTCACTCTCAAGTACAGAACTGCTAGAATAACTAATTTCTAATGGGAATAAGCCCAATACCCTCTGCTGCCTAATTCTTGAACTAGATCTTCCAGAAGTGAGCTCTTGGGTATAAAGCACCCCACTGTGGTTCCCCAGGAATGGGTGTGGGCCCTGATTGCCCCAACCCCACTACCCACAGTCCCAGGTTCCCATGGCACTGCCCACCTGGCTGACTTGGTTCAATGCCTCAGCCAAGAGCTTCTGGTTGATGCCGCAGAGGTTGGCGACCTTCTTCTGGCACTTATGATGCACGTTCATGCCACAGTCTGGGGAGAGGGAGAAGCAGGACCATCAGGGCCTTCACCCAGGCAGGGCAGCCAGCAGGCCCAGAAAAGGGCAGGGGGGATAGCGGAAAGAACAGGAAAAAGGAGGGCTTTGGTGGGATCTGCTGTGTTCCTTGTCCTTAGAAGAAATGTATCTGAAGCCATCACGAGCTCTTCAAATCTTTCATTATTTAAAGGAGAAAAAGAAAAAGCAGAGGACATGGGGCCTAATTCTGACCCTTCAGAGAGTATGTGGGACAACTGAGACAAGTCTCTTTTCCTGCTGGGGTCTTGTTTCTCCTGTTAGTAGAGCTGGGGCCAGGGAGGGGTGAGACGCATCTGGGAAGCACCTGCTCTTCTGCAGCAGTGACTCTCCAGGTCCTACTTGACTTTGGACCCCTATGTTACACTTGAGGATGCAGAGCTCAGAGGTGGGGCCTCCTATCCAGTAACCACACAGCAGGTAAATGGTAGAGCCCGTGGGGCCAGTGGGGAGGGGTCTCCAAGGCCTCCCCATGTGAAATCTCCCAGTGAGAGGGCAAAGGCATCATTGGTTAGGTGGGGTTTCTGAGGCCCGGGTGGGCAGGCACAGCAGGGAGCCCTCCTGACTGCCACCTCCACCCAGCCCCAGAGCTTGGTGGCACACACCTTCACACTTTAACCCCTGCTTCACCAGCCCCCACAGCAGGCTGCCACAGTGGTCACAGAAGGTGGGGCTCATGTAGTTGTAAACCTTGAACCGGTGAGGCATGTCGATGTTGAACCGTTCTTTCTGGAACTGGGGTGGGGGGTCATAGGTCAAGGATCACATGGCAGCTCCAGCCCCTTCCTTAACCCCTAGCTCTCCCCCAAATCCCATGCATGGCAAGATGCCAACAGGGCTCCACTGAGGACTAGGGAATGCAGACGTCCAAGGAAGGACCAAGAAAAACGGGGAGGAAGGGTGAGCCCCAGGGGGAAGGGGAAGGGAAAGCCCAAATCCCTCCCATGTAGCCAAGCCCCCAAGACCCCCGGGGCCCTGCCCTCGACCCAGCCTCACTATGGTGTCCCGGCTATTGGTCGCGGTGCCAGTGCATCGGCCGATGATCTTGTCGATGCATTTCTTGTGGATGGCGGCGTTGCATTCTTGAGGAGGCGCAGGCCCAGGAGGGGGATGGGAAGGTACCGGGAGGGGCAAAGGCTGTGAGCTGGCTGAGTCCAGGCCCCTACACAAAGCCACCGTTCTCCCAGCCGCCTACACCCTCACCCTCTAGAGGCCTCAGGCCCAGGGGTTAATTTTTTTCTCCTCCTGCCAGCCCTCAAAGGAGGGGCCTGGGAAGGATGGAGCAGGGAAGACAGGCTGATCTTATGGATCTTAGATATTAGGAAAGGTTCAAGGAGTCCCGGTGGGCAGGGAGGGTGCAGAAGTGAGGGCGTGGGGTATTGCAGTGAAAGAGGTAGAGGCAAAGGAGCCCCTTTTTCCCTCTTCTCTGTCCCAGGACAGCTAACAGCTCCTAAGCTCTCTCAGACACATGCACACACGGACAGATGCACCCTGACTCAAAAACATACAAATATATACAGGCCGCATGTGCAATAATGACAAGGCTTCTCCCACAGAATGCCAGCCACACTTAAAATACAGCTTTACATATTTTACCCCACTTAATCTCCACAATAATCCTATTATCCCTATTTTATGGATGAGAAACCTGAGGCACAGAGAGGTTAGGCAACTTTGCCTAAGGCCTACAGCAGGGGTCGGGAAACTTTTTGGCCGAGAGAGCCATGAATGCCACATTTTTTTTTTTTTATAGGGACAGAGAGAGAGTCAGAGAGAGGGATAGACAGGGACAGACAGTCTGGAACGGAGAGAGATGAGAAGCATCAATCATCAGTTTTTCGTTGCAACACCCTAGTTGTTCATTGATTGCTTTCTCATATGTGCCTTGACCGTGGGCCTTCAGCAGACCGAGTAACCCCTTGCTCGAGCCAGCAACCTTGGGTCTAAGCTGGTGAGCTTTTTGCTCAAGTCAGATGAGCCCGCGCTCAAGCTGGCGACCTCAGGGTCTCGAACCTGGGTCCTCGGCATCCCAGTCAGACGCTCTATCCACTGCGCCACCGCCTGGTCAGGCAACGCCACATATTTTAAAATGTAATTCCGTGAGAGCCATACAATGACCCATGTACGTTTGCATTATCCAATAAAAATTCGGTGTTGTCCTGGAGGACAGCTGTGATTGGCTCCAGCCACCCACAACCATGAACATGAGTGATAGGAAATGAATGAATTGTAATACATGAGAATGTTTTATATTTTTAACGTTTTTTTTTTTTATTAAAGATTTATCTGCGAGCCAGATGCAGCCATCAAAAGAGCCACATCTGGCTCATGAGCCATAGGTTCCCAACCCCTGGCCTACAGCTAGGAAGTGGTAGAGCTGGGATTTAAACCCAGGCAGCCTGGCTCCAGAACCCATGCTCATAAGCGGAGAAAGGTGTGCTTATAAGAGACGCACCCCCGTGGCCAGGGGTGTGCTGGTCAAGGTCTTACAGCCTATCTGGGGGAAAAGGGCTCTGATGTGCAATACTGGCTGACTTCTCTGCAGACACTCCCCTGTGACCTACTTCAGGTTACCAATGTGATGTCACTGAATGCAAAGAGTTGGGAAGAGATATGCAGAATTGGTTACACCAGCTGAAGCGAGCCAGCTCCAGCACTCACTGAACATAGCTAGCGTACTCACATGCATGCTGACATGGAAAGTCTCATGCGCACACACTCAGGCACGCAGTCTTTGTTCAGACACACAGTCCCAACACAAGGACACAGGCTCTCCTATGAACACACCCAAGCACTGCCAAGCACCCATGAACACATGTGCACATGTACAAACTGGACTGTAGAGACACTTACGCCTGCATTTGTAGCCTTGCTTGTTGAGACCCCTGAAAGGCAAATCCCCACGCAGGGTGAGTGGGGAAAGCACTGAGTGTGGCTGGCCCTCCCTTCCCCCAGTTCCCAGCAGGCACAGCCAGCCCTCACCAAACAAAATCTCTGCACACAGAACAGAAGGTGGGCTGCCTAAAGAAGGTAGCAATAAACTCGTGGTTCTTGATGTAGTGGATTTTGGCCTGTTTGATGGCTCCACGGCGGTTCATCGTTGGGAACTTGGCCTCGTCTTCACCCCGCAGAGACTGCTTACAATCTAAGGGCCATGGAGTGGAGAGGTCAGACGCAACCAAAGGAGGGACAACACCCCTGCAGTCCCTCCCAGGGTGGCCCTGGACATATGGTTGGTGGGAGCTGCTTCTTTAAATCTTTATCCTGGTTCTGGCCTCGAACTTACAGCTCTAGCCCAGGTAGGGCATGTCTTACCTCCGTCTTCCAGGAAATACTGCACAGACATTAACACCTTGGCCTGTGGTTGCAGGTCCAGCTGCAGGGGTGAGGGTAGAGTGTCAATGAGGGCAGGCCCAGGCCAAGCCAGATTCAGAACCAACCCCCATGGTTGGTCCCCCAAGGACAAGGGGGTCCTGGCAGCCCAGTAGGACACCTGTCCTGTCTGCCTGGTGTGGGCAGGGACAGGCCCCGCCCCTGAGCCCCGCCCCCCACAACCCACTCAGGGGTATTATTACCTTTAGGGAAGTGAAAGAATCCAGCCCACACCCAGCCTGGCCACATGGCCTGGGAACAAAATGGGAAGGGAAAGTCCCCACCCTCAACACTGCTGCCCCCTTAACAAGGAGACTAGAATGGAGACCCATCTCACCACATGCAGAGACAAAGGCGCATGCATACCAACACACCCATGGTAGTGCTGTCTGTTAGGGGTTCTCATGTCTAGTCTCCTCACATAAAACTGGCTAGTTCTGAGGGCAGGACCCCTCACCTCTCTAGGACCCAGTCCTGGTGACTCACATTGTCCCTGGGGTAACAGGCAGAGTGCTTAGCAAGTGTCTCTGCCTGACTGGTCGAAGGTCAGTAGAGCCCTAAGTCAACTTTTTCCTTGGCCCCCACCTTCAGCCCTTACCGGAGGCTGACCAGTTCTTTTCCCGTGAGGACATCTTGGCTGTAGAAGATCCTATGTAGCCCTAAGGGGAGCAGGGGATGCTCTGCCAGTGCTGGCATCCTGTGGCCACAGAGGCCACATGGCCACATGTGTGTACAGAGTCCCGGTTTGGCAAGTGAGTGGCAGGCCATCAGCCTTCCCCTTCTCCCACACCCTTGCTGTTGAAGATCATCACTGCTGTTCCCTAATGCCTGCCTGGGCCTGGAATATCTGCACATTCCAAACAGACCTGGGAATAATGGATGCCTCTGAGAAGGGGGCCTGGTGCCTGGGGTTAGGACCAGACACACCCTTACATACAGTCTGAAATGTTTTACTATTTTCACATCCTGACTTTACAAAATTAAAAGGGAAAGAATAGTTGCAATAACAAGGATGATTGTTTTTAGCACCCACCCTGTGCCTGGTTCTACAATTAGCCCTTTACACCCAGCTTGCTCCTTACATCTTAATAACCAGCACCGAGGTAGGGTCTTTTAGCAGCTTCTTCTTTTTACAGATTTGGAAACAGGGCCAGAGAAGCCGGGGTTTGATATATTGCAGAGCTGGGATTCAAACTCAGCTGTTCGGGTGCAAAGCTGCACCCTGCACACACGCGCGCACACACACACACACACACGCATGACCGCAGCTCGCCTGCCCCTCACCCAGAACTCAGCCTTGCCGTTGTTCTTCTTGCAGCGCTCGGCCAGCACTGACACGCCCACTGTCACCTCAGACACTGGGTCCTCAGCTGCCCGCATCAGCACAATCTGGATGACACGACCCTCATAGATGTGGGCATCAAATGAGGACTTCCACTCAGGGTACATGGTGGGCTTCTTCTGCACCAGTGTCTTCCCACGCTCTGCAATATGCACCAAGCTGGCCATATCAGGGTAGGGCCCCTCTGTCACTCCCTTCCCAGACTTCCCACAGCCTTCAGCTCTGACAGCATCTGCCTGGCTGTCTCCCTGCAGGCCTGCCATGGCTTCCCAGAGTCTTCAGGACTGAGTCCACTGCTCAGCCTGCACGACTGGGCTCTGCTCACCTCACCAGCCTCATCTCACTCACAACACACTCCAGAACACAGAACTGCTGGCAGCTCTTCTTGGGTGTCCTGCCAGGTCCTATCCCCAGGCCTTTGCTCCTGCTGTTCCCACTTCCTATGACCCTCTTCCTCCAGCCCTGCTTAGATGTGTCCCCTCATGCATTCCCCCTTCCCTGTGCATTCACTCAGTGAATGCATGCTGAGCACTCCCACATGCCAGCCACTGGACTAGAGGCAAGGAACACGGCCAAAAGAAAAGTTAAACTCAGTCTCAGGCAGAGACATGAGCCAATTCATGCCTCCAGTAAATGTTAAATCATAGCTATAATGAACTCGAAGTGGGCAAGGCCAGTGGTTCTAGACCACCCATGTCATTGGGCCTGCCCAGCCTAAGGGGTGGGAAGACTTCGTGGAAGAAGCTCAGCTGAGACTTCCAGGATGAGCCAGCATTCAACAAGTGAGGGTAGAAGCAAGAAGGAACAGCCTGAGATGTTCACATCTTCCCAGAAGACATCCCCACCCCCAGCCTAAGACAATATCTTCTCTCAGCTTCCCTTTCACAGGACTCACTGTCTGGCTCCCTCGTCTGATTGTGAGCCCCACAAGGGCAGGGCCAGCTCAAGCCTGGAGCACAGCAATGTCCTCGGTGCCCAGCACAGGGCCTGGCACAGATGGACACATGGAAACTGTTGATGGAACGGCCAATAGGGAAGAGCCAGAAGCCCCAATCCCCAGCTAGCGCTCCATGCAGCCAGTGCTGGAGGCATCATAGGCACTCAGAGGCCTCTGTTGTCCTGTTATCCCCAGCTGGACTGGGCAGGGAGATGAGGATGAGGAAGAGCAGGATCCCTCAGAGGTTTTGGGGAACTGGGGGAACAAGGCCTGGCCCCTGCCATTGCCTCCCGCTGGGGCTGGACTCACAGCCCCACTGGCTGCTGCCACCTCTCCAGGGTCCAGCCTCCAGCCCTACCTGTGCTGAGTGCCTCCTTCATCTTCACAGCACAGAAGGGCTGGCTTGCTTCGTCTGCAGCCTCCAGGGAGCCCAGCTCGTAGGAGTTGAAGGCGATGCGCAGGAATGGGGCCATGTTGAGGCCTGTGGAGAGGTTGTGGAGAAAGAAGGGGTAGGGCAGGCAGCAGGGCAGAGCCAGCCGGAGCAGCCCTGAGAGATGGTCAGGAATCTGCTCCCCCCAGGGCTCTCACAGCATTGGGTTTGGCCCACATGGTGCTTAAAATGCACTAATCCTAGTTGCCAATGTCAAAACTGAGAAGTTTTATGTGAGTCGAGACTCGTGGCATCCCTGGTTAAACTAGAAGATGGGATACCAGGCAAGAGCTGGATGGCATGGCTCCCTTGGTCGGGTACCCCTGCCAGTTCACTCTAGATAGAGACCCCTTTCACGCCTCTCCAAAACCTACCTGGGCCATGTGGGCATTTGAGTGTGTGACACTGCCCCTGCCCCAGTTGTTCATTTGCAAAGTCATTCAACGCCTCCTTTACTACCAAGATGAACACATCTACTACTATATGCCTGGTACACAGCACATACTGGCCAAGGTGTGAAGAAAAGTGACCCTCTCCTCCCCGCACACTTCTTGATTTTCACAATATTTTGCTCCTAAATACCCAGGTAGACAAGCTGGGTCAAGATAACTATCCCTACTTTACAAATGGGGAAACTGACTCTGAGGCCAAGGCAGAACCTAAAGCTAAAATTCCACTGATGAGCCACTCACTTCCTTCAGAGGCCAGGGCAGTGAAAGGACCCACCCACATCAGTGTCCCCGACACTTCTGAATAGGAGCCCCTTGGGGTCAGGGACCTCTTGCCTTCCTGGAAGGTTGCCTGCACTTCCTTTTTTCTTAATTTATTTTTGATTGATTGGTTGACTTGAGAAGAGATAGAGAGAGGTGCGGGGGAGAGGAAGGGAGAAAGAGAGAAAGAGAAACATCAATTTTGTTGTTCCACAAATTTATGCATCCATTGGTTCATTCTTGTATGTGCCCTGACTGGGGATTGAACCTGCAACCTTGGTATAGCAGGACAATGCTCTAACAAACTGAGCTACCTAGCTGGAGCCTGCCTGCACTTTCAAAAAATTATTTTCCAAATATAAAACTACTTTAATATTCAATGTAACACTGAATTTGCTTTTTAAACCACACAGGTTGGCCATACGCTACATCATTCCTCATGTTCCTCAAATCGAGGGTCACTAGAGAAGATGGCCCTGAGGGTCTTTCAGGCTGTCATTCATAAGAGATGCTCACATGTGCCAGCCCATGCTTGTACACTCATACACCTATTTGGACACTGGTTGCATGTCTAGGCCTCACAGAGGAGAGCGCTCCATAACCCTGGTTAAACGAACACTCACTCATGAATGTGCACACACATATGAACTTGTACTCTATCCAGAGCATTGCCAGGCAAGCAGGCCGGCAGAGGTGTGGGCTTGGACACACACTCCTACCCCCGCACATGTATGTGGACACATGTAGCAGCCACCCAGCCCAGGGACAGCTTCCCTGGCTCCCACAAGGCAGCCAGAGGAGCAGCTGTGTCTGCTGAGAGCTCCCAGCCCAGATGAGCTCACAGGAAACACTGACCTCATCCTGCAGCCCAGCCCAGTGGCCTGGCCAGTCCTCTGAGGCCAGCAGCCAGAACAAAGGGGAGGGACTATGAGGGGTAGACACCACCATGTCCCCTGCCTGGGCCTGGCTCCTACTCAGAGGGACTGAGAGGGGTGTGCAAACTCACATCTGAGCCCAGCCAGGCCAGATGCCATGACCTCTTCATAGAAGGGAGAGAGAGCCAGCTGTGGGCTGCCGCTGGCTCCTCTCGGGGCCAGAGCATGCATGAATGTGCAAGTTGGTGTGTATGAACAGGTGTGTGACTGCACTGCTGTGGAGACGTGTGTACCTGTGAGGACGTGGAGTGGGTGGCACATGGTGGGCACTCAGGTAATGTTGAAGTGAGTGACCTGCACAGGCCTGGCTGACAATGAGCATAGGAGTGTCTCAAAGCCTCAGACAAAAAGAACACTGTGTCCCTTCTGCCACCTTGCCTGTCCAATGCATGAAGCACCCAAGTGAGTGCTCCCTGGGGGCCAAAATGATCAGCAGGGCCCCTGCACAGCGCATGCTTGCTATACATCTACATCCACATTCCCCAGGCTAGAGCCCAGCAGACATGGCTCAGCTTCCTGCTTCCCAGCAAGATAACCTCGAGACTCAGGTGGGGCAATGACAGACTTTCTGAGGGTCTCAGATGATGAAGGTTGAGTGGCAAAGTGGGCATGGACAAAAGAGGAGTAGTTGTGTTGCAAGGGGCTTGACTCCTGGGGAGAAGAGGTCAGGACAGCCCCCAGTGGCAAAATGATAGTTAAGCTGCCTGGTGGCAACACCCTAATACCAATGATGCCCTGGCTGTGGGACTCCATGCAGGGCACTTGGCTTCTCTGAGTCTCGGTCAGTTCCCATCTTCCCTTTGAAGAATGGTCCCTTGGTGCAGGACTGTCACGATAAGAACTTGTGTAGGACAAGAGCCAACATCAGCCCCACAGGCCTCAGGGGGGGATCCCTTTAATGCTACCCCCCGTCTTGCTTGCAGCACCCTCTATCACCTGTGTACTTCCCTCCTCAGTTTAGGAAGTACACTTGCATCCCCCACTACCTCCACCCACCCACCAGCCTGAGAAGACAATTGAGCTCACTTCTCAGATAGGGCAACCAAGTCTCCAGCAACACAGAGCTGCCTCGCCCTGCAGCAGCTAGTGTGCCAAACACCTGCTGGCAGCTCCTCCTCCCCACTGCCTCCCCTTGGGGCCCAGCCCAGATGGCCCACAGACCATGATTTCCCCTGCCACCAGGTGGCCCCACAGGAGCTGCCCATGGGGACCACCCAGGTTACATGGAAGAGGGGTGTGGGGGTGTCAGAGAAGCCCTGGGGGGGTGAGGCAGAGCCCAGCCCTGCAGGCCGCCCTCAGGCTGTCCCCCCAGCTCTCCTCAGCCACACTCAGAGAAACTGCTGCTCAGTTAGCTAGAAGCCACTGGGGGAAAACCACAACCACAACGGGCCACAGCCCCAAACTGTACCACCAGGCCACAGTGCCACAAAGAGGGAGACCTTCTGGGACTCTTCAGCAGTAACCCCAGGATTAGGACACATAGCCCCAACTTCCTAGGACTAAAACTAGAGCATGGGCGCTGCCAGGCTCTACCACCTCCTCTACCCCAATCATACTGCCCGGACCTCAGAAGGGAGAGAGAGTCCATGAGCCAGCATCTTCCATCACTTTGAGACTTGGACAGGTCCTGGGTCCCTGCACACTAAGTCCCCCACTGCACAGTGGAACCAGACTCACCCACCTACCTTGCAGAGCATCTGAGCACTGGTGGGAAGGCCAGGGGGTAAAGTAATGGCACAAAAGCAAGGTGTGCCAACTATTTATAGCCCCATGCAAATAGGCCCATTCTCACAGGCCCCAGAGGAAGGCCACTGACTCAGCCTCATCGCTGCTCTGCAGGGCCATGGAAGTGGCAGGGGCCAGACCCTACACTAGGAGCCACCTGTGGGCTGCTAGTTTCTATTCTCCTACTTCTCCAGCCCACAGCAAAGGCAGCCCAATGAAACAGAAAGCACTGGACTTGGAGTCAAAGGGTCTGGGTATGATCTGAGTCTTCACTTGTAAGAAGTATCCCCTTCTAAGGCCAACAATGGACTAGATTAGCCCTATAATGGCATTAGCATGCTTTCTCTCTGTGCAGGTCCAGGAGATGGGTATTTCACTAATGAAAAAACAGGCTCAGAGAGGCTAAATGATTTGCCCAAGATTATAGAGCCAGTGCTGTACTTCCCCATGTATAAGACGCACCTTAATTTTGGGGCCTGAAATTTGAAAGAAAAAAAAAAGTATTACATAAAGTTATTGAACTCAAGTTTTATTCACCATAAAATTCATACAACTCCTCATCACTGTCAGAACTCCCATCCATTAGCTTGTCCTCATCTGTGTCTGATATCAAATCATTGTCTTCAACAATGAGCACAAAAACAAGCATGAAAAAGCGGAAAATGCAAGTAAAAAAAAATCTACAACCACTGTATAAGATGCATCCAGTTTTTAGACCCCCAATTTTTTCTTTAAAAAGGTGTGTCTTATACATGGGGACATATGGTAAGTGGTAGAAGAAGGATTCGAATCCAGGTCTGCCAGATGTTTGGCCCACATTCTTCCCAGTGTGCCACATCAATAAAGGTGAAGGGAACTAGAGGGCAGAAGTAGAGAGATAAGTGTGACAGGAGCAGCACGCCCATGTGGACAGAGAAAACAGGGGAGGACACCAGGAGACAGGCACCCCGTGCTTGACCAGAGTCTGTCCCCCCACCCCCTCCAGGCTGGTTGGTCCTAGGCCTAACCTTGAGGACCACACCCATTCTATACAAGGAGAGTGGTACAGACCCCTAAACTGCCGCCTTCTCTCCTGTCCCAGCAGCGTGGGCTAGCCTCCAGTTCTCAGAACCTGGGGAAGGCTTGGCCGTACTGGATTCTAGGCTCAGGGATCAAGGCTCTCCGGCCCTGCTCCCCACCCTGCCCCAGGCCAGCAGCCCAGAGGGAAGGAGAGGTGGTGCTTGGCCAGGCCAGAGCAGGCACGTACCTCCTCGGGGTGATAGAAGCCTGCTTCCAGCCAGCAGGCAAGGCTGATGTCAAGCTGACTGCACTGATTGGAGCTCCCAGGACAGAGGACAAGTACGCATGTTGTACATCCACACATGTGCATGTGTGTGTTGAAGCAAAGGAGACGGGAAAGCGGACAAAGCCTGAGCGGCGACACCGCCAGGAACAGAAATGCGTCTTCTACTTTTTCTACAACCATTTGTATGTTGTTTGGTAACATTTTTTTTTTAAGGTAAAAAAATGAAATCCAAAATATCTCCAGGAGATGGGCCTTCAGAGACTGACGTGCCCTCATAGAGGCAGAAACCGAGGACAATGAGGTCCCCTGGCTCACAGAGCTGACCTGGTCCCCTCCACCCCAGCCCTTCTCTGGCATTTAATTCTGCCTCACAGGCCACAGGGTGAAGTCCACTGGACAGAGGAGCCAAGGGGGCCCTGATAGGAAAGGCCTTGGCCAGGCTCCTGAAGTGTGTGTGAACATGCAGGGTCTGCCTCAGAAAGTCTGCCAGGCAAGCAAGACGGGCAGGCTGAGGTCCAGCAAACAAGGGGAACAGAGATCAGCTGAGGCCCCTGGGGGGTCTGAGGTCTGCTCTCTTAAACAGAACCCTGAGGAGCAGAGGATGGCTCTCCAATGCCACCCTCTCCACACATACCTGCCCAGACTTGGGGCAGCCCCTGCTGCCTGCCCATGGAAGGCACCACCAAGACAGGGTGGTGGCGGTATCAGATCAGACCCTTCTAGAGATGCAGACCCTGTTTGAACCTGTGAAGGTCCAGGCCACATAGGCCTTGAAGGATGAAGGAAGGAGGGAGCAGGCACCTGAGACCCAGGCAGTGAGAGAGAAGAAGAGTGAGCGGCAGTGTGATCAGCAGGAGGCAGCAGGGCTGGCCTGGCAGAGCTGCAACAGGGCAGGGGGGCCAGGTGTAGCAGAAGCTGCCAGGCTGGGCAGGCAGGAGGGCAGTAGCTTGGCTGGGAGGATGGCCTCTCCAGGCAGCCTTCCCCTACAGAAGCAAGTCAAGGAGGCCACAGGAGTTTCACAACCCAGGAAATGGGCCCAGCAAGAACAGGGGCTGGGGGAGGGTAAGGGCTAGCAAGACACTTCCAAGGTCCTCCACCAGGACCTGTGCCCTAGACCCCACGTGCCCAGCCCTGTCCTGGAAGAAGAACCAGCTGTGGTCTCAGGTCATGGCCAAGTTCCAGAGCAGGAGATACTCCCCACACCTGCTCATCCCCAGGACACATGCCTCATCCCAGAGCCAGGGCTCCTTCTCATGCCCTCCCTCACTCCATACACTGCCTAGACTCTCCACCCTCTCCCTGGGAGCCCCTACCACCTGTCACCACTCCTGTTCCCTCTTCCTGCAGCTTAGAACCTCTTGGGCTCTCATGACCTTGGAGAAAGCCCATGTCTAGCCTGGCCTTGGCCTCTGTTCTGCCTCAAGCCTCCCCTCTGGCTACTCCCGTTTTTACACAAGCAGCTCCCTTAGCCAGAATATCCTCCTGAATTCCTAGGCATCCTTCCAGACAGTTCTAAAGACTAGCCCTGGGCATCCTTCCTCAGTTCCCAGGAAGATACTTGCTTGCTTTCTGGTACCAGCTCCCTGCAGGTACCCTGGGATCCTGCTCCTGTGGAGGACTTGGGTCTGTTGTCTGGGCAGGATCTCGGCCTCTAACTCAGTTTTCTAGTCAAACACTGACTATCCTGAGGATATTAAAAAATTCCACTGATTGGCCAAAGCCAGCCCACGGAAATCAGATGGGAATCAGTGGAGAGGTGTGGGCAGTATGACTAAAATGTTTGCAATTGCAAAGGGGTGACAATACTGTACGCACCAATAAAAAACCTGGGCCCTCTGCCCCAAAAAACCCATGCATGAGATATCTGCACAACACGGGATGAGGGCTGTAGGTCCCAAAGGCCCAATCCAGCCCCAGGTCACCCAGAGCTCTCCTCAGTACCAGCCAGCGGGCACCACAGTGACAAGACACACCAGCTCTACGGAGCTCACAGCTTGGTGGGGACATCAATATGTAACTACAATATGTAACTACAGAGGCGGAGAGGACCACTGCTCAGTCAGTGAGCAGGATGAAGGGAATGAGAGGGGCTGGGGTTGCATGAGCACTGAGGTTCTGCTGGCTGGGGGTCACAGAACACTTCAGAGTGAGAGATGAGCAGAGGTGCCATGGGCCCAGCCAGCCAGAGGGTCAGGAAGTGTCTGAGAGGCAGAACGTGGGACCACCTGGCTGACACTGGCTCGCACCTGCCCCTGCCAGCATGAGTGGGGGTAGGACCTCCTTGGTGGTGTGGCCTACACCAGGCACAGGTTTTGAGTCATTTGCTTAGCTGTAGGATTGGGGGAGCACTTGGCTCGGCTAGAGGGAGGAACTTCTCAGTACCCCTGGGGGAGGAACAAAGGCCCCTTCATTGCAGGACTGCGGACAAGGGGGCCTCTGTGAGGAGCTGGGGTGAGGGGGTATGGCAGGGCCTCTGCCGGAATAACCACACACATGTGCACACACGGCACACCCACCAACCCAAACACACATTACACATGGGGAGCCCTGCTGGCAGCTGGACACACACACTGGCAGCTCTGCCCACAGGCACATACTGACTCCTATGACAATTCAGTGACACATACTGAGAATCACAACCCAACTCACAGGCTCACATATGTCAACAGACATCCAGGCCCACGCAGACCACACGGGACATTAATATCCTCATGTATTCACCTGCACAGGAAGATCCACATGCACACATGGTGCCAGAGCATACAATGTACACACAGGCAAAAAGATAAACAGCCTGGAAGGACCCACACATGCCTGTCTAGCTCTGGCCCCAGAAAACTTCAAATGTAGCTTTTTCTACCACAGCCCCTGGGGTGCAGTAGCGAGAGAGATAAGGGGGAGGAAAGGGCAGCTGGGTGTCAGGCAGGCTAGGCCTTCCCCTTGAGGGAGGCAGAGAAAGTCCCTCCTGGCCCAGATCGAAGTCCAAAGTGTCCAAGGAAGGAGTGTGTGAGTCAGGGAAGGAGTGGGCGGGTTAGGCTCACTGATGAGCAGGCCTCCTCCACCTACCTGTCTGAGGGGAAGTCAGCAGAGGCTAAGGAGGAGGCAGTCACAGGCCTGGCACACAGGAGAAGGGGAGGGCTTGAACCTGTGCAGGTGGAAAGGCTATGCCAGGCACCCCACACATGACCTCCATGGAGCTCCACACTCACTGGGCAGAAACTGACGGAGAGGTGGAGCAATTCATCCAAAGCCACAAAGCCAATGGAGCAGCCCCCAGGGGAAGGCTAAGAGGGACCCTCTGGTTCTGGCCCTAGAACTGTCCATCTGGCCTCCAGTGGGGCAAAGGAGAGTGCATATGGTTGGGGAGGGCAAGTTCCTTCACCAGTCCTCACAGAGATGGGCACCAAGTCTACTCCTCAGCCCTTTCGCACACCCATGGAGTCCTTCTCCTAGAATCCCATGGTTTTCCTGATTGTTGACAATTATCTTTGTATTTAGGAGAGAGCAAGGTGGCCACCTATGGCTTTCCCATCAACCCCACAAGGGGAGTGGGCCCAGATGATGCTTCTCCACTTTAGGAATCAGAGGCACTTTAGGGACCTCCCCACTTTGGAGAGAGGCAGGACTTGGGTGTGCCATCCCATAATGGGCAGTGAATAGAGAAACTGGACCTGGGTGTGGGCTGGACAGGTCTAGTTCAGATCTGGTCTGCCCTGGGTGCCCCGCGAACTTGGCCAAGGCACTATGGTGTCCTCTGTAAAAGGGAATGATCCTTCCCTGCCTAGTAGATTTCCCTGTGCTGAGTCCGGCTCCTGGTACCATTTCAGCTATTCCTGGTGATTACCTGGGCCTACAAACTTCCTTGGATCAGCGGGTAAAGAGGCTCTCTCAAGCCACCCAGCCCTGCCGTGACCTGCTTTGGTCTGCTGCTCTGGGAAGAGACCAGGCTGGGCAAAGGAAGCCTGAGTCCACTGGCAGACCCCAGGTCAGCTGCTGTCCCTCTCAGGTCCTCTCTATCTTGACAATGAATACTTCTAAGCTTTTTCCAGCCATGATACTTTAAGACCCTGCAATCTTCCTATCTTCCCCCACCCCACCAGCCCCCAGCACCCACAGCCCACACCAAGCAGACACCTGATCCAGCCTTGGGCCTTGGCGACTGGCTGCTCCACTGCACCTGTTTACCCAACACAGCCATAGACATGATCCAAAGCTTCCGAAGCTGTTGTGAAAACAGCAGCTCAGCCGCCACAAACCTGCCCTCTTGGGCACCTTGGCAGGGACCTTCAAGCGACAGCCATTTGGACCTGTACCGAGAGCCTCCACCAAAGGCTCACTTGAACACACTCCTCTCCAATCGAAGCTGACTTTCTTGACTTTCAGCCCAGACCATCCTGAACCCACCTGCCTCCCTGACCTCACCACACTCTAGACCAGGGGTCTCAAACTCGCGGCCCGCCGAACAATTTTGTGCGGCCCGCAGACTAATCCACGAAGTTCAAAATATTTTGGATAAAATTAAGTAAGCCTAGGGGCCTACTTGTATTTTTCATTTCTCTAGCATCCTAGCTAGATATTAGCTTAGTTAATAGCAGTTGTGCTGCAAACTACAGTTTCTGGTCGTTTTGTGACACTGAGTAAACTGCATGTACGATTGTGCTTGTTGTACTGATTTTTTTTTGTTTTCAACTGCAGTGAGAAAAGTGTTGCGTAACAGTTGCCTTTTGTAGACCTAGTGCGGCCCGCCAAACAGCTGTGATCTTGCTCTGCGGCCCACATGCTGAGTTGAGTTTGAGACCCCTGCTCTAGAGGTACTCAAACACATCCAAAACAGACCTTCTGATGTTTCCACACACAAGTGCCCATCTGCTAGCAGCACCCTTGTGTGCCCAGTTATTCAGGCTGAACATGTAGGGGGTCATATTCCTCTTCCTTCTTCCTTCCCGCACAGCCATACTATAATTTCTGTCTCTGCGGTCTGTCCTGAAGTCCTCTCTTCTCTCCACCTGCTGCCCCCATCCTGGCACCACCACTGCCCCCAGGCTCTGCACCTGCCTGCTCTCTGCTCTCCATCTTCTGCTCCAGCCCCCACAGAAGGACTCCTTCTGCCCCAGCGACTAGGTGGGTCTTTTAAGATCTCATCACCCTTGCCTAAATCCCCAGTTTTCCCCGTTTTCCTTCTGATAAGCCCAGACTCCTCTCCCTGGCCTGCCCCACCCAGCCTGCCCTCATAACCTCCCTGACCTCCTCAGCCACTGTCTTCCTTCACTCCTCTGTCCCAGTCACAACGGCCCTTTCAGTTCCCGGAGCAGATAAGTTCCATCCCACTTCGGGATGGAACACAGCCTCTGTGTTTGCTGTTGCATCTTCTGGCCTTCTTCCCCAAAATATACACTGGCTACTTCTCACCATTCAGGTCTCAAATGGATACTCCCTGTTCTGCCCATTTCACAGATGAGGCAACTGAGGCTCATAGGAGTCTGGTCCATGGCTCAAGAGTATACAGTCAGTAAACATCCAACAAGAATTTTAACCCAGGTCTGTCTGATGCCTGCAGAGGTCTTCTCCTAAAACCTTCAGGATGCCCTTACTCACACTCTTAGCCAGGGTCTCTCCCAATCACCAGCTCACTAGCCTTTCAGCCCTGCCAACTACCCCACCATCATTACCATCCCCACACCCAAGGTCCCCAGACTCTTGGCCCTGGATATCAAAAGCCAAAGCTCAGCCCAACCCTCACTGGGCTGACCTGCATGTCCCTGGGACAGGCAGATCCCTGCCATTCACTGGCATTTGTCAAGGTTGTATGTGCACGGGGCACTTCTAGCTTCCCCCACTCCTTTAGCCTCCATCAGCCGCAGATGTCCGCCCACATCCCCAGCCCAAAGGCTGACTCCAGGGGCCTAAAGAGTAGGCAGGCTAGCAGGAGGGCTCAACATCCACCCCCTCATTGCCAGCTTCAGCTCTCTAAGCCCAATGTCCTGGTGGGGGAGGGGACCCAAGGGAGGCCTGAGGAGGCAGAAGGCAGCTGCAGACTTTCCCTTCTATTTGTCATGAGATCAATTTTCTTCCTTTGAAAGAAGGACAGGAGGGGTCTGGGCTGCTGAGTGGGCAGTACCGCTCCACCCTGGAGCTATTCTTCTCAGAGGACATGGGACCTACTGAACCCACGGAGCCCTGCCCACCCTGCAGCATTGCCTCTGCAGGCAGAATCGAGGGAGGGGGCATGAGGGAGCCCAGAGACCTGGTTCTCAGCCAGGCTTTGCAGCTAGCTACGTGGTCCTGTGACATTGGGCCAATGCCCAGGCCTTCTGACATAACAATCTCATCATCAGTACCACTTGCTGTTTTTTGAACAGTCACCATGAACCAGGTGTTAAGAGCTTTGCATGACTACACTTTCTACTACTTTAACAATAGGAATATGCCAGGCACAGTGCTAGCTATTTTGCCTACATTATCTGCTGTTTCTGGCACAACCCCATAAAGATAGATGCTATCATTTTCTCATTTGTTTGCAGGGGGCAGGGGGGGATGAGGGACTACTGAGGCACTGGGCATCAGAGCCACTTGCCCAGGTTCATTCATACAGCTGCTTAGAGCTGCTTCATCCCAGAGATGCAGCCCATCAGTAGCCACTCACCACAAGGGGGCTGTGCCAGATCTAATGTTCTGAGCCTTGGTTTGGAGCAAGACAGGAGCTAGGATTGTGGGGACTGTGGAGGGCTTCACGGTGGAGGGCTCCCTGAACCTCTGTCAAGGTCTGGGCAGTGTGGACAGTGTAAAGTCTGGTCAGTAGGCTTAATTCACTGGCCAGACGCTGCTCTCCTTGCAGGCAAGGCCAGGCAGGGCAAACCACAGACGGAGGGCTGGTCAGTCCCACTCTGAAACCACTTCCTGGGCAGCGCAGAGGAAGTGAGCCTCCGGAAACACCTCGGACAGATGGCCTCTGCCCTGGGCCCAGGCCTTGGAAAGGGAGCAGAGTGCCCAAGGAGAAGTACCCTTTCTGCCTTCCAGTCCTCCATCTCCACTAGGCATGGACACTGTGGGAGACTGAAGAGGTGACAGGACCTCCACTCGCCTGTGAGCACCTTGGCCCAATGACCACAAGCAGCCCACTTCCTCCTCTGTGGCAGCAGCCACAAACGGTGCCAGCACAGCTGACACGGCCCCTCCCCCACACCCTTGCTCCCCCATCTCCAATGAGA
Organism: Saccopteryx bilineata; assembly: GCF_036850765.1. Classification (NCBI taxonomy): domain Eukaryota; kingdom Metazoa; phylum Chordata; class Mammalia; order Chiroptera; family Emballonuridae; genus Saccopteryx; species Saccopteryx bilineata. Next base: position 57,635,494 of record NC_089499.1, on the reverse strand, counting down.
AGCCGTGGTCAGTCTGGAGGACTGGGTAGGACAGGTAGTAAATGCCTGGGCAGAGCCCATCTTCCATTGTGACCCAGCCCCCTGGAGCACCTGTGTTCACAGCCACACCTTAAACCACACTCAGTGTCAGACACAAGCTGGGTTGTGACCTTAACCAAGGACCGCCCCCCCCCCGTTCCTGACCCAGAACGGGCACAGTGCGGTGTGTGTGGGCAGGCATTTGAGTGCGTGGTGACTGGGTGAGCATGAGTGCACGTTTGAGCATGCCTGTGGGTGAGTGCATAGGAACATCTGTGTGTGTATGTGCGCAGGCGCATGTGCGCCTGTGGGCATGGATGTCAAGTGCAGCCTCAGTTTCTGTATCCCAGTGTGAGTATATGTCTATGCTGGCTAAGTAGGTGATGTTTGAGAGTTGAAAGTGAGTTGACACTAAGGCTACTTAATTAACAGGGAATGAGGCTCAGTGCTGGAAGAGCACTGACCCCTGAACTCAGGTGGCGTAAGCCCCAGCCAGCCAAGGGCACTCTACCTCTTCCCCACCAGATATGCGGGTAGACTAAATAAACAGAGACCCAGGGGAGACCCTGTTTCCGTTCAGTTCCCGTTCCCACCCATGCACACCTCCCCCCAGTTAGGCCCACTTGTTTATTTACCCCCAAGACCACTCCTCCCCACTGTCACTCCCTAGGTCTGTGCCTTCAGCATCTCCTGCCATGCCCCCAGAATCCTGCTCACTGGGCTCTGGACATGCAATGGGCAACTCACAGGGTTGTCTTCAGGTGCAATGGGCAACTGAGGGCTGAAGGAGGCAAAGCTGGCCCCAAAGAAAAGAATTTCTAGCTTTATGAGGGGCCTCAGAGACTACAGCCTTCTTCAATATTCGTTAGTGACTCTGCCCAACTCACCTTGCATCTGGAGGTTGGGAGGAAGATTTAGAATTGAGTCCCTCCTCTGGCTCCAGAGAGGCTGAGAAAATGTAGGAATGGGTATAGAAGAGAGCTCAGGATCTGGAAGAATTTGTTCCATTCCCAGCTCAGTGTCCCACCCACTATAGGACTCAGGGAAAACCTCAATTTCCCTGTGTGATGAGGACAGCCCGAAGCAGAGATAAGCAACCATGGAAAAGCTGATACATCCACCTTCAACCCTGGGCTCACACACCACCTTCTCTCTAACTTACCAGCAAACTGTCACCATTCCTTACACCAAACCACTGCTGGGCTCCAGGTCTCTGAGCATCAAGGTCAAAGCCTTTACTGGGCCAGTCAGTTCCAGGCAGGGAGCACTCATATGCAGGGCAAACTGCTACCCTTTCTGGGCACCCAGACCCCACAGTCAAACCAAGGACTCTAGGTGCCCTGCCCCACCCCCCCTAAACCAAGTCCCAGAGAGGAAGGGGAGGAGCAGAGCACAAAAGGAAAGTCTACCCTACCCACTGTCTATCTGTCCAAGAGGATCTAGTCTTACCAGGGGCTCTTGGCTCTCCCTTGACCTTAGTCCTGGCTCCTGCTGCCGCTACCACCACACAACAACCACCAGAGACAGGCCTGCTGCCCTCACCTGGGCCAACTACCTGCAGACCGGCAGGTACAAAAAAAAGAGCTTCTCCCCTGCATGACCAACAGAAGTATGGCTCAGCCTTGTCTGATTCTAAAACTTCAGGTCTCTTCGAACTTGACTTTCTCTTCTGTGAAATAGGGTGTTGGGCCCAATTTTTGCAGGCTACATACAGAAGCAGTAAGAAATTTGTTCCTAATCCTCCTGTCTGTGATAGGTTACCCTGTGACCTGTGAGAACTAGGGTGCAACTGGCTACCGTTACAATTGCTCTGAGCCTTAGTTTGTTTCATCCTCAAAACGGGGAGAATACATCTTTCCAGGTGGTTCAGAGGCTCCAATGATGTGGCATGCCAGCTCCTGTGCAGGACTCAAATTGAGAGTGCCAAATGAGTAGTGACACTTTTTGTTCCTTGTTTTACATGGTCTAGTTGAGGTAATTCTCATATTACTGCTGTGCCCATTATACACCTAAAAAACCGAAGCCCACCTGACCTGTGGTGGCACAGTAGATAAAGCATCAACCTGGAATGCTGAGGTTGCCAGTTCAAAACCCCAGACTTGCCCGGTTAAGGCACTTATGAGAAGCAACTATGAGTTGATGCTTCCCGTTCTTCCCCCACTCCGCCTTTCTCTCTCTTTCTCCTCTCTCTAAAATAAACAAAAACCCTAAAACAACAACAACAAAAGGCCCATAGAGATCCTGAAGGAAGAAATGGCAAAGGCAGCAAGGTCCCCTGGTGCCTGAGTACTTTTTCTTTAGGCCAGGGTTCCATAAACCTCCCTCCCCCCACAGATGTGCAGCTGTGAGCCCCTCTTCCAGCTGAAGACCCCTATTACCATTTCCTGGGGCCTCAGGCACCTTTAGGCTTTATCTTTTTGTCTGTATTTTAAGTTATTTCTAATTTCAATTTAAACGCCAATTAGCTACACCAGCTAAATGGTGTCAATGACCTGCAGTCACAGCTCCAAATCAAGCTCCCCCCAACACACACACACTAATCTCTCCCCCGCCACTACCACTGAGACTGGGGGAGGGTGGGTAGCTGTCATATGGGATGAACAGGACTAGATGTTGGTGGGTGCTCTGTCAGCTGTCTTCCCTCCCACAAGCAGTCTGGTCAAGGATATGGGCGGGGGCAACAGACACATCATCAGCAAGAAATTGGGTTGGGGGACTATCTAGGCTTTTATTAGTCCCAGCTCCAAGGAGAGTTAGAAAAAAGTTTTAAGTGGTCACCACATAAGATTTAACATGTGCTGAGCTCTCATTATGGGTCAAAGTTGTGCTAACAGACATTTGACACAGGACCTCTAGTCCTCACAACTTTCTCCCTTCAGCAAATAAAGAAACAGCTTTAAAGAAGCCTAGCTCCAGTCTTTTGCTCTTAATAGTGATTTCTGTGCCCTTCTTTCTTGGGTCCAGAGTCCGAGGTATTGGTCACAACACTACAAACCCCAAGCTTTGCCATCTGCTATCTGTCAACCTGGGGGGAGTAGAGGAGAGTGAGAGAAGGAAGCCTCCTCCTCTCCCCAGGGGCCAGGGCTGGGTGTGAGTGTGCTACATGCACACCCAAACCCTCACAGCCTCCCACGTACACACACACACACACACACACACACACACACACACACACGGCTCTCACCTTCCCACCCAGCACTGTCACCCAGGGTGCAGGCAACACACACCTTGTTTCATCCCCTCCTGCTCCTGACACCCACGCCTAAGCACTCTCGGTTCCCCACAATCAGTTACTCCCCTAGTACATATACTCACAGTTTCATACAGTCAGACTGTGAGTCTCACCCCCAGCCCCAGTCCCAGTCCCGTCACACCCCAGATCCCCACCCTACAGTCAGATACAGCTGTCTAAACACCTCCACGTCTCTCACACACACACACACACACACACACACACACACACCCTCTGCCCTCTGCTGGCCTATCCACTGCACCCCACCTCAGTCCACAGCAGCAACGAGGAAACCCAAGGGACCAGTCCCCTCCCTTGGTGACCAGGTCAGCCTGATTACAATGACTTGGTGGTAGAAAGAGAGAAAGAACAATGTGAGAGCACACACACATACACATACTCACATAGACACACACAGGAGCCTGGTGGGCTGGCACCCTAACACTATGGGCTTCCACAATTGAAAGCTTGAATGTACTCATTGCTAGTGGGTCACCACTGTGCAACATAAACATAGGACTCTCCCAGTCACACAGGGATGCACACATGGGCACACAAAGACACATACACACCAATACCTAGAGGGGAGTCTGGTGATAAAGAACACACCAAGACACAGCACACACACAGCCTCAGAACACCCAAACATACATACACACACACACACACACACACACACACACACACACTGGCAAACTGCACATATGAAAAAGGACACATAGGGGCAAGTTCCAGACAGTGACAACACCCAAGCAGACACAGACACACAACATACCTACAAGCCCAGATATGGAGGAATCAGCTCAAGGAGAGAAGATCCATCCATACAAGTGGAAACTCGCATCAAGTCTTTCTGATCAGGTTTAAGTGAGGAGCTCAGTGAGGGATTTGGGGAAGTGGAGCAATACTGTCCGTGCCCACCTCCTGCCTCTTCACCCTGGTTCTCTCCACCACCTCCCCTCACCTGGCTGGGCCCCCAAGGGCGTGGCGTCTGGATTGGGTAGAGGCCTGGGGCAGACAGGTACTGGAAGGGGCCACCATGGTAGGGGGCTCAGAGAAGCCAAAGGGCAGGGACGGAAGGAGGGGTGGAAACGAGGAGCCACGCCCAGCCCGGAGACAGATGGAGAGACCGAGAGACACCGAGACTGAACGGAGATAGAGCAAGAAGGAGGCGCCGCGCGGGCCAGGCAGGGACCCAGGGGCGGGAGGCGAGGCCCGGCGGGCGGGCGGCCTGGCCTGGGTCCCGCAGTAAAAAAAGAGGCGCGGGGCAGGCTGGGGATGGCGAGCGTGGGCCGGGGGCGCGGCTCGAGAACAGTATCTAGGGGGCGGTGGGAGGTGGGTTGGGTGGGGCGATGGGGCAAGCGAAGGGCGAAGGACAGACAGGGACTAAGGAGAGGCGGGAGGGCGAATCTAGAGGGGATAGGGATAAATGGCCGGAGAGAGGGCCCCAGAGATTCGGGAGGGACAGGCGGACGCTCGGAGGAGCTGGGGACAGAGGCGGGTAGAGGGGCCAGGCGCACAAAGACGGACGAGAGGGCCTCCCTACGGTGAACGGAGCAACAGACAGACAGACTCGGGGGCCGGAGGCACCGGCGGGTCCCGGAGCGCCGCAGGACTTTATCTGGCCGCGGCTCAGTTTCTCAGTTTCGGAAACGGGAACCGGAGCGAGAAGGGACAAGGGAGGGGCGGCGCGCCCTCGGGGTAGCCCTGATCCCACGTCCGGGCCCCGCACTCACCTCCAGGCGCACAGCCAGGCGTCAGGGGTCGCGGTGGCTAGGGTCCCGCTCCCAGCGCGGCTCCTGGGCGTGCGCGCTGACGGGAGTCTGCGGGACCCCGACCCGGACGGGCCGGGCGGCCACTGAAGTATCCTCCGGACCTCGGCGCCGCGGGCGGGGGCTGGTGGTCTCTTCGGGGATCTCAGGGAAGCCACCCCCTACTCCAGCGCCGCTGCACACGGAAGTGCAAAGGGGCGGGGCGGCGCAACCTCACCCAGGTGCCGGCCCGGCCCCGCCCCCGCTTAGGGCCTGCCCCTCGAAAACCCCGCCTCCGCCCGCCCAGAGCCTGGGGTCCCGCGCCTCCACCTCTCTGCGCGGGTCACTCAGCATCTGGGCCTCTCTTCCCTTAAGGAACACCTCGTCCCCCGCCCCCATCAGTGCGTGCACCAGCCCTTAAAAGAGGCCCCATTTTTCCGAGAACACTGAGGCTCGGGCAAGGGGGGCGCTGCCCTCTCCTCTAGCCCAACTCACCCGACCGGGGTTCCCCTGATCCTGGCACCCACGCCTGGGACTCCCCACCGGCCAGCTGGTCCGCCTCGCCTGGCCTCTCTCTTTCTCTTCCTGTTGGCTAGAGTGCGGACGCGGCCGGGCTCGGTGCCGGCCTCCAAGCCAGATAGTCTCAGCCTTGCCCTTAGATGAGATGGGAAGACTCCAGAGCGGGAGGTTCTATCTGGCCTGCCGCTGCTGGTCAGGTAATTCTGAGAGCAGCCCCTACCCTGATCTACGGGTCGTCCGCTCTCCTGGCCCGGCTTTCCACTGCTCTCCGAGGCCCCTGGCAGGCGCCTAAGCTTCCTTCCCAGGCTTGGTTCTTGGCGGCCAAGCATAATCCATTCATTCATTCATTCACTAAGTATTCCTTGGGCTGAAGTCTAAGGAAGGAGTGGGACCCAGGGAGTCTACTTCCCTGCCCCTGCCCCCAAAGCTCAGAAAGCCAAGACATTGGCTATATACTCTAAAAGAAATGTTACTTTCCAGAGACAGAGAAGTGGGTTCCAGGTCCCAGGACCCCTGGGGGACCACCTAGAGGAGATGAGGAGAGTCCAGACAGCTCTTTTTAGTTGAAACCTAAGGAATAAAAATGGACGGCAATTCTGAAGAGGCCTAAGCTGATGAAGGGGGCCTCAGCAGAGACAGGCCAGGGCTAGGTCTTTGGTCTTCTCAAGGAGCAGTTGGTGGCAGCTGTTACAAAGGAATGGGCTTCTCCGCAGGGATGGATGAGCAGAGAGGCAGGAGAAGGGAGGGGCTAGATGAGGGCAGAATGGCTGTCACATTGTTTAGCTAGGAGGACCCTGGGTTGGTCAGAAGGGTACTTAAAGGCTGTGAGGATGAGGATGGAGGAATGTTCAGTGTGACCCCCAACGATGGAGACCCCTAGCAGAGATGTGGATCCTGAAATTATGTTTTAAGTGTGTGTGTGGGGGGGGGTGTGTCTGAACTGCAAAGAGAAAAATTGCTAAGACCCTTCCCACCACAGAGAGAAGGAGTCCCTGGTGTCCTGGGAAGGAATTATCCCTGGAAAGGAGGACCTAGTTTGAAAATAGTTAATGTCCAGGTTCGCAGCCCATATGTCTGTCCCCCACCCCACTGGGGTAAGCTCTTTTTACCAAACAGACCCCTCTGGCCTCACTGGACTATCATTTGGGAAATAGGCCTTATACTTAACTCCTTACAACCAGACTTTTGAATGCTGTTCCCAGGGCTAGGATACCATCTCCCACCCACCCCCATATCTCGCCCTGTCTCGGTTATGTTCACTGAAATGCCACTCCTCCCTGAGCCCAGTTGTGAATCCATGGATCTTCCCTGAGCTAAGGGACCTTATTGTGTATGTATTATTAGTGTGTTTTGTGTCCTGATCCCCACCCCCATCCCGACTCCCAACCTCATGGCTTACCTGAGAAGGGTAAGCAAGGTGAGTTTCAAGTGACCTTTGCCCATCTGGGAACACATTTCCTTTCTGGCTCCTCCCTCTAGGTCCACAGTGGTCAAACCTTGGTATCAACAATAGGCTCACCACTGGTGGGGAGCTGCAGGTCCAGCCACCAGACCTTTGCTCTCCTACTGTAGGCTCACTTTGGAAAATGGAAAAAAAGAATAATGGCTGCCACTGACAGCTCCCCCAGTGCCAGGCTCTGTGTTGGATACTGAGTATGCATGATCTCTTTAGTCCTCAAGTCCCCTTAAGACTAAGGACACTATCAGTGTCACTTTTGGTGATGGGTAAATTGACCATCACCAAAGACTGGTAAAGTCTTTTGGTGAAAGGTACACAACTAGTAAATTGGCAGAGGCAGGATTCAAACTAATGTCTGTCTGGCTCCAAAGCCCATGTTTTACTTCAGAGATTCTCAGTCTCAGCATTGCTGACCTTTGGGCCAGATAATTCTTTATTGTGGGGGCTGTCCTGTGCAACAGCATTGCTGGCCTCCACCCACTAGACACTAGTAGCACTCCCCTCCCTCAAGTCGTGACAAATAGAAATGTCTCCAGACAGTGTCAAATGTCCCCTGGGAGCCAAAATTCACCCCTTATTGAGAACCACTATTTTAGAATGGGGCTGGTGTTACAAGAGCAAGAAATTCGATTAGACACCAGGAAGCATTCTCCTGGCCCTCAGGATTATGCAGGCCACACTTTGGCCTAGAGAAGGGACGTTTTCCTCCTGAGACAGGCCCTGGGACTAGGGCCCTAGGGAAAACAGGCTTTTGTGGGAGCCAGGGATTCCAGGCCAAACTTGGCTGGGGCCACTCTGCATGTTGGAGCTGCTCCTGTGTACCACACTGGGTATATCAGTGCAGGGTTCAAATAAACTTACTTCTGTCCCCCATAACCTCCCTGTACTCAAATTTAGAAGAGCCTGCTAAATCCTGGGAGCAAGCCTTGGCTGCATCACATGCTAATTGTGTGGCCCTGAGCAGGTGACCACACCTCTCTGATCCTGAGTCCTTACCTATGAAAGGGGCTGATGACAGGCCCATGCCAGGGTTGAGAAAGGGTTAGGTGAGATGATGTGTGTGGAGCCTCAGCCACGACGGCCACCTGGAGAGGGCTGAGCTCAGCTCACATTGGTCAGAGATACAGATATGGCCACCTGACCGAGTCACAGGTTGTCAGCCTTAGAAGAGCCCTCAATAGCCTCTTGTGACATGGGGCATAACTCTCCAAGCGGAGCTGGGCTCATAGCAGCCAGAAGTGGTACTTTCCCTTTCTCCTCCATGTTTGCAGCCAGGGAAATGGGCCATCATGAGTAGCCCTGGGCAGCGTCCAGACTCCTACCCCTAGCATTCTCCCAGGGCTGTTCCTCTGCAGGCTCGCTGGGGGGGGGGGGGGGGGTTGTTCAAAGAAGGGCCACCCTGACCCCTGCAACCTCCTACCCCACTCAGAGGTCATGAACCTGGGGGTTCCCAGACCCCTCCACAGGAAATCCAGGACTCAGCCAAGCAAACAGGAAAAGGCCTAGACCTCCCTCTGTCTCTGGAACACACCCAGCTACAAGCAGGATGGGGTCCCTCACTTGACGCCTGTGAAGGGTAGTCCTTGTCCTGGCCTCTCTCCTTTCATTCCCATTCTGTTTCTGCTCTGTATCACCATCCCTGCCCTGTCCCCGAAGCTTTGACTGCCAGTGCCATCTTTATCACACCCAGAGGGCTGGCCTAGCCAAGGGAGAGTGGGTTCTCTCTTTTTTTTTCTTCATTTTTTTCCCCTCTCTCTCTTTTTTAATGTTTTACTTATTGATTTTAGAGAGAGAGAGAGAAAAAGGTGAGGGAAGGGGGAGGAGTAGGAAGCACATCAACTCAGTTGTTTCTCATGTATGTGCCTTGACTAGACAAGTCTGGGGTTTTGAACCAGTGACCTCAGCATGCCAGGTCAACGCTTTATCCACTGCACCACCACAGGTCAGGTGAGAATGGGGCTCTTGTCTCTGGAATGGGAGGCCTAGGCCAGCAAGGATGATGTGCCTGGGCAACTGCTGGAATGGCAGAGCCTTAGAGGGTACCACTGGGGATAGAGCAAGTAAAAAGGACACTTGGGACATGGTCCAACCTACTGACATGCCTTAGGCCACCAAGATGGTCATGAGCAAGGGTTTCACCCTCATGCACTGGGTAGGGGGCAAGTCAGGGCAGTGCCACATGGTAGGGAAGTGTCAGGCCAGCTGGCTACAAGGTCCAGGTTCACATCCCAGCTCTGCCCTGGACCTGTGACTAAACTGTATTTCAGCTTTCTCTTCTGTGGAATAGAGATAACAGTAATATTGGCCTGATGGGTGCTGAGAGGCTGGCAGAGATCAAGCTCATAAAGCACTGGGCGCAAGGCTCAATCTATGTTGGTGTTAACCACCAGAGTTGCTGAGGCCCAGCTAATAGTCCTTAAGTTCTGTCCTCAGCATATTTGTGTTTGGGTGAAACTTGAAAAATACTTGGGGTACACAAGGGGAAGGCGCTCTCTGGGTGTGCAGGGCACAGGGCTTTCCTGTGGCTCTCACAGGGGTGTGCATCCCCTGGACTGCCTCAGTCCTACAATGACCACCGCACAGCCCCCCCCCCCCCCCGCACCGTGCTCCCAAAAGGGGTGTGTAGGGGGGATCAGTTTGGGCGCTGGTGTTGTCAGGGTCAGCACTGAGCGACAGCTATTCCCTCACACACAGCCCCAGAAGAACCCCCAAGCAACAGCCCCGCTCTGTTCTGATATATCAGATCTCACACCAGGTCGGACACCTGGGAGCAGAGAGGCTCAGTCACCCACAGGACCCGGAGGGCCGCGGGCCTCACCAGGCCCACGGCCATCTCGCCTGAGCAAGCCTCAGTCTTCCTCCCCAGACGGCAGCTCACCAAGCCCAGCTTGGCCCTTGGGAAACAGGGGGGTAGGGGTGGGGCTGAGCTGGAGGAGGCTCCTAAAGGCCGGGAGGGCGGGGCAGAACTGCAGGCACACACCTCCATCCCTGCCCCCGCAGGCCCATACCCTGCGCTCGGACACTGGCCTGCTCGGGTCCGCCGCGCCCGCCTTGGCCGGGGGCGGAGGCCCCGCCCAGTCGCGTGACGCGAGCCGGACTATAAAAGACCCGGCTCTATTCCGGGGTTGGGCAGCCACCTGGAGGCCGAACTGGCGCCGGCACCTGGGCTGGGGCGCAGGGTGGCGCGTTCCGCTCTTCGTCCTTCCCGGCTACAGGCTCCGTCCAGGAAAGTTAGGGAGAGTTGCGCACGCCCATTTCATGAATGGCGCAACCGAGGGCCTGGGTGTGGGTGTCCCACAAGGAACCGCAGCCTGTCCCCTACCTGGCAACCTCTGAGAAAACTGTGAGGACAGGGGCCTGGATGAAGATGAGAATGGGGAGGAAGAGTTACGGAAACCTAGAAGAGTAATGACACATATTGACTGTTCTGGGGGGGGGGGGAGCAAATAAGGAAAACAAAGACACGTTTACAGAGGAGAGTAGAAATCTCCCATAGTTGCACAAATAATTTAATCTCCCCACACAGATCAACCCTCCACACTGTCAGTGCATTTTAGAAACTGTTCTGTTGGAGGGCACAATCAGGGCAGACTTTCTGAAGGAGATGGCAGAGTAGTCTGGGGCTCAGGACCCCTTAATGACTTTGTCCCAGGACCAGAATGGGAGGATTTGTAGGCTCCTTTCCAAGACTTCATCCAGGGTTTGCCAACAAAAATCTTGGCAAGACTGTGAGCAGGGGCTGTGGGCAGTGCCTAGTGAGAAGTGGTTGGGCCAGTAGGACCAGCAGAGCCTGAGTGAGGTGCCCACATAGCCAGCACCCTCTGGCTCAGGTCCTCCAGGGGTATGAAAGGCCCTGGGGCAACAGAATACCCCTGCTAACCCACCTCCCATACACTGCTTATCAAGGCTCCTGCCTCTGCTCAGGGTGAGGGTTGATCCTGGAATGCCTTTCCTTCAAGCTCTTAGTCGTCTAACAAGGCCCCATGCCAAAGATCCTTCTCTAGGGAGCCTTCCAGATACCTTCCCCTAACCAAGGGGCCCTCTGCTTCCTATGAGCCCTCCCCTCAACTCAACCTCACCCCCACTCACACTGTCCTCTCTTGAGGCACTGACCACATGGTACAGAGGCTCCAGAGTGGAAAGGACCTCCATACTAATTGGCTGTGTGACCTAGAGCAAGGTGCCAGCCCTTTCTGAACCTCAGGCTCCTCATCTGTAAAATCCTCACCCCTTGGGTCTGCTTTGAGGATGGATTGAATTGGGTGCAGTGGGCCCACCCCTGTGTTCAGCTCTAGAAATGGGCAGCTTGGCTGTTTATATCCATCTCCCTCAGACTGTAAGCTCCCTTGGCAGAGACATGCCTCCTCCCCAATGCCCAGCAGGCTGTGGTGGGCAAAGGCAGAGGTTGTCAGGGGAGGAGCCTCCCTAGGGAGCTGAGTCTCACCCTCAGGCTATTGTCCACAGCACCACCTTCACACGCCTAGGTCCTGCCTCTGCCCACAGGCTTCAGCGGCCACAGTCTGTGGCCAAGATGGCCACAACATCTAGGCAAGCAGCCAAGCTGCTGGGCAGGTCTGGATAGCAGGAATGGTGAGCAGGAATGGGGGCCAGAAACACAGCCAATTCCCAGGCCAGCCCCTCAGGGCCTTTGGGTATGAAGCAGTTATCCCAAGGCAGTGGAGGGATGAGAGGAAGAAGGCTGGAATTTCTGGACAGTATGTAAAACTTAGGTCAAAGACTGAGATATACAAGCTAAGCCTTCCTTGGCCCCTTGTGGGGCTTTTTTTTTTTTTTTTTTTTTTTAAGATTTTTAAATTTATTCATTATAGAGAGGGGAGAGAGAGTGAGAGAGAGGGGGGGGAGGAGCAGGAAGCATCAACTCCCATATGTGCCTTGACAGGCAAGCCCAGGGTTTTTTGAACCGGCAACCTCAGCGTTTCCAGGTTGACGCGTTATCCACTGCGCCACCACAGGTCAGGCTCCTTGTGGGGCTTTTTACAACCCTACTCTAGGCTAGTGGGTGAGGACTCAGGCCAGCTGAATCAACTCCACAGGCTTCCCCAGCTTTAGTACTACTGTGCCCAGGATCACAGGAGCTGCCAGGTGTGGGGAAGATTTGGGGCCTTGCAAAGAAGATAAACTTGACTTTCAAACTGGGCCTTGGGTTCCACAGGCTGGAAGCCTGAGATGTTCGTGCAATGTTTGCTCTAGTTCCATCATGTTGCACTGCAACCATACTTGTCTATCCTCTGGGGAAGGAGGTTAGCTCCCTGTGTGTGGGCCACTCCTAGCCTTGGAGACATCTCTTTGGAAGAAAAGCTGGAAGGTTGAAGAGGGACCTTGGGGGAAGTGTGAGTGGGTTTGAGTGTGGAGCCATAGGGACTGCAGTGGGAGCATTCTGTGGAATCCAACTTTGGATTCTCGTGTATGCACCTAAGTGCCAGCTGGTGTATATGCATGTGTGTGTGTGTGGGGGGGGTAGCTGGAGGGAAGGGAGTGGCAGAAAAGACCAGTCTTCCCTACTATTCATCAAGCCCCTTCCTTACCACTACCCACATGAAGCCATTGGAATCTAAAGGAGAAGGTCCCAAGGTTGACGCTTTATCCACTGCGCCACCACAGGTCAGGCCCCTTGTGGGGCTTTTTTTTTTTTTTTTGTATTTTTCTGAAGCTGGAAACGGGGAGAGACAGTCAGACAGACACCCGCATGCGCCCGACCGGGATCCACCCGGCACGCCCACCAGGGAGCAACGCTCTGCCCACCAGGGGGCAATGCTCTGCCCCTCCGGGGCATCGCTCTGTCGCGACCAGAGCCACTCCAGTGCTTGGGGCAGAGACTAAGGAGCCATCCCCAGTGCCCGGGCCATCTTTGCTCCAATGGAGCCTTGCTGCGGGAGGGGAAGAGAGAGACAAAGAGGAAGGAGAGGGGAAGGGGTGGAGAAGCAGATGGGCGCCTCTCCTGTGTGCCCTGGCCGGGAATTGAACCCAGGACTTCTGCACGCCAGGCCGACGCTCTACCACTGAGCCAACTGGCCAGGGCCTCCTTGTGGGGCTTTTTACAACTCTACTCTAGGCTAGTGGGTGAGGACTCAGGCCAGCTGAATCACTCCAACACCCCCAGGCTTTCGAAAAGGTAGGTGGCAGTCTAACTATATCCACTGTGGGGAGTGCCATGGGGGCACAATCATGGTACAAAAGAAGGAAAAGGAACTTTTCTTCCCTCAAGCAGAAGCTTCGCTACAAGTATCAGGGAAGATTCTGCCCTGCTCCCCATGCTCAACTTCCCACACCCCAGCCAGGCCCTAGGTTACTGTGGAAGCTTGTACAGGTCTTTGTCCCCTCAGTGCCTTAGTCTCTCCATTCTGACTTCTCCAGTCATCTGTCCCCACTGCGACCACCCGGGCCTGAGTCACTGGTGTATCTTGTCGGGCCATCTGCAGTCTCTTCTACTCAGGACCCCCCCACCACATCACTAATACTGTAATTCTCTTTATTCACAGCAGTGACCCAGTCCTTCTAAAGTGTCAAGGACTGGTCTCTCCCAGCCCTGAAGCAGATTATGGTTCTCTCGGAATAAAGGATAGAGTCTGCATGGCTGTCAGGCCCAGCGTGGCTCAGCCTCTGCGCCAGGAGTCCCCCAGCTCCAGGAAGAGAGCTTCTTTCAGTTCCTGCCAGATTACATCCCGCAGTCTCTCACCTCTGCGCCTTTGCCCACACTGTGCCCTTTGCTTGGAATAGCATCCCTAGCTAACTCCTCAGTCTTCAGTGTATGTATAGGTGGTGTTTGTACATCTTCAGGTAGCTTAGTTACCACCTATTTTATGAAGCTCTTCCCTCAGCCCTTTTAACAGGTTAGGTAGATCCCAGGGCAGAGTGGGCCCTCTATCCTGGGGAATAGTAGTGCCCAGGCCTAGGGCTTGAGGAATGATCCCTCTGCCACCTCACCCATTCCTGTCTAGCTATCAAGTTCCAGCCCAATGTCCCACCTCAGCCTTCAGTTCTCTGAAGAAGAGAGAATAGGATGATCAGAAAGAAGTGAGGGCCCTGGCCGGTTGGCTCAGTGGTAGAGCGTCGGCCTGGCGTGCGGGGGACCTGGGTTCAATTCCCGGCCAGGGCACATAGGAGAAGCGTCCATTTGCTTCTCCATCCCCCCTCCTTCCTCTCTGTCTCTCTCTTCACCTCCCGCAGCCAAGGCTCCATTGGAGCAAAGATGGCCCGGGCACTGGGGATGGCTCCTTGGCCTCTGCCCCAGGCGCTAGAGTGGCTCTGGTCGCGGCAGAGCGACGCCCCGGAGGGGCAGAGCATCGCCCCCTGGTGGGCAGAGCATCGCCCCTGGTGGGCATGCCGGGTGGATCCCGGTCGGGCGCATGTGGGAGTCTGTCTGACTGTCTCTCCCTGTTTCCAGCTTCAGAAAAAAAAAAAAAAAAAAAAAAAAAAGAAGTGAGGACAGGGGACAACCAGGGGGCCTCAGAATGCCTCCTATAGCCCTACCCCACCTGCCTACAGGGCCTCCCCTGGCAGCTGGCACCACCAACTGGCCCCCACATCTGCCTCCCCTGGGGCTTCCAGAGCTTGGGTTCTTGGACACTTGGGCTTCCCACGGATTCAGGTCCCCTAGCTAAGCCCCAGCTTTGAGAGAACTCTATCTAGCAACTGGGGTAGGCCTGGCATCCTGGGTTTTGTCTGATGGGAGGTAAGCATGAGGTGAAGCTTCTGGAGAAGTTCTAACCACTGGGCTGAGGTGAGCCTGAGTGCACCCAAGTAGTGAGTTCATGTCGGGGATGGAGGTGGCAGCAGAGTCGAGGCTTATACAGGTCCCCAGTGAACAGGCCCAGAAGATACCTGGTACGCACAGGCTAGAGTTTCACCCTGCAATGCCTTTGACTTGCTGCAGGGTCTTGGCAGGTCCCCACCCCTCCAGGCTTTGAACACTTCAGCTACACAAGGGTGGGGACGGAATGGTACATATTGTTATCACTAGGATGTTTACTGGCTCCTGCCAGGTTCAGGCTGAGCCTCTAGTTTAATGCTAGGGGCAGCCTTCAAAGTAAGGGCAGCCTTAACCCTTTGAGGGGTATGAACGTTCACATACGTCCTCGTGCCTCCTGACCATCCAGAGTATACATTTTAAAAATGTGTAAGGCAACATTAAAAAAGGGCAAATATATGTTCTTCTTGTTTCCATAAATTGGTTATCAAACAAACATGATTTTAAGTTAATAAAACTCTAACTAAAACAAAACAAAACAAAAAAAACTCCAACTCTAACTATAATTAATTTCATTTTTTGAAAAAAAAAAAAAACCTTATTCCCCCAGGGTCAGCGAGCATGAAAAAAACCCACTACTCAAAGGGTTAATTTATAGGTGAGGAAAAGTGAGGCTCAGAGAAACAAGGCCATTGCCCAAGGCTATTCAGAATGTCAGGTAGCAGGGCCAGGCCCTCGGGATGTGTGAGGCTGCAGCTTCTAGGCTTTCAGGGAAAAAACCTGGTGGCTTCAGAGGTAGGATGCCTAGTGACTTCGCCTGGGCCCCAGATTGCAGGGTTCCCCTCCCAGCTCATTCTCACTGGCTGTGTGACCTCGTGCAGGTAGCTCAGCTCCTCAGAAACATGATGGAAGGAATCAGAGACCCAACTCTGCGTGGTCACAAGGATTAACTGCCTGAGTAAGGATGAGGAGGCCTATTACCTTCCCTATCCCATGTCTCCCTCCTTTTCAGGTATACTTGAGGGTCTGATGGGAGCATGGACAGGAATGGGCTGCTCTGAGGGGTGCAAGGATCAGGTCCTGCAATAACACCTAGACACACTCTTTTCTTTACCTCTTGGCCAAGAGCTTCCCTAAGCACCATGGAGAGTCTGCTGCTTGCTCTCTGATGGCCTATACCCAAGTAGGGCAGGTATTCTAATCTCATCCCACAGATGAGGAAACTGAGGCTCAGGGGAATCTCTGAATAAGGCCATATAGGTTGTTGGAGACTGATTCAGTAGCCCAGAGCATGGCTTGTTTGCATGTCCTGCAGGGGGTCCCTGGACTTTTCCCTAGACAAAGGATGGATGCTGTAGTGGGGGTTGGCTTGGCTGCCTGCCAGTCACTTCTGGCAGGGGCATCGTCAGGACAACTCCAAAACCAGAACAGGGGCAGATGTTTTGCAAGTCTTGCTTGAGCTAGGCCCAGATGGCAGACTGGACTTTGGCTCTTATATCTACCAGGGGAGGGGATAGAGTCCAGTATGATTTGGGAGGCCAGGTACCTGTTTTCTTTGTATAGGCAGGGATGCTAAGTTATAGCCTCCTTACTGCTACATGCCTGAGTGCCTGCCCTCTGGGGCTTCCTCTTCCCCTCCACATGGCTGGGGGTCCCTGACCCTCAGGGCAGCCCAGGACCCTCAGCCTGAGCCTCCTGAGAGTCAGGAGCAAGCATTAGCAAAAAGCCTATTCCTACAAGTGTGTTGGAGGGCAGTGGCCATCTCAGGAGGCCCTGGCCTGAAGTTAGGAGTCCCCTGAGGCCACTGGGGGGTGGTCTACTTGCAGGGAGCTCAGCTGCTCAGCTGTGTGACCTTGAGCAAGTCACTTCCCATCTCTGGTTTTAACTCCCTTGTGTATAAATGGGGCTATTTGTAGCCCTTAGGGAGGCTCAGAGAATGCAGACAATAGAAAGGGCAAGTGCAGTGCCTGCATCATAGTGAGCTCTCAATAGATTACTGCTATTTCTGTTATATGACTTAACTTTGTTACTATCAGGGTATGTTTGGGATGGGACAAGGAAGTTCACATGGCCTGAAGTCTTCTGAATAAAATCTAAGGCTCCAACCATCTCACCTAACTCACCATTGTAGAGGTGGGAGACTAAGGTCTCAAGAGGCAAAGTGACTTGCTCATGATTACCAGCCAAGGATAGAAATCTGTTGTTTTTTCCCTCCTGCAAGCATTTAACCTGCATGTGCTGTGTGCTAGGCCCTGTACTAGAGCTGAGGAAAAAGGGAAGCCTCCATTGCAAAGGTGGCCCTGGCTTGGGCCAGAAAGGACAAAGAATTCCATTTTGGGCAGTGGTGGGAAGGCAGAGAAAGTACTCCAGGCGGAAGGAACAGCTAGAGCAAAGACTTAGAGCTGATGAACTTACTGCATCCAAGGACAATTCTAGGGAACAGCAAGGTAAGCCTGTGGGGATGGAACATGGGGTGCACAGGGGACCCCAGAGACCAGCAGGGATTCATGTTCTCAGTGGACTTCGATGTGATACAAAGGCTTCAACCTGCCTTTGGACCTGTGATGAAGAAAGAAAAGGAAGCCTTGGAAAGGGAGTTTTCTAGGCAGAAACTGGAGGGGAAAAGATAAGGAGAAAAGGCATTCTAGACAGATGAACAGTAAGAGCAGAGGCCTGGAGGCAGGAATAACTGCAACAAGCAGCTTTAAATAAGTGGATAAATGAAGGCATGACTTTATTATTCATATTAATGCTGCCTGGGTTTCCTGGGACTAATTGGACAGGCAGTGCAGGAGTGAAGATGCAGAGTCAGAAATCTCTACTTGCCCAACAGACCAAGCTCCTTCCTCAAGGCTGTGCCTGGGGCTGATTAGAGCCTGCTCTATGAGCACAGGGTTTGCTCACATGAGAGGGTGGGTACACAGGGTTGTGAGTCCAGGGTAACTTCACCAGTCACTGCCCTTCTGTGAGCTTGGCGGTCCAGCCCTAATGCTGGGCTACAGGGACACTGACAGGCAGACTCCTGGGTGAGAGCGTGGGTGCATGTAGGGGGCTTACGGACCACCTCAAAGACCCTTCCTTTCTTCACTGTAGATTCTAGAATTCTTGCCTCTAGGTCTCCAGGCTCCCTGATGCCATTGTTCTGGCATGTGTCCTTTTTAAGACCTTTCTTGTATGTCTTTGTTCCTTCCCTAGCTGTCGGGTCACCCCTTAAGGGCCATGTCCTTTCCTCCTGATCTCTCCCTGTGCCATCACACACACGGCCCCCACCCTGTGAGGGCCAGTTACACTGAGGCACTTAGTAAAGACTAGCTTTCCCATGGTGGCACCCCTGTGCTCAGAGACAATGCTCAACAGTATCTGTCAACTGCATGTGTACTGGCTTCTCCAGCATCCTGGGCCTTCATGGAGCAAAGATTGGGGAGCACCAGCTTTATGGAAATCAAGCTGGCTGGGGTTGGCCTGAGCCTCTGGGCTCTTTGCACTGCACTGCACTGGGGCACTGGTAGACCGTGCTCTGCATGCCCCTCTGGGGACCCAGAGATACCTAGCTCTGCTCTGGGGAGTCAGATGCAGTAGGTGGTGATGTTCCCAAAAGAATTGGGATCAGCAGCACATGATTAGGTAGCTTGGGGGCAGACTGACTTGTGCTAATGCCTGAGAGTGTCCGTATGCACATAAATGCATACAGGATTCTCTCCCCACCTGGAGGCGGACTTCCAAAGTCCTCCTCCCTTCTCCCTGCTTCAAGATGGGGAGTATGGGGTGGAAAGTCATGATAACTTCCTCCATCATCACCCTGGTAGTCGCTGACATACCAGAGTGTGCAGGTATTGTATGTGCATACACTCTTTTGTGTGAGAGGCCTGGGTGAGAGTGAAAGGTCACTGGGAGGGCAAGGGGAGGGCCAGGCTCAAGCAAACAAGGGTACGTGGCCTCCAGAGATGGCTCAGGCTCAGAGTTTTCCCTTGAGGCACCCTTCCTCTAAGCCACCCTGGTGGAAGTCATGCTAGCATCTTCTCACATAAGACCAAGGCCTGCATGGCTGAGGGGAAAAGGGAAAGGAGCAGAGGGGAAGAAGACAAAGATAGAGAGCCCACTCTGGGTCTCCTGGGTCCTCCTACCTGCTTCATATTCCAGCTCCACACTGTGTCCAAGAGGCTCTGGAGCACTCCCCATCCTCTTTCCCAGCTGCCCCAGGCTCCCAAGGGCAGCCTCTGCCCCAGTGCCTGGCAGAGGTCAGTCCATGGACACATGGGATCCTGAACCCTTGGACCATGTACTCAGAGGTCAACCTGCTGGGGAGGGCCTCCTCCCAAAAAAACTCAATCTTTATTCATATCTGGCAGCAGCCAGCTGGTGTGGGGCTACCCAAGGGTACTGTCTGAGTATCAAAATAAAACCTGACAATTGCTGCCTTCACCCAGTGCCACAGAGTTCTGCTGGAAGGTAATTATAGGAGGCCTGGGATGGCCGACTGCCCACAGTCCAGAGCTCGGTGGACCCTGGATCCACAGGGCTGCAGGGAGCCCCTGCTCTCCTTATCTTGCTTTGCCCTAGGCCTTTGATTCAGAGCCAGCTCCTGGGCCCTCCACAGCCTACATGCCTACGAATCTTAGAAGGAGTCTTGGGAGTCTGGGTGAAATATGGACCATACATAGGATGTAGAGCACATGAACTTGGTCTCAGATTAGAGTCATTATGACAGTAATTCTAGCCCCCATATATCAAGTACTCACTGCCTAGCAGGCCCTGAGCTAACACTTGATGTTCATTAACTCACAAACTTCATACAAAGCCCTATAATGTGGACACCATCATTAGCTCCATTTTATGGGAAGAGAAACTGAGCCCAGGGGGACCAAATGACATGCCTGTTGTCACATGGCTGGGTGGTAGCCAAACTGAGCCTCACACTGCAGACTGCTATGAATTTCAGGCCAGAGTTCACTGTCACTAGGTCATCCTACTCTTAAAGGCAGGAGCAAGGGTGGGACAGTTGGTAACTGGCCTGGGTGGAGTCAGACAGTGATGGGTATGAGGTGTCGGCAACTGGAAGGGGAAGGACAGAACTCCCCTTCCGGAGGCTTGTTACCCAGCTGCCAAAGCTTGTGTGGACCCTGCCTGTGTCGCCTTACCGGTTGGGTGTCCAAGGGGCAGTGAGAGGCTGGGCAGAGACATGACATCTGGCTGCCCCTCAGACCTCTCAGCCCTGCCACCTCCTCCATGGTCTGCCTAGATTTCCTCAGTCCAGAGGGAGCATCCTGCCTGCTCTGTTCCCCACAAGATTCTCCCCCGCACAGAAGCTGCGTGAGGGGAGGGGCTCGTGCAAGACCTTCACCCAGGACTCTTCTGTGCCCCTTGCACTGCCCTGGGCCCAGTCAGGATATCTGAATTTGCTGGGCATTGAAGGTTTGAGCCCAGCCTCCTGCAACACAGGGCGCCACCACCTGGGCCTCTGCCAAAATTTGCCTGTGGAATTTGCCTTGGAAAACTCCCGGTTCCTGCTGACTGGTGGGGCCAGGCTGTGGCTGTCCTTGCCCCTGGGTTCAGGGGCTCAGTCTCTACTACCAGAAGGTTCTTACAGGCATCTCACTTCTCACTGGCTGGCTGTCCTTCTCTCCCATTCTTTTCCTTCCATTCTCTTTCTGGCTTTTGCAGATTATCATAGTAAAAAAGCCACATATTCATATTTCTCATCTCCATAAATGGAAACTCCAAATGACTTCTGCACTTATCTTGTTAATAATCAACAAGAACCCACAAACCTGTATTTAACCTCTACTCAGTGCTGAAAGCCTCAGAGAGGTGAGAGGGTGGCAAATCTGGATGTGGGTTACTGTGCCCACCTCTGTGCTTGAGGTAGATGTTGCTAACTGATCACAGCACTTCCTGTTGGGCCTGGAGGGATACAGCTCAGAATCCCTCTCAACACAGCTCCAGGGAGACTTGGCAACCAGCTGAAATTGACACGTCAGTCAAAACCCATTTAACTTTCTTTCTGTGGCCCATCTCCTGCAGTGGATTGAGGCCAGGGTTAGGCCAGGGCTTCTTGCGCAAAGCTGTCCTTGTCCTGTCTCACCTCACACTGCCTGTGCCCTGATTTCTTTGTCCTTGTTCTCAGCGCCTAACACAGGATGAGGAGAAGGCAGACAGGATCATCTGTCTTTGTGTCTCAGATTCCTGCAAGGCTGCAATGGCCTGGTTAAGGACTTGGCCCCAAGTGGCACAGTGCCTTAAGATGGAAGGCATCTGGGTTGCTATATTTGATCACCTTCCCCAGCTGTCTCCATCTAGGGCCTAGACCCTCCCATGATGCATGACTTCTCAGAGCTGCTCTGGGGCTTGGGGATCACAGTTCCCCTCATAATGCTCCCAGGTGCTCACTATGCTTACCTGCCTAGGTCAAGGACAAAATCCTGACTGCTGCCTTGCCTTTCACAGTCACTCATACACATAGATTAGCACTCACTGGGTGCTAGAGCTTGTGGCAGGGGTCAAGGGACTCCCTGAGCAGAAACAGAGGGTCCCTGATTCAAGGAGACTGAGCAAGAGGCATGAGACTGAGAAAGAGGCATGTTCTCAGATGGGTTATTGAGAAAGGGTTAGCCTTAGGATCAGACAATCCCAGCACTGCTACTGGGCCTCAGTTTTCTTGTCTGTAAAATAAGAATAATAGCAATAACACAAGAATCCCTGACTCAGACTTATTTAAGGATTAAACAAGATAATTTATTCGATCCTTCAACATTATTTGTTGAGCACCTAATATATGCTAAGCTCTGCACTCAACTTCATGGATATGATTTCTCTCTAGGAGCTGACAGAGGAAGAGCAGACAAGTCACCAAGAAATGGCCACACAGAGTGAGTGGAGCCCAGATGCAGGAAGCCCAGGCACTGTGGAGCCAGAATACTCTGTCACCATCCAAAATATCATAAAAGGCTTCTTGGAGAAGGTGACTCCTAAAAGAGAAAGACGAATTAGCCAGGCTTAGGGAAAAAGAGGCAGATCCAAACCGTGGGCAAAGGTATTTCAGACAGAGGAAGCAGTGAAGGTGGTGCATGTGGAAGTGCCCCGCACTGAGCCTCGGCATTTGCTTTAAAAATACAAGGTAGGAGAGGGGCCCAGACAGACTGGCCTAGGTGCTGGATGTGGGACAGATGAACTGGGTCAGGTCTGTCCAGGGAGCTGCATTATTTACTGACCCAGCTATAAAATATTTACACAGGCTTCCTGATGATTTATGGTGTTTTCTTTCATACCTCCGGGCTCCTGGCAGGTAAAGCATGTGCCCTGCAGCTCACCCCTGGGAGGAGTCCCAGGTTATTGGCGCCAAGCATCTAACTGGGCCAGGAGGAGGGCTCTGGTTCTACCGGCCAGGCCCTTTGGCAGCACTTGGCTCTTCTGACTAGGCGTGAGCCCCATGGCCTACAGTTCCACCCCAGAGTCCATAGGACAGAACCAGGAGTCGAGGGTGACAAAGATCCATCCAGGCTGTGGGGAGAGGCAGACCCATTCAGTGGCCCAGTGCTCACTGGCTGTGCAGTCTTAGACAAGGCGCTGAACCTCTCTCATCCTGTAAAATGGGATTAACAGTAGTACAGTGTTTTGAGGAGCATATTGAGATGACACAGTGCAAGGTGTAAGCTCAGTGACAAGGAGCTTGAAAATCTTACGTGTTTCATTAAATGTCTGCAAAGTGTATTATTAGGACAGTCTGTCAACTGTAGCACATCTCAAGTCTTATAAAGTGATTCAAAAGTGCTCTGTGTGGGAAGTGGGTGCATTTTAACCTGCTTGGGTTAAGAACCAAGAGCTTGCCTGACCTGTGGTGGCGCAGTGGATAAAGCGTTGACCTGGAATGCTGAGGTCAGCGATTCAAAACCCTGGGCTTGCCTGGTCAAGGCGTATATGGGAGTTGATGCTTTCTGCTCCTCCTTTCTCTCTCTCTGTCTCCTCTCTCCAAAATGAGTAAATAAGATCTAAAAAAAAAAAAAGAACCAAGAGCTTGCAGAAACCTTAGAAGGGCCCAACCTCAGCCTCCTTGGGAGAAGACCAGCCATTCCCTCTGGTCAGGTTTGAGTCTTTCTAGAAATCTTTCTTGTAATCATTCCAGAAACTGGCCCAGTTTCCTATTTGTTTCTGGAAAAGGAGAAAGGAATAGCTTAGAACAAAGGGAGAGAGGTAGAGTGAGCGGCTCAAGTGAACCTCTGACCAGGCCAGGTGGTGCCTCCTGCTCCTGTGAGGAGGAACAGCCCTCAGTCAGGCAGAAAGTGGCCCCAGGGAGCGGGAGGTCTGAGCTTATGCGGATGGGCTGTCAGGCTCATGAAGATTAGACTATAAGGAAAAGTAGACACAGGACTGGGTCCCTCAAGCCTGGGACAGCAGGATGGAAGGACATCTGATGGGTGGAGATGGTGAGGTCAGCAGATTCCTGAGAGGAGCTCAGGAATTGTGGCTTATGTGCATGAAAAATCAGCCCTGCACCCCGGGTTTTCTTCCAAGGCCCTCCAGGACCAGCCTGACCAATTCTCCATTGAGCAGACGGCCATATTAAAGCCAGAGAGAGGAGGGATCAGAAGGCCACACAAGATCAGAATTGGGAGCACTAGGGAAAAGATGGAGGGAGGAAAGGAAAGAGATACATTAAGTAATGTCCTTCTGCCTGACCAGGTGGTGGCGCAGTGGATAGAGCATCGGACTGGGATGCGGAAGGACCCAGGTTTGAGACCCCGAGGTCGCCAGCTTGAGCGCGGGCTCATCTGGCTTGAGCAAAGAGCTCACCAGCTTAGACCCAAGGTCGCTGGCTCCAGCAGGGGGTTACTCGGTCTGCTGAAGGCCCGCGGTTAAGGCACATGTGAGAAAGCAATCAATGAACAACTAAGAAGTCGCAATGCGCAATGAGAAACTGATGATTGATGCTTCTCATCTCTCTCCATTCCTGTCTGTCTGTCCCTGTCTATCTCTGCCTCTGTAAAAAAAAAAAAAAAAAAAAAAAAAAAAGTAATGTCCTTCTGTGGCATTGAATCCCCCCAGACAGGCCAATGAGGTTTTAGCTTCTTCTGGATGGCTCACGTATCAATCAGTAATACTTTAGTGAGAATTTATTGATATGGTTCCTTAAGTCTGTATTTCCAGACAGCCCTCCATGAAGCAGAGGGAAACTGGCACAGAGCTAGGATGAGGAAGGCAGATTTCCAAAGGGAAAGAGGGTCTGAGGAAGCAGAGGATGGATGTCACAAGCAAGCCCTTTGATCCTAGACAAGTGGTCTCACCATTCTGGACTTCAGAGTTGAACAAGAAAAGAGAAGCCATTCAAGGTATTTCAGACAGAGGAAACTGAATCTAGGTAATAATAATAATAAAAAAAAGTAGAGAAGCTATGCAGGGAATGGAAAGGCAGGCACCTCAGAGAGCCACACCAGCAGAAGTCCACGCCCCTACCTCCCCAAGGAACAAAGGAGGGAGTGGTGTGCGTGTGCCATCCCTGGAGATTCCCCTCCCCAGAGCTCAGCAGCCTGGTGGATTTTCCCCACCGTGTTTCTCAACCCTGTGTTTGTGGCAGCAACTTCCCCATCAAGCACACACTTCCCTCCCTGGGCTGCAACTCTGGGACCCACAGCTGTTTGGAGAATCTGCTGCTTCCTCTGCTGGACTTGTTTGTGAAATGGAGAGGCTGGGGCCGGCACATTGCCCCTAGAGTGCCTATAAGGAAAGCCAGGCCTGCTGGGCCCAAACACCAGGGACTTGAGCAGAGCGCTAAGGCCTGAGGTGTTCTGAGCAAGTCCCCGGAAATCTGGAAGTTGAAATCTCCACCATACCATCTAGGCTCCATCTAAGGCCAGCCTGTCAGAGTCTTGAGGCCAATATTTAACCAACTAATGGATCCACAGTTCTTTACTAAGGCACTATTATGTCAACTTGGTTTTACCTGACTCCAAACCTGTGAGGTGGGCATCATTATATAACCCATTTTACAGATGGGGAAATTGAGGCTCTGAAGGGTTAAGTCACTTGCCCAGTGTCCTTACACTAAGATAGAGCTACATTATTTTACATTCATTCCCTGAGGTATAAATGTGGAGAACCCTTGGCAATCACCATTTCAACATTAGGAGTTTCAAGTGTTTGAGAGTGACCACAATTATTAGGGATTTTCTGTCTGTCTTGTGGTATTGGTGAGGCATAAATTTGAACCCTGAATAGGTCAAAGCTGGTGGTGGGAGGAAGTCACTAATCTTGAGGCTTAAATGAAGTAAAGTAGGCTGAGCTCTTCACCAGCATCCTGTGGGAAGGCATGGGGGCTCTCAGGCTCTAGGGTCAGGTTACCCACACCCCTCCTACAGTTGCCAGACCTTGAGCAGTCCCTTTATCACCTCAACTGTAAGATGAGATACATAATCCTGACCTTGAAGGGTTCTTGTAAAGACTGCAATCACACATGTAAAGGTCCCAATGTTCCTAGCACATAGTAGGAGCTGTTAGGACAATGATGTTGATCATGACCCAGCAAGTGGCATAATTCAGGACTGTGTGGCAGATCATGAGTCCTGAGTCCAAGGAGCTCCAAGAGCAGGCAGGGTGATCTCAGGGGACCAGGACAGCTAGGAGGACCTATATCAGTGAGATGTGAAGGTCAGGCAGGCAGGAGGGCTGGGGTCTGTTCTCAGGGGCTGTGGCCTTTGGAGTCACAGAGACTTGACTGTAAATGGCAGCTCTGCATCTTCTTCTTCTTCTTTTTTTTAGAGAGAGAGAGAGTCAGAGGGATAGATAGATAGGGACAGACAGACAGGAATGGAGAGAGATGAGAAGCATCAATCATCAGTTTTTCGTTGGGTCACCTTAATTGTTCATTGATTGCTCCCTCATATGTGCCTTGACCATGGGCCCTCAGCAGACCGAGTAATCCCTTGCTCGAGCCAGTGACCTTGGGTCCAAGCTGGTGAGCTCTGCTCAAACCAGATGAGCCTGTGCTCAAGCTCGCGACCTCGGGGTCTCGAAGCTGGGTCCTCTACGTCCCAGTCCGATGCTCTATCCATTATGCCACCGCCTGGTCAGGCAGCTCTGCCTTTTCTTAGTGGTGTAACCTTGTGCAAGTTACTTAAACAGGGCCTCCCTTTCCTCACCTATAAACTGGGGGTGACATCAATACACATTTTCTAAGGTATTTGAAGAGGTTAAATGCAATCATATACTTGAAGCACTTGTACATACACATTTACCACACACACAAGCTCATATGCACTCATACGTCCACTCACACACTCAGTCTATATGCAGGCAGTATTCCACTTCATATACATCCCTGTGTACACTTGCTCACATGCATACACCACACAACTTAGGTGAACACTCACACACATATACTCATACATCTCACTCAGACACACTCACACACACACAGATGCTTACACTTTCACTCATTCACACTTGAACACATGTTTGCACTCATATATGCTTACACACTTATTTGTACACTGTCATATGTGCACTCACTTGCACTACTCATGCTCTCAATGAACTCCCACAATGCTTCCATACTCACACACTCACACCCATACATGCTCACATACTTACACCTATACACAAATGCACAACACAGTCTCTCACACATGCTCACATACCCAATTTGCATACACACATAAAGGCACACACTCACACAAATGCAAATCCATACACATACATTTACTGTCACACATGCTCACTCATGCTGTTATGCATAAACTCATTCAGTCATACACATATGCACACACTCACACATACTCTTCTGTTGCACAAGCCCAACCCCCACCAATCTGGCAGCCTCCAGAACTGCCAAGGCCTGGCCTCATTTGATGGCTGGTCCCTAATCTTTTCCTTCTTGGATCTATTTATTTTTCTTAGCCACGATGGGCATATTTGGAGAAGGATCTATTTTCACCTTATCTGGAAACATTTCCCCTCAGCCATGTGCTTGGTAGATCAGTGAGAAGGCTCCTGGCCACTATGGCAAGAGCTGGGAGGGCAGAGACACAGCTAGGAGGGAGACCAGAGAGCCACAGAGGCCAGAAGGCTTCCTGGAGTGGTCTGATTGCCCGAGCAACCTTTCTGGGTAACCCTGAACTCAGAGTGGCTGCTCCCATAGAAGCAGCTGTGACTGAAAGAGCCTGGCAGCCCTCTGTGCTCCTCCCATTGGACCCAGAGATACTCCTGGCTTCTATCACGTCTCTTTTCTCTAAGGAAGTTGGGCCTTTATAGATCATCTTATTCAGAGGCGGACTAAGGTCAGTTGAGGCCCTGGGCACAGAAGAAAATATTGGGTCCCTTAAAAAAAAAAAGACAGGGAAAATAAAAATACATGTTAACCATATTTTTAAATAAATAAAAATATTATGTACTACTAATGTTAAAATTGAATATATGAAACCAAACTTGGTATCATTAGAAAAAGTGTAAATTTGGGGTTTTGTGGGGCACTTCAGAAGTCGGGGCCCGGGGCATGCACCTGGTGCACCCGCTGTTAAATCCACCTCTGATCTTATCCCTCTCAGTTTTTAGATGACAAAAAATATATACTATGAGTTACGCTAGCTGAATTGCTCGGTTGATTAGAGCATTATCCCAAAATGCAAAGGTTGTGAGTTTGATCCTCAGTCAGGGTATAGGAACAGATCAATGTTTCTGTCTGTTTCTGGTTTTCTTTCTCTTCCTCTCTCTAAAATCAATAAATTTAAAAAATACTATGAGTTATATTTAGTGAACATTTCTTCTGCCCTCAACCTGTGTAAAGTCCTCTACATGTATCATCCCATTTCAGCTTAATAACCACCTTAAGATATTGTGCTATTATTTATTATCCTCCCATTTCACACATAAGAGAATGGAGGTTCAGAGAGGCCAAAGGACATGTATAAGACACACAGAAGTTGGGGTAGAGCAGGGTCCCTCTTTTTCCCTATTGCTCAGGCTCCAGCAGCCTCACTGCCTCTAACACTCACCCTGCAGAACTGCCTGGGGATGACCAGGGATTGTATATAGCTGGCCCTGGCTGGGGGATGGTGGGTTTAAATTGGGACTCCCCGAGGGTGCTTACCCAAGGGGTGCCTGCTCTGTTGGTGACCTGAGTGGCTGCCACATCGAGTCAGCTGGCTGCTAGGTATTGATCAACCCATGTTGAGTATGGCCCTGAGAGGATGCATTGCACAGACTGAGCCTCTGAAACTTGAGGCCCTTGTCCGGTCTGTGCCTCCTTTTTTTGAGCAGTGTCTCTTCCTTCACACACATGCTTCAGTGTGACAGCCCTGAGAAGCAGAGCAAAGCGAGCTCTCATGCCTCAAGCAGAGTTCCTGACTCCATGTGCCCTTCCCCATCCCTTAGTAGGTGCTCAGTAAATGTTGCCTAAAATAGGAATTTTTAAATGGGCAAAGGATTTGAATAGACATGTCTACAAAAATATATACAAATGACCAATAAGCACATGAAAAGATGCTCAACAGTATTAGTCATTAGGGAAATGCAAATCAAAACCACAATGAGGTACCACTTTGTACCCACTAGGATGGCTATGATCAAAAACATGGACTATGGTAACCATTGGTGAGGATGTGGAAGAATTGGAACCCTCATGCACTATTGGTTGTAATAAAAAAATGGAGCCTGACCAGGCGGTGGCGCAGTGGATAGAGCGTGAGACTGGGATGCGGAGGACCCAGGTTTGAAATCCTGAGGTCATCAGCTTGAGCGCAGGCTCATCTTGTTTGAGCAAAGTTCACCAGCTTGGACCCAAGGTCGCTGGCTCGAGCAAGGAGTCACTTGGTCTGCTGTAGCCCCTCGGTCAAGACATATATGAGAAAGCAATCAATGAACAACTAAGGTACCACAACAAAGAATTGATGCTTCTCGTCTCTCTCCCTTCCTGTCTGTCCCTATCTGTCCCTTACTCTATCTCTCTCTATCTCTGTCACACACAAAAAAAAAAAAAAAAAAAAAAAGAATGGCACAGCCACTGTGAAAACTCTCTGGCAATTCTTCAAGCGGCTTAACATAAGGTTACCACAACATGGCCCTGGCTGGTTGGCTCAGTGGTAGAGCGTCGGCCTGGCGTGCGGAAGTCCCGGGTTCGATTCCCGGCCAGGGCACACAGGAGAGGCGCCCATCTGCTTCTCCACCCCTCCCCCTCTCCTTCCTCTGTCTCTCTCTTCCCCTCCCGCAGCCAAGGCTCCATTGGAGCAAAAGATGGCCTGGGCACTGGGGATGGCTCCTTGGCCTCTGCCCCAGGCGCTAGGGTGGCTCTGGTCGCGACAGAGCGATGCCCCAGATGGGCGAAGCGTCGCCCCCTGGTGGGCGTGCCAGGTGGATCCTGGTCGGGCGGTTGCGGGAGTCTGTCTGACTGCCTCCCTGTTTCCAGCTTCAGAAAAATACCAAAAAAAAAAAAAAAGATTACCACAACAGCCAAAAATCCCGCTCTTAGTTACACACCCAAGAGAACTGAAAACATGTCCACACAGAAATCTGTAAACAAATGTTCATAGAAACACTGTTCATAATAACCAAAAAGTGGAAACAACCCAAGTGTTGATCAGTTGATGAACAAAATATGGTATACCCATAAAATGGAACATTATTCAACCACGAAGAGGAATACATGATACATGCCACAACATGGATGACTTAGAAAAGCATTATGCTAAGTGAAAGAATCCAGATGTAAAAATCCACATTCTATGTGATTCCATTTATATAAAATGTCCAGAACAGGCAACTCCAAGGAGATGCAAAGTGTATAACTGGTTGCCAGGAGCTGAGGTAATAGAAAAAAGGGATAAATATGGGGTTTCTTTTGATGAAAATGTTCTGAAATTAGATAGTGGTGATGGTTGTACAACTGTGAATACATGGACAGCCACTAAGTTGTACATATTAAAAGAGGTGAATTTTATGGTACCAAGTTATAAAAATAAATATTTAAAGATATTTAATTAAGCCTAACAAAATAAAAAGTCGAAAGAATCTCTATAGGGTATGGAGTGGAAGTCTAGCAATACTGAATGCTTTTCCAAGGTCACAGGGAAAAATGTCGTCAGATCTGTCAATGAAAATGACACCAGGAGCTCCTCATTTGTTGCGCACACTTCTTTTGTGTACCTGGTGGTGTGGAAGCCTCTACATGCATGATCTCATTAATTCTCACAGTAACCCATGTGACAGGCATTATTATCACCTCCCCCATATTACAGATGAGGAAACAGGCTCAGAGAAATGAAATGATTTGTTCCGAAGGCATTTGAACTTAAGATTAGTTCATCTCCAAATGGTGGAGGAAATAATTCTGTGTGACTCATTTTTATTATTATTATTATTTTTTGCACTGTTATTGTTGTTTGTTTTAATTTTTTGCGTGGCACTCAGGCCCTCAATGCAAGAAGAAAGACAGGAATGCAAGTTGGTGATGCTAGAGCAGCTGACAGTCTGTCAGGGCCCAGGTAGGCCCTGCCTGTCCTGGCTCCACAGGCTGGGATCCCGGGTTTCTCCAAGGGCAGGTGCTGGTGAGTAGCCTTTGAGAAACTGGCCCAGGAGAGTCTGGGGCAACTCTCTATGCAGGACTGTTGTTCCAAAGTTTAGGAAGCACAACGTGTGCTCAGGCTAAGGGCCTCTGCTCGCTCTGGCCCAAATTCTTTGGGATTTTGGATAAACAAGGGCTGCTCCTTTTCTCCATCAATGTGACCTTTCTACATGTGTAGCCCTGGGTCCTGAGAGCCAGACCCCAGGGACAACAATTCCTTACTCCCTAACATGTGAAAAGCCCTAGGTGTCTATGTTAGGTCCAGGCCAGCTGTGAGTGTGCCAGGAGCATTTCCTCACCAGGAGCTTTTGAATCACCGAGAACGAGCTTGTAGAAAAAGGTAAAAGTGGACCTCTGAAGTCCAGCAGCCTGGTTTCAATCCTAGCTCTGTAATTACTGGCTGAGTAATCCTTAGCTAAATCACTTTATTTTTCTGAGCCTGTTTCTTCCTCTGTAAAATGGAAATAATGACTCATAAGATTATTATATAACTATCATAAGCCCACCTCATAGGACTGATGAGAGGATTAATTGAGGAGATGCATGGAAAGTGGGGGTCTGACACTAGAATATCAACCAGTATCACACTTGTGGGGGCCACGGACCCAGAATCAGAAAGCCTGAAAGCTGACCTCCAGAGTAGCACACACATTTGTATGCTTGCATGCACACACACCTTCATACCCTCATACATTCCCACGTAGCATGCACTGCATGTGATCTGACATACATGCTTTCCCATCCATACTCATATGTAAATTCACAAGTATGTATCCACTCATGTGCATGTATACATTCACCACATACAGACTATCTGAAGGCACACCTTGGAAAATAGGCCTGTAAACATGTGCAGATGCACACTCACTTCCCACATGCATGTGAACACATGTTACTGAATTTTTATTCATTCCTAAATACATGTCCATATCTGTGAACTTGCTGTTCTTTTCAGGGCCACCAGCTGGGCACTGGCCACAGACCAGTGGGTGGCAGAATTTCTGTTCTCCAGGGCAGTCAAAGCCAATCCTGGGGCCCAACTGGCTCATCAAGTACCCTCCTTTGTGTTCTCTGACCAAGACCTCTGCCTTCCAAAAACAGCCCCTACAAGAAAGCTCCCCTAATGCCCCAGCCAGAAAGATCTGGTCCCCAGCCCTGAATTCCCCTTGCCCACCCTGAATTCCCCCTTTTCAGCCTCAGCCTGCCTGGTATCACACTTATGCTTCCTCTGAGAGGGATCCTCAGCTCTGAAGGGGTAGTGATAGTGTCTCATTCACTCTCATGGCCCCTCCTGATGCCCAGCACAGGGTGACAGCTCAGGAATAGAGGTTGCAGTGAAATGAACCAGGCTGATGTGTGAGTATTGCAGGTTACTCTTTTGTCTCTGCACAAATCAATGCCTAGAGGAGCCAGCAGAGCCAGGGCCCTGTGGCTGCTTGCCCCCAACCCATGGGCAGATGCTGGGACCCAAGGGTTACATTGTACACCCTTCCTGGCACAGGATTTCTTCAAGGCCCTCCCACAGGCACTGCCTCCAGCCCCTGCTGCCCTGAACACTGACCCACAGCCTAATCCTGAAAACAAAACCCCTTGTGGCTGGACAAGCCTAGGGGTAGATCTCAGGACTTGCTTTGCCTGCTTTAAGCAGACAGACTCTCCAGCCCAGAAAAGGGGGCAGATTTTTCAAGGTGCTTGAAGATCTGCCTTTGGACAGTGCCTCTCACAGTCTGGTCCACTGCATCAGAACCACCCAGGGTGTGGGTTAATACAGATCCCTAGACCTACTCAGCCTTCCTGAATTTGAGCTGCTGAGGTTGGACGCTAGTTCATTCCTGGTTAAGCGTCTGAGAGCCAGACTGCTCAGGGAAAATTCTGGCACCACCATTTACTAGCCCTTAGGCATGTCTTTTAACCTCATTGAGCCTCAGTTTCCTGGTCTGTAAAATAGGGATAATAATAGTGCTTGCTTCGTGGGTCTGCTCCTGAAGTAAAACAAGATTATGAAAGTGAAGTGCCCAGTGCAGGATCCATACACACACATCAAATGTGAACTATTTGGAGCACAGCCATGTTCTCATGCCCAGGGACTTCTGAGTGAAAGGCAGAGACTTGAGTACTCTTGCAAGGAGGGACCCCTGGTGGAGGTCCTCCACCAGGTAGGCAGCAGAAAGCTTTGTGGGGAGGCCCTCACCCAAGATGTTCTGCCTCCTAGTGGCTGGTTTATGAGATAATGCCCAGCTCTCCTGCCTCCACCCAGCTGGAGTCCCAAGCCCCTCTTGCCCAGGCTTTTACCCTGCCTCCCCACCTGCTGCCAGCACCCCGGGAGTCTAACTGGCGTGGGGTCAAACCCTGGCACCCCCTCCAGCTTTGTAATAAAATAGCCAGCTTGGGTCAGCTTTCTTTGGCAAGGAGGCCACCTGGCACAGAGAGCAAAAGGGAGGGGGAGCCTGGGGAAACAGCTCCTTCAGTGACCACCAATTATGGTCTGGTGTTCTCCAAGGATCACTTGCTCCCCAAACCAGGTGACCCCCAGGGCAAACAACCTTCTTATTTGTCTTTCTTCCTTTCCTAGTCCTCCATTATTCATTCACCCATGCATTCAGTCATTCAATACTGAAGTGTTTACTGTGTGTCAGGTACTGGGGCTTAGCAAGCTTGGCAAACTTTTTCTGTAAAAGGCCAAATAGTAAATATTTTCAGCATTTTGGGCCAAACTACTCTGCTGTTATAGCAAGACAGTAGCTGTGGACAGTGTATAAACAAATGGCGGATGTGGCCGTGTTCCGATAAAACCTTATTTGTGGACACCAAAACTTTAATTTCATATGATTTTCATGTGTCACAGAATATTCTTTTGATTTTTTTGTCTCCCAACCATTTAAAACTATAAAAACTATTCTTAGCTTGCAGGTCATACAAAGCAGGCCACAGCCAGCAGGCCATAGCTCACCAGCCCTGAGCTTAGGCCTCCTCACAAAGACCATGGAGTGTGCCATGCCCTGTTGGTGCCAATACCATTAACAGAGGCGATGTCTTTGGAGAGGCTCAGTGCAACTGGGCCATTGCAGCCCTCCTAGGGTCTACTCCCTCAGGGCCCCACATATTTCCTGTGGTTTAGATATGAGGACTCTTAGGTGTCCTTCAGGACCAGAATTTTTTTTTTTTTTTGTATTTTTCTGAAGCTGGAAACGGGGAGGCAGTCAAACAGACTCCCTCATGCGCCCGACCGGGATCCACCCGGCACGCCCACCAGGGGACGATGCTCTGCCCATCCGGGGTGTTGTTCTGTTGCAACGAGAGTCACTCTAGCGCCTGGGGCAGAGGCCAAGGAGCCATCCCCAGTGCCTGGGCCATCTCTGCTCCAATGGAGCCTTGGCTGCGGGATGGGAAGAGAGAGACAGAGAGGAAGGAGAGGGGGAGGGGTGGAGAAGCAGATGGGCGCTTCTCCTGTGTGCCCTGGCCGGGAATCAAACCCGGGACTTCCGCACGCCGGGTTGACGCTCTACCACTGAGCCAACCGGCCAGGGCCAGGACCAGAAAATTTTTTGAGGGCAGGCACACCACTCTTGTAGAAAGCACCTGGGTTCAAATACCAGCTTGACCACTTCCTAGCTAAATGGACTTGGATGAGTGACATAACATCTCTGTGCCTCAGTTCCCTTATTTGTAATACCTACCTCATGGGTTGTTGAGAGGATGAAGGAGTAGAGAGCTCAGACAAGTGCCTGATGTGGCATCAGTGGTCATTGACTTTCTTTTCTTTTTTTTAGTTATTAATTTTATTTATTTATTTTAAATAATTTAAATTTTTATTTTATTTTACAGAGACAGAGAGAGAGTCAGAGAGAGGGATAGATAGGGAACGGAGATGAGAAGCATCAATCATTAGTTTTTCGTTGTGACACCTTAGTTGTTCATTGATTGCTTTCTCATATTTGCCTTGATCGTGGGGCTACAGCAGACCGAGTAACCCCTTGCTCGAGCCAGCAACCCTGGGTCCAAGCTGGTGAGCTTTTTGCTCAAACCAGATGAGCCCGCGCTCAAACTGGCGATCTTGGGGACTTGAACCTGGGTCCTCCGCATCCCAGTTCGATGCTCTATCCACTGTACCACTGCCTGGTCAGCCAGTTATTCATTTTAGAGAGGAGAGAAATAGGAGAAAGAGAGAAGGGAGAGGAGCAGGAAGCATCAACTCCTATATGTGCCTTGACCAGGCAAGCCCAGGGATTTGTACCGGAGACCTCAGCATTCCAGGTTGATGTTTTATCCACTGCGCCACCACAGGTCAGGCCAGTGGTCATTGACTTTCATCACAATTCCTTCTTCCCCACTCCCCTGAGCACCTAGCATGGCTCTGGGCACAAAGTACTGTTTAGTCTCTCCTTGCTAAGTCTTAACTTTCAGAATAAGAAAAAAAGACCCATGACTCTTTTCCCAGGAGCCCCTTGGGGTCTGTACCTTGGATCCCTAGGAGGTTTTGCCCTTCTTGGACCTTAGTGAAATGATCCCTTTGTCCCTCCCAGTCCAGTCCACCTGGATGACCAGGGTTAGGAGCATGTGGACATAAAGAGCTCTTGGCTGGTTCTGCTCCAGGGATGAGCTGTGGGGGAGGCAGCTGGTTGGCTGGGGATCAAGAGCCTACCTTACCTGCCAATCCAAGGTCCATGGGGTAGGAAAGCTTCCAGGTCCAGGCCTTGGGCATCTCAGCCTTTAGGCTGAATATCTTGACCCTCCAACACTTTGCTCTCCTTTGTGGGTACACTCATCTCTCACATGGGTGCCTGATTTGCTCTGCCTTCCAGAACATTATTCCTTCCTGCCACTCCAAGAGTCTCTATTACCTTCTCTGGCTTCATTCTTTCACAGAACTTATCACTATGTACAATTTTATTGTTTGTTGTTAGGTTTTTGTTTTTCAGTCTCCCCCTACTAGAATTTAAGCTTCTTAAGGGCCAGACTTTTGTCTAATTTAATTCTTATGCTTATCCTCATAGGACAGATAATATTCCCGATTTAATAGTTAAACGTATTGAGGTCACTCAGTGAGTAGCAGAATAAGGATTCAGGGCCAGGTCTTTCTGACAGTCAAAAGCTCACATTCTGAGCCTCTACCATAAGATAGAGATCAATTAATCTGGCAAGATGGGGATATGGAGGTACATAGGCCTTGAGCCTCATTATCTGTTTCCAACAGCAGTAAGTACCAGGAGGTATTTATGGGTGTCCTAGAAACTTTCTCTGCCACCTTGCGGGAGATAAAGCCAGGTGAGCTTCACTCTTGCCTTCTTGGAGCTCAGAGGCTATTTAGACAGAGAAACGTATGCTAGTGTTCATTGCAAAGCAGATTGTGCTGAGTTACAAAGGGTTACACAGAGCTTTACAAATGCTATCTTAGCCTGCTCAGGCAGTTGTAGCAGAATACAAGAGACTGAATGACTTGAGCAACAGGAATTTATTTCTTGCAGTTCTGGAAGCTGGAAAGTCCAAGATGAAGTACTGACTAATTCAGTTCTGGTGAGAGCCCTCTTCCTGTTTTAAAGATCACTGTCGTCTTACTGCTATCCTCACAGGGTGAAGAGAAAGTTCATCTCTCTTTTGTTTCTTCTTATAAGGGCACTAATCCCATTCATTGAGAGCTCTATTCTTGTGACATCATTATCTCCCAAAGGCCCCACCTCCAAATAACATCACAGCATGGATTAAGGCTTCAACATATGAATCTGGGGAGGACACACATTCAGTCAGCAGTAGGAGCTGATGGTGGTACTCAGAAAAGTCAGGACAGTGGGGTCTGGGTGAGTAGGGTGCCATCAGGGAAGGCACTTTGGACAAAGAGGGCATCAGGAGCAAAGGTCAATGAGGCAGGGTCTGTTTGAGGAACAGTTATGGGCTCCTAATGGCTTGAGTCTAGAGTGCATAGGGAAAGCACAGTGATTGTATGTAAAATGGTTAAGAAGGTAGGTTAGGGGTCAAATCACAGGAAGCCTAGAATAGATTAGGCTTCCTAGAATTTGCATAGCAGATAATAAGAACAACAGAACAGCTAACTGTGTGTGTTGGGTGCTTTACATTTCATAAAGCACTTCCTGTCCATTCTCTGCTCTGTCCTCACAACTGGTAGTATGCAGGCAAGTGAGGTAAGCTTAGGATCAGGAGCCTGCGGCCTGCTCTGCTCCACCCCGGGACAAGTGTATGTAGAGGTCACTTCGTATCTCCAGGTCTCACTCACCTTACTCATTTGACAAGGCCCAATTCTCAGAACTTTAGGAAGGATTCCATAAAACCACACATGTCAAAATTTAACTTTTGGTCCTCAGCTTTTTTCTCTATTAAATTGGGTCATTTCCTGTCCAGCCTAATTCAAGGGGCTATGGCTACGATTTTGTAGGCAAAGGTCAAAAGACATGAATTTTGTTAATGAGGTCAGAGAAGTCAGTGTTTTCTGGGTGGTAGGCTGAGAATCTCAGAAAGGGCTTTAGCGACTCTACATTTCTCTGTTACGGCCATTATTTACCTTATTGGAGACAAGTAGGGGTGGGCACACAAAGCACACCCGCAGAAAACGAAGAGATGCGGCGCAGACGCACTGACGAACCCCAACCCGGCCCACTTAAAGGGCCCATACTCTGTATGCCCCGCCTTTTGTCCCCAAATCACCAATCAGTGAGCGAGTTACTCCGTGACGCTGTCTTCTCGCGACGAAGCCGGCTAGCAGCGGCGTTTCCCGGTGACAGCTCGGTCGCCGTGGCTATGCGCATCCAGGAGGTACTGGGCCAGGCGGCCCGGCAGGCCTCCTCCGGACTGCTCCTGCAGGTACTCTCTGCCTCGCCGACCCCAAGGCGACCCGCAGCTGGCATTCGCGAGTCTGCAGGCAGACTCAGTCTCGGTCGAACCCGCTACAGAAGGATTCGGCAGGGCGTGGAGGCGAAGAGGGAGCTCCTGGGCCGGGAGTTGGGAGCCTGCGTTCAGAGCCCTGGCGGAGAGATTGCAAACAAGCCACTTTCCTTTTGAGGATTGTAGTTCCCCTAGGGCAGTAGGAGAGAGGTCACGTGCCAGGGGTGTTTGTGGTGCTGTAGAATCTGTTATTTTTTAAGGCAAAGGGTTCTTTTTCTTTATGCTCCACCTTTTATCTTCAAACACCTTCCTCAAACTCTCAGTTTCTGCACTGAGTTCAGAAAGACAATATGGCATAGCTAAGAACAAGGACTTTGGCTCAGGCAGGCCTGAATTGAAATCCTGATTCTACCGTGTTCTTGTGCATAAACCAAGACAAGTGGCTTCACCTCCTAAGCCTCAGCTCCTCATTGGAAACTGGGGGTAATAATAGTACCTGGCCGGTAAGGTTACTCTTAGTCTAGATTGAAGTTATGCAGATAATTGCACTTAACACAGTATTTGGCTCTTATTATGTACTTAGTAAATGTTGGCTGTGCCTCCCTTCTGGCTATATGATCTTGGACCAATCATTTCCTCTTCTTGGTCCTAATTTTCATCATCTGTCAGATATGGTACATGCCAGTTGGTCCAAGTAGTATCCAAAGCTTCTTTTAACACTAGGAGCTGGTTACTCTAAATCAAGTGGTTCAGTTTCTCTATGTCTCACTCTGCAGTCATTCAACCCTTTTCACAAAAGTCCTGAGTCCACCTTCCCCTTATTTTTAGAGAGCCAGTGTTTCATATGGAGTTTAGGAGAAGAAACAAGCAGTCTTGGGCTAAAGTTTGGGCCTTGTCTCTTGCTAGATGCCCATCTTTGGGAAGATTGCTTAACTTCTCCAAGCATCAGTTTCCTCATATGAGAACAGTATTGCAACCTCATAGGTCATTAGGGAGATTAGATGAAATGCCTATTATGTGCCTGGTACATTATAAATAATAAATGTTAGCTATTTTCATTATGATCATTAGAATTTTTTAAATGGTTGTAGAGATGAAATGACATTGAGCAACTCACCTTGCTCTGAGTCTTACTTGCTTCATGTGCATTTACCTGTTTGCTTTTAAGGGTCAAATAATTAACATGTGAAAGCTCTTTTTAAACTGTAAATTCCTTTACAAAGTTAAAGGACTTTATTAATAAGAAGACTGTTATTAATAAGAGCCACTGTGTGGAGCACACAGTAGGTATTATGAGCAGCCTCAGAGCTTCATTAGTTCAAACTTTTATTCCAACCAATTGAGAGATTGGGAAAAGCCTGAGACATTAGGTTTCTTAGACAAAGATAAGTTTGACTTTGAAGTTAATATAAACATGAGGTTTTTAAAAAGTATACACAATCTTTAGGGTTTATGAGTATTTTCATTCAATCTTGAATGCTTTCTCAGATTACAATACAGACACTTGAGGTAGCTTTGCAATTACATTGAAATCTGCAAGAATTTGAGAGTTTATTTTGTCTTAACTCCAAGCTGGCCATCATGAAAGTATTACTGTTTTTCATCTATGCATTTTTCAAAAATGTTTTTACTTACACAATGTTGTTTGATTCTTGTTATCAACCCATGAAATAGGCGGCCTCATCTGACAGAGGAGGAAATTGAGACTTATAAACATTAGAGCATGATGGGGCTAACAGTTAAATGATGAGTTGAGATTTTCAGCTCAATGGTTTTTCCCATTAATGGCTCAGTGAATTGTCTTAAAACCTCTAATACTGAATACAGAATTTTGTGTGTATGTATGTACAGGGGTGGGCAAAAGTAGGCTTACAGTTGTAATTCAAATAAGTAATACAATAAGTAATAATACAAGAATAAACTCTGTTTCGCATACTCACAACTATAAACCTACTTTAGCCCACCCCTGTATGTACCTGCATGTTTCTAAGGGGAGCTACAGAGCTTTCACTAGACTCACAAAAAAGGTCACTTTTGACACCGTGAATGTTTAGATTGTGATACCTTGGCTTTGGAGACCTTGCTGCTTTGTGACACTTCAAGGGACCGTGTTAAACTGCACTCTCCCTTTTTGGTCATACCTTTCCCTGGAGGTTTTCAGACTTTAACGGTTCATTGG
This sequence comes from Saccopteryx bilineata, assembly GCF_036850765.1. NCBI lineage: Eukaryota > Metazoa > Chordata > Mammalia > Chiroptera > Emballonuridae > Saccopteryx > Saccopteryx bilineata. The sequence continues at coordinate 57,596,250 of NC_089499.1, read as the reverse complement.
CATACTTTGATTGACTAAGATTGCAGCTGTTCATGGTAACTGAGAGTGCTTGACAGAGGAGTGATTTCTGGTTTCCTCTTGAGTGCAGTTGAATTATACCTGTGGTGCTGCTCGTGCACAGAGGGAGAGCCACTTAGGCTTGCACCTCAGCCAGTGTCCCCATTTAGTAACCCCATTTAATTGCAACCTGTTCTCTGTCTCATGGGAAGAGTTCTTTGCTAAGGGATTTTCTTTAATTGACAGGTGAAAGGCTCAGGATATATTCTTTTCAAATGGCAGTAGCTGGACTCTGTCCCCCCCCCCATATTGTATTACATTATTATCACAGTTGTCATTTAAAAGTTATTTCAGCCTGACCTGTGGTGGCGCAGTGGATAAAGCGTCGACCTGGAAATGCTGAGGTCGCCGGTTCGAAACCCTGGGCTTGCCTGGTCAAGGCACATATGGGAGTTGATGCTTCCAGCTCCTCCCCACCTTCTCTCTCTGTCTCTCTCTCCTCTCTCTCTCCCTTTCTGTCTGTCTCTCTCCTCTCTAAAATGAATTAAAAAAAATCAGTAAAAGTTATTTCAACTCCTCTCTGGAAAGTGGCAAATATTCAGTAAGTAAATACAGCCTTTCCTGTTTTCTAATTTAAAAACTGAAGTTCAGAGATTAGATGTCATTGTCAGAATCCCCAGATATTAGTAAGCAGAAAAGAAAGAGAAATTAGATTAATAGTGAGTCTGCTATACCCTGCAGGCTCCCACTTGCTAAGTGCATGCTATTTCCAAACAGGCTGGAGGGAGGGGGAATGTGAAGCACTAACTAAAATTTTCTTTCTGCCTCCTGGAGTGCCTGACTTTGAACCCAAAGAGATTCCTTGAGTCTGTCAGGGCCACCCTATTCTCATCTGTAAATAAGAGTTTACTGATGGGTTCTTTGAGCACTGCCCAGGCATGTCAAGAGATCCCCAGGAATGAATTATTCTTTTTTTTTTTTAGCGTGTGTGTGTGAGAGAGAGAGGTGGACATACAGGGACAGACAGACAGCAAGGGAGTTGCTCATTGATTGTTCATTGATTTCATTTATCATTGTTCATTGATTGCTTTCTTATATATGCTTTGACCTGGGGGCTCCAGCCAAGCCAGTGATCCCTTGCTCAAATCGGTGACCTGGGACTCAAGCCAGTGATCATAGGGTCATATCTATGATCCCACACTCAAGCCAGTGACCCCAAGATCAAGGTGGTGAGCCCACATTCATGCCTGCGACCTTGGGGTTTCAAACCTGGGTCCTCAGCATCCTAGGCCGATGCTCTATCCACTGCACCACCACTTGGTCAGGTCCAAGGAATGAAATTTTGGAAGAAATGCAAGACAGGTTGAGTATTTTAGAAAGGTCTCCCTGGCTGGGTAGCTCAATTGGTTAGAGCATCGTTTCCATATGCCAAGGTTTGAGGGTTTGATCCCCAGTCAGGGCACATACAAGAAGCAACCAATGAATGCATAAGTAAGTAGAACAACAAATTGATCTCTTTCTCTATCTCCTTCTCCCACTTCTTCTCTTTTCTCTCTCTCAAATCAATTTTTTAAAAATGTTTTAAAAAAGAAAGGGTTTCCATGGCAAAGCTGCTGTATGTTATTACATTAGGAAGAGCAGCCATGTTGTTTTCATTTCAGCAAAGTAAACACTCCCAACATAACTTATTTTTACGTCTTTTTCTTCTTTTTTGTAGGTGTTGTTTCGATTGATCACCTTTGTCTTGAATGCATTTATTCTTCGCTTCCTGTCAAAGGAAATCATTGGCATAGTGAATGTAAGGTAAGAAGGGATGTGCCCTGGTGGTGTCCACAACGGCACATCCCCAGTCAGGTTTTGACTGTGTGTCACCCTCGAATTCTAGAAGCTTGGACATTTATTAAGTCAGAGTGTGTTAGCAGTGGGCTGAGGAGAAGCATGCTGGGGAGGGGGAATGAGCAGGGAGCGTTGCTTTTAAGGAACCCATGGAGTGTTTTCCATTAGTAGCCTCCAATTGCACGTTTCCCTGCCAGCTCTTTCCTGTTCATCTGCTCTTATAACCCAGGAGAGGAGTGGGAGTAATTCATTGCAAACCTTATCTCGGGGATAATTGTACGTTCTTGTCCTGCTGATAGCAAAGGCAGCAGGAATTCTGCAGTTCACGAGGATGTGCTTTGTAATCACAGGGCTGGAGCACCATCTTCCTTCCCTCAGTGAATTTTTTTCTCTCTCAGTGAATTGTGTAATGGAAACAGGCCACTGGGGTAAGAGCTGTGTTCTTGTCATCAGTTCCTTGGAGGCTCTTAGCTGACTTGCTTTGTCTTTTGGACTCAGTTTTTTTTCTTCTACTCTCCTCCTTTCTGTTCAAGAACACCCACTCATCTTCTGTATTCACAAGTGACACAAGGGTATATGAAGTGATTTGAGTGCGCAGAATATCTTAGCTTCTCAGGTGCATCTTCATGACCTAATAAACAAGACATTATGTTCCAGACAGCATTTCACTTCTGATACCTACCAAACATATGCTCTTGGCTCTGGTATTGGAGCTTAGTGAAGATTCTCAAACATTGATGGACAAAGAAATCACTGGGGGAGCTTTGCACAAGGTAGTACTGAGGAGGGGCTCGGGAATCTGCATTTTGACAAGCTTCTCAAGTGATTTTGAAGTAAAGACCATAGTCTGAGAACTACTGTTTTAAAAGCAGGAAGGAGGCCCTGGCTGATTAGCTCAGTTGGTTATTAGCGCCATCCTGAAACAAGGTTGTGGATTTGATCCTTGGTCAGGGCACATGGGAAGCAACCAAAGAATGCATGACTGAGTAGAGCAACACTTGGGTGCTTCCCTGCCCTCTCCCCTCTCTCTATCTCTCTAAAAATCAATAAAAATTAAGCTCTGGATGTGTAGCTCACTTGGTCAGAGTGTTGTCCTGGAGCATGGCAGTTGCCGGTTCGATTCCCTGGTCAGAGCACATACAGAAGCAGCTTGATGTTCCTGTCTCCCTCTCTCTCTCCCCTTGCCTCCAAAAAAAAAAAAAAAAAAGGCAAGAAGGAAAAGATCAAATCCTCTTAGGCAGTGGTCCCCAACCCCTGGACCACGGACCGGTACCAGTCCGTGGGCCATTTGGTACCGGTCCGCAGAGAAAGAATAAATAACTTACATTATTTCCGTTTTATTTATATCTAAGTCTGAACGATGTTTTATTTTTAAAAAATGACCAGATTCCCTCTGTTACATCCGTCTAAGACTCACTCTTGATGCTTGTCTCGGTCACGTGATACATTTATCCATCCCACCCTAAAGGCCAGTCCATAAAAATATTTTCTGACATTAAACCAGTCCGTGGCCCAAAAAAGGTTGGGGACCACTGCTCTTAGGTGCTCAGACTTTAAAGCAGTTTGGGCCTCTCCCCAGCTAGTCTACTCCAGATTGGTAGGTCCCTGCTTTGATAGTCATTGTCTGACCTCCAGCCAGCTTAATATAAGGTTCCGTCTCCTCATTCGCGATGTTGGACAGAAACACTGGGTGCCAGGATGATGCTTGGGCAATCTCAGAAACCTTAGCCCCGGGCCATCCACAGTCTGCTGAGGAAGGGAAACCTCAGCTACTCCTCACTAAGGGGCAGGAAGGTTCGCCAGGATGCTGCCGCCTAAGAAGTATACAGACAAGCCTTGCTGACCTGGGCTGCAGCAGCCTCTGTAATGGTGGCCAGCCTTTTTTGCCTGTCCTGAGATTCTTTTAGCTAGAGCCTCAGCTTCTCTCACAGGGGCCATTAGGTCTCCAGTCTCACAGTGACCAAGTGGTTCCCTTGCTGTATAGGGTCATATCTTGTCCTTTTCCTTACCGTCTGAGCTACACCTCTGCCTATAGCCACAGATCCTGCTGGGTTTGGGGCCACGGTGCCAGTTTCTATCCCAGCCATAACAGCGTAGGTAGACACACACTCAGGTGTTCTTTATTTGGTTCCTAACTCTGTTGTTTGAGTTGACTGGACTAGCGAGGGGTCCTGTAAGAACTCACTGTTTTCCACATCACCACCAATGATTTATGATCAAGACTCTTTCCTCCCTGTTGCTGGTAAAATCTCAGAAATTCTCTCTATAAAAACACTAGAGACCTTATTGATTTCTGCGTTTCCTTTTCAGGCTGACACTGCTTTACTCGACCACCATCTTCCTGGCCAGGGAGGCCTTCCGTAGAGCATGTCTGAGTGGAAGCACCCAGAGAAATTGGAGCCAGACCATCAACCTCCTGTGGCTAACGTGAGTTGTGCTTTGTCAGGAAACAGTTTCAAAGGCAAGTGAAACAAATATTACCAGTTAAAGAATAACAGTTGCCTAAATCTGAATTGTCTCCAGCTTTGGTTTTGCAGTGGGTTTCTGGAGCCTTGGCATGGTTTAAAAAGGGAAGAGCCTCTGTGTGGAAAAAGCAGCCTCACTGTTTTCTCTGGATGGCCAGGAGCCAGGTGGAGGCTCTGGGGGGCTTCTGGGCCAGGTTTCTAGCCCTAGTTCTACCCTTTTTGGAGGTTGTTTCTGCTGTTCTTCATCCCTATCTGGGCCTCACTGGGCCCCACTGGGCCTGTGCCACCTTTTTTATTCCTAATCTTTCTCCCCTGTGGGATTTCCTGAACTTTTAACAACCACTTAGTATTTTATAAAAGCCTTTTAGGAGTTTCATTATATCTTGCTTCAATTTTGTTATGTTGATTTCAGTTCTAAGCCTTTTAGAATAATCTTGAAGACCAAGAACATCAGTTAAAAATTATAATAGCTTTTCTGCATTTAAATCCTTGTAGGGAGGGCTGGTGATTGAGGCTGTTTCCCAGTGCTGCCCTTGTGCAACTCCTTATTTCCTTATGGATATCATAAGGGCTGGTAGGTTTCTCTTTATTAGAGGAATGGCACTAATTACCCAGCCATATTTAAGTGCTCTTGTGGTATACATGGGAAGGGATACTGTGCACTAGACTATTGCTCATTTGGGTGTAAGTACCAGCTATATACTGTCTTTTAGTCATTCTAAGTGGAAACAAGCACACACTTTAGGGGACTTTTGCATTTTTAGTCAGTATAACACAATGGATAGGAGTATAGTCTGGCATTAGATCAGGATTGGGTCCTACTTCTGCCCTTCACTACCTGTTCATGACCTTGGCCAAATTACCCAGTGCCTGTCAGCCTTAGTTTCCTCATCATTTATTTGTTATTTTTTATTTAGTTTCCTCATCATTTAAGTGGAGATAATGACAGGATCATTGTGAGGTGTCAGTGAGATAAAGGGGGTGAATCATATAGTACCTGGCACATAGTAAGTGCCTAAATAAGAATTAGCTATTTTTATGATTATAACTGTATTTATTTTCTGTTCAGTATTACTATTTTAATATATAGTTATTTTTCAATATTTAGCATATTAAAAAACATTCCCCCTCTTCCATTTCTAGAGTCCCTCTGGGTGTGTTTTGGTCCTTGTTCCTGGGCTGGATTTGGTTACAGTTGCTTGAAGTGCCTGACCCTAATGTTATCCCCCACTATGGAACTGGAGTTGTGGTGTTTGGTCTCTCAGCTGTGGTGGAACTTGTGGGAGAGCCCTTCTGGGTCTTGGCACAAGCACATATGTTTGTCAAGCTCAAGGTCAGTATACTTTCTGCTGTGAATAGGAAATGCAAAAGTAGTTTTTTGTTTGTTTGTTTTTAAATGCCTTTATGGGAAAGAATGGGTTTTTTTCAGACTTGTATCTAAAAAGGTATTTGGAGAGAGGTAATGCGATCAGTTTAGTTCATTCACTTGAAATTTGGCAGTGGGCTGAGCTCAAGTTTACCTCTGCTATTAATGAAAAAACAGGTTTGCTAATAGGGAAATTAATAGTTTAGATAACGGTGTAAAAGAACGATAAAGGTCTTTCAGATTTTTCTATTAATTCTATTTTTAGTTGTATACTAATTTTAACTTTCTTCTTCATCTTTTAAAATATATAATTTGATATGTACAAAAGAATGTATAAAACATACATGTAAATCGTAAAGCATGATAATATATTGAAGATCCATGAACTTACCACTCAACCTAAACAGACCTTTATCAAAATTGTGTCCAACCATGTGCCCCACCCCCACTGCCAGGGCAACCAGTATCCCAGATTTTCTATTTGTCATTCTTTTACATCTTTTAAAATAGTTTTTTTTTTTATTTTAATTTTTTTCTTTAAGAGAGAGAGAGAGAGAGAGAGAGAGAGGAGAGGGTGAGGAGCTGGAAGCATCAACTCCCATATGTGCCTTGACCAGGCAAGCCCAGGGTTTCAAACCGGCGACCTCAGCATTTCCAGGTCGACGCTTTATCCACTGTGCCACCACAGGCCAGGCTAAAATAGTTTTTAATAATGTTTTTGCATAGTTTATAATGGTGTTTGTAAAGTGCACTTCTTACCACATGTTGCAGATGTTTGCTGAGAGCCTGTCGGTAATCCTCAAGAGCATGCTGACAGCTTGTCTCGTGCTGTGGCTGCCTCACTGGGGACTGCACATTTTCTCTCTAGCCCAGGTAATACTTATAGCTTTTAACTTTTGTGTAATCTATTTTCCATCTGGTTTTTCCTTCTTGTTCCCATTCCTACATGGTTTAGCTGTGAAGTATCCAGGCATGTGAGGAAGGCAGGAAGCTCTAAAAAGATGGTCTTGTCACTGCCTCTCCTCTGGCTGTCATGTTTATCCTGCTCCACAAACTGACACCACTGGGGTCCCCAGGAACCTGGTGAAGGCCACACACTGGGCCTCACTGTCAGTCATCAAAATTCCTGTAGACATTCTGTGGGCAAGCCCATATCAAACTGATCTTTGACTGTCTGACTGTCTGACTGTCTTATGGAGGAGGAAAAAAGTAATAAGGGAATAGGGTGGGAATCAAATTGCATGTCTATTCTTTTCCCTGGATTGCAGTCAGTTGTTTTCAGAATAGAAGGAAGCTCTACCACACCTATTTAACCTGAGATAAAAATATCTTACATAATTCAGAGGGCATGAATCAAGTCTTCGTAGATATATTTTTAGTTTTAGTAGTTTGGGCTTCATTTTCATCTTATTTTCTAGTTCATATTTCTAGTTCTAATAAAAATATAGAGTACAAGTGTTAATTTAAAAAATGGAGCCTAAGATCAGATAGTTACCAGAACATCTTATAGTTTAAAGCAGTTTGTAATTTTTTTCTTAATGTATAGGAAGGTAAGTTAAAATTTTTAGTAATGATTTATGTGAAAACCTTTTCCATGTCCTAGGCAAAAACTACAAATATTTTTATGAAACACAGAAGAGATATTGAATAGTTTAAAATGAATAGAATAAGAATGAGAATTGCCTCCTGAAAGCTAGTATATTTGCAAACAACTGCATATTTCAGACAAGTTATTTGTGATTATTTTTGCCACATTTTATTAGCTATAGTTCTCAGCATTCATCATACTTTTGGGGGGGGGTATTTTTCTGAAGCTGGAAACAGGGAGAGACAGTCAGACAGACTCCCGCATGCGCCCGACCAGGATCCACCCGGCACGCCCACCAGGGGGCGACACTTTGCCCACCAGGGGGCGATGCTCTGCCCCTCCGGGGCGTCGCTCTGTTGCGACCAGAGCCACTCTAGCGCCTGGGGCAGAGGCCAAGGAGCCATCCCCAGCGCCCGGGCCATCTTTGCTCCAATGGAGCCTCGCTGCGGGAGGGGAAGAGAGAGACAGAGAGGAAGGAGAGGGGGAGGGGTGGAGAAGCAGATGGGCGCTTCTGTGTGCCCTGGCCGGGAATCGAACCCGGGACTTCTGCACGCCAGGTCGACACTCTACCACTGAGCCAACCGGCCAGGACCTCATCATACTTTTTGATGCACTCTCCCTAATAGGACAGGAGGGCCACGCAGACACCTAGCTATTGGTTAACTCTTTTTGGGAAAGGTACTTTCATTATGATTCCCTTGCTCCCTCCCCTCTCCTTTCTTCCCCTCCCCTCCCCTTCCCTCCCCTCCCCTCCCCTCTGTTCCCTTCCTTCCTTTCTTCCTTCCTTCCTCTCTTTCTTTCTTTCTTTCTTTTTGAGAACATGAGAGAGAAAGAGATAGAGGAAGGGAGAGATATGAGAAACATCAATTTGTAGTTGTGGCACTTTAGTTGTTCACTGATTGCTTCTCATACATGCCTTGGCCAGGGGGCTCCAGCTGAGCCAATGACATTTGGGCTCATGCCAGCAGTCATGGGATCATGTCGATGACCCCATGCTCAAGCTTGTGAGCCTGTGCTCAAGCTGGTGACCTCAGGGTTTCAAACCTGGGACCTCAGCATCCCAGGCTGATACCTTATTCACTGTGCCATCACCGGGCTTTCTTTCTTTTTAAAATTTTATTTATTGATTGTGGCAAGAGAAGAAGGGGGAGAGAGAGAGACAGAAACATCAATCTGTTCCTGTATGTGCTCTGACCAGGAATTGAACCAGCACCCTCTATACTTCAGGATAATGATCTAACAAACTGAGCTATCCTGCCAGGGCTCATTATGATTTTCTATTATTTATTTATTCATTTATTTTTTACAGAGAATAGAGAGAGAGAGTCAGAGAAAGGGATAGATAGGGACAGACAGACAGGAACAGAGAGAGATAAGAAGCATCAATCATTAGTTTTTCGTTGCGACACCTTGTTCATTGATTGCTTTCTCATATGTGCCCTGACCGTGGGGCTACAGCAGACAGAGTAACCCCTTGCTCAATCCTGCGACCTTGGGTCCAAGCTGGTGAGCTTTGCTCAAACCAGATGAGACTGCGCTCAAGCTGGCGACCTCGAGATCTTGAACCTGGGTCCTCCGCATCCCAGTGTGACGCTCTATCTACTGCGCCACCCCCTGGTCAGGCGATGATTTTCTGATGATCATAACTCCCACCCAGGATATGTCTTACATAGGTCATAAGTCAGCAAGGCCTCAGCAAGGCCAGTTCTGAGTTTATTTGCTTGCTTATCCTAAGACTTCTGAGAGCTCTTCTCTGGCACATTCTCTGTCAATTTATGTGTCAGAGGCCTAAGAGCCAGCAGCACCTCATATCAGAAGACAAGCCACAGCCAGTACCCTGGGATTCCATTTGTTCAACCCACCTCCAAGTTCTTTCTCATATAGCCACTCACCCCATGGCATCAGATTTCAAAAGGATCACTCTGGAGTGTATAAAAAATTCTTATAGCTCAACAACAAAAGTGAATAATGGACTTGAATAGACATTTCTCCAAAGAAGATGGACAAATAAATAGCCAGTAAGCTCATGAGAAGATGCTCAATATCATTAGTCATTAGGCAAATGTAAATCAAAACCACAATGAGATACTACTTCACACCCATCAGGATGGCTATTATAAAAAAAATACAGAAAATATCAAGTGTTGGTGAGGATATAAAGAAATTGGAGCCCTTGTATGTTGCTGGCGGTAATGTAAAATGGTGCAGCCACTATGGAAAACAGTTTGGCAGTTCCTCAGAAAGTTAAATGTAGAACTGCCAAATGACCCAGCAATTCCACTCCTAGGTATATACCCAAAAAATGAAAAACAGGTGTGCAAACAACTTGTACATGGATGTACACTATTGTACATATCTACACTATTGTACATATCTACACTATTCACAATTTCAGGTGGAAGTACTCGGAATGCCCACCTGATGAACGGACAAACAAAATGTAGTGTTTACATTTCTATTCATACAATAGAATATTTTTCAACCATAAAAATGGAATACTGATACATGCTACAACATGAAGAACCTTGAAAACTTTATACTAAGTGAAAGAAGCCAGACACAAAAGGCCACCTATCTTATAATTCCATTAATATGAAATATCCAGAATAGGCAAGTCCAGAGAGACAGAGGCAGATCAGTCATTGTCATAGCATACGAGAAATGGAGAGTGACTGCCTAATGGGTACAGAATTTCCTTTTGGAGTGATGGAAATATTCTGGAATAGCATAGTGATGGTGGTTGTACAACACTGAATGTACTAAAAGCTACTGAACTGTATGCTTTAAAATGGTTGAAACAGTCAATGTTATGTTACATCAATTTTCCTCTAGAAATAAAGAGGAGGGGCCCTGGTGGCTCAATGAATAGAGCATTAGCCCAGTGAATGAATGTCCCAGGTTCAATTTCCAGTCAGGGCACACAAGAGAAGCAACCATCTGCTTTTCTTCCCCTCCCTCTCCCCCTTCTTTCCCTCTTCCCCTCTCACAGCCAGTGGCTCAGTTGGTTTGCGTGTTGGCCCTGGGTGCTGAGAATAGCTCAGTTGATTTGAGCATCAGCCCCAGATGGGGTTGCTGAGAGGATCCCAGTTGGGGTACATGCAGGAGTCTCTATTTCCCCTCATTTCACCAAAAAAAAAAAAAAAAAAGAAAGAAAAGATGTATGCTAGCTGAACCTATTGTAATTATTTCACAATATGTGTAAATCAAACCATCATGCTGTGAGACTTAAACTTATACTGTGGTGGATGTCAATTATTTCTCAATAAAATTAAAAAAGAAAAAGAAGAATAGTGGATGGTAGGCTCTGTTCTCAGGCATGGATGGAACAGGTGTGGATAGCAGAGGAGCATAAACCTGCTAAACCAAGACTCCTCTTGTCCTTGCTCTGTGCCTTTCCTACAGGTGTTTCCAGATTAAAAGGGAGCCTGGAGGTCCTATTCCTTCTTGAGCTGTTTTCATGGGGGAAGAGTGTAGAAGGGAACTTGTAGAAGGGGGCTCTTAGAACATTCCTTCCCAGCCTGCAAATAAATCCCCAGGCTGCTGCTCCTGGCCAAAAGCCATCCTTTGTCCCAAATGGGTGGAAGGAAAGTGGGCTCGCTTGTCATTCCACCTTTCCCTTTTCATCTAGTAGTAGTTCTTGCCTTGCCCACACACTGGGTACAGAGGAGAGAGCCAGCAGCTCAATTCTGCTTTGTAATCATAAAGTCAGTTTCCAGAGTTTATGGGAAATCCCATTCCTAGATGATGACAGGTCTCTGGCTATCAGCCCAGCCAGGACCCTGGAATCCTCATAATGTGCTGTTTAGTCGGGAGAGCCGTGGGTTTTTGTTTGTTTGTTTTGCCCGTCCTTTGAGAACATCTCTGACATCGGTGGATATCTGTCATGGAAATTATGTTCTGCTCACCAAGAACATAACACCCCCAGTCAGGTGAGGTGCTTGGAACACTTTCCCTGGAGATGCAGCAGTGAAGCTCAGTCTCAGGGAACAGCCCAGACAGTGAGCCATGGCTCAGTAGAAGGTGCAGTTAATTAAGGCCATTCTATTTCTTGTTTGGCCTTTAAAGATAAATTAATAGGCATATCTTAATTATACCTATATTGAAACTGATTTAAACCCATTATTTTCTTTATTTTTTTCCAGCTTTTATTTACTGCAGTTTTGATGCTCTGCTATGTTATTTATTTCAAAAAGTTACTAGGTTTCCCGAAATCAAACAAGCAACAAACTCTTCCTGTCTCCAGAATGACAGATCTGTTACCCAGCATTCCGAGAAGTAGAGTAAGTAATGTATTTTTGTCTCTTATCATTGTAATCACAGTTGCTGGTTATCCTTGAGGGAAAGAAACTACAACTTGATTGTTTATTATTATAATAGTCAAGATAATTTAATAGCTCATATTTATTGAGTGCTTGCTATGAGCTCAGCTAGGGTTTCTAAATCTTGGCATTATTGACATTTTGAGCTGGATAATTCTTTGTTGTAAGAGTTGTCCTGAATATTGTGGGATGTTTAAAAGAACTCTAAATTTTCACCCACTTGATGCCAGTAGCTACCACCCCCCAGTTATAACAACTACAGTGGCTCCAGACATGCCAAATATCCCCTGGGGGACAAAATTGCATTGAGAGCCAATGTGCTAGACCTTAGGCCAAGTCCTCTACATTCCATTATTTACAATAACTTTGTGAGGCTAACACTATTGTTTATATTTTATGGTTAGAAACTGAGGCTTTAGTGACTAAATACCTGCCCAAGGTGAGAGTCAGAGTGAGGACAGACGCCTAGAGTGGCTTGAAGCCAGCAGAGCGCAGGCTGTAACCGCTGTTTCACTCTCTGTCCTGCTATCTCGGTTTTACCAGGATTGACCTCTGGCACCGCCATTCCAGAGTGCTGATAAAACAAGGCTGACCTCTGCATGGTTCCTTCGTCTGTAGTGTCAGGCCTGTTTCTCAAGTGATCCGCTTTCCCACGTCGGCCTCTGAGGATTCTAGATGCTAATGAGTGAGGCATAATGTTTTCATAGTCTCTTAGCGCATTGACTTTTGTTTCCTGACTCTTGTGGGATTAGGACTGCTGTCCGAGGCCCCGAGTTGCACATGTGGTGTACTGCACTGCCTCTGCTCAGTGCACTGCTCCGTTCCGGGCCGACCACTTTCCCTTTGCCCTGCCTGTTTCCTGGCTGGGTGTGGTGCATTTATCTGACTGGACTTCTCTTTATCCCTCTTTTGTGATAACTTTAAAAAGAGGTAAAATATTTGGGATTTTAGTCTCAGAATTTATGGAATCTTGCTCTACAGTTTTTCAAGAAAAACCTGATTTATGTTACAAAGCCAGATATGTTCTGATTTGTTAGATAAGGGTTCTCTATTCTGATCAACTAGACCTAATCTTTAACTGAAATCAACATGACCATTTTGGCATACCACGGTGCCTCATCTGCAGGCTTAGAATGGAGGCTTAGGACTTGAGATCACTTCTCTTGTATGGAGCTTCTGCCTTCCAGCAGACCTGAGCATGCAGGAGAGTCCCCTCCCCTGAGTGCTCCCCAGGGCTCACTGGTACCAAGCCTGTCCAGCTCTACACACTGGGCCAGTCCCTGCACCCTAGCAGTATTTTGGAAAGAAGCATTAGGACCATTAATATAGGCAAGAGAAGGAGGGTAATGAAAGAAGTCTATCAAGTGTGTATTTAATCCTGTGATGGGCTCAGAACTCCGAGTTTCATTTCCTTATCTGTTAAATGGGAATAATAAGAGTTCCTCCCTCCTAACATGCTTATGAGAGCCGATGGGGTGGGGTACGTAAGGTGCTTATCACTGGCCTGGCCCAACTGGGTGTCCATAGTGACAGCTGATACTATCACACCATCACACTGCTGCTGTGAGAGCAGAAGTAGCTTCACCAAAATGTCCTAGCAAGGCAAACAATTAGTGTGACAGCTCAGCAGTCTAACCTAGCAGTCTGTCCTAAGTACCCATGCTCATAGTGCTGGGACAGAAGCCTTGACCCTGAGAAGGCTGTGTGCACTGTATACACAGTGATACCGTTCCTGCTGAGGGACAGAGCACAGTCCCCTGCTGGCTGCTGGCTGGAGTATAGACATGGAGGAAGGTGATTGAGAAGGCTGTGTGCACTGTATACACAGTGATACCGTTCCTGCTGAGGGACAGAGCACAGTCCCCTGCTGGCTGCTGGCTGCTGGCTGGAGTATAGACATGGAGGAAGATGATTGAGAAGGCTGTGTGCACTGTATACACAGTGATACCGTTCCTGCTGAGGGACAGAGCACAGTCCCCTGCTGGCTGCTGGCTGGAATATAGACATGGAGGAAGGCGATTGCTGGGCCTCAGAGGCTCCCTGTGCATTTTGGAGGCAGTACGTGTAGATGTGAAGGATTCTCTCCAGACATCAGGGTCCTCATGTTTTAGGTGAGATTGTTGGTCTACATGAACTTTGGGGGCCCTCTGAAGACTCAAGGAGTTTTGTGAAAATATTTGAACTTTGGCACAGAGCCGTTTATAATAACTACCATTGACTATATGCTTCTCTTTGCCTGGCTGTGTGCTAAGTACTTTACATGCACTTTTGTCTTTAGCCCTCTTAGTACCCTAGAGGGCAAATTCTGTTGTTTCCATTTTATAGATGAGAAAGCAGCATCAGAGGAGTTAATTGACTAACCTGAAATCACACAGCTGGTTTTGGACATACTTCTGTCTAACTTCTGCCTGTGGACTAACCTTAGTCTGTCTATGTGTTTAATCTCTGTGCTATATAGTCTTCCCCCCAAAATTTGGCTTATTGCCTCAAGTGATTTATTTACATAAAGATTGGGAAGTTCCTGGTAAAACAATTTATTGTTCAAGTTTGTTTCTTAAAAAAGAGAAAAGAAATGAGACGCGGTTTTTGGGTTTTTTTTAAGTGAGAGGAAGGGAAATAGTGAGACAGACTCCCGCATGTGCCCCCACCGGGATCCACCTGGCAACTCCTGTCTTGAGATGATGTTCAAATCAACAGAACTATTTTTAGTGCCTAAGGCCAACTCTCTGACCAACTGAGCTATCCTCAGCACCTGGGACTGACACTTGAACCAGTCAAGCAACTGGCTGCGAGAGGTGAAGAAAGAAAGGGGGGGAGGGAAGGGAAGAGAGGCAGATGGTTGCTTCTCTTATGTGTCCTGACCAGAAATCAAACCTGGGATGTCTATATGTGGGGCTGACGGTCTATCCACTGAGCCAGATATCCAGGGCCAAGATGTGTTTTGAATGCAGTGGACGACTTTACCACTGGCAACATGCCTAACCTGATTCTGGAGCAGCTTTCTGAGCTGGGTCTTCATACAAAGCTGGTCAATTATATTCAAACTCAATTTGACCAAATTGAGAGATTTATTTCCTATTCTTATAGAATTCAATCTTCTTTAACCCTTTGAGTAGTGAGTTTTTTTCATGCTCGCTGACCCCTGAAAGTGAGTTTTTTTTTCAAAAATTGAAATTAGTTACAATTACGGTTTTATTAACTTAAAATCATGTTTGTTTGATAGCCAATTTATGAAAACAAGAAGAATGTACATTTGCTTTTTTTAAATGTTGCCAGGCCCTGGCCGGTTGGCTCAGCGGTAGAGCGTCGGCCTAGCGTGTGGAGGACCCGGGTTCGATTCCCGGCCAGGGCACACAGGAGAAGCGCCCATTTGCTTCTCCACCCCTCTGCCGCGCCTTCCTCTCTGTCTCTCTCTTCCCCTCCCGCAGCCAAGGCTCCATTGGAGCAAAGATGGCCCGGGCGCTGGGGATGGCTCTGTGGCCTCTGCCCCAGGCACTAGAGTGGCTCTCGTCGCAACATGGCGACGCCCAGGATGGGCAGAGCATCGCCCCTGGTGGGCGTGCTGGGTGGATCCCGGTCGGGCGCATGCAGGAGTCTGTCTGACTGTCTCTCCCTGTTTCTAGCTTCAGAAAAATGCAAAAAAATAAAAAATAAAAAAAATAAATGTTGCCATTGTACATGTACAGTCGTACTCTGAATGGTCAGGAGGCACGAGGATGTACATGAATGTTCGTATTAAAAGGGTTAAAGATACTTATTTAGTCTTAAATTAATGATCCCACAAATAATGACTTCCCTTTATATCTCTTATTCTTGACACTTCTGAGTGATTTAGTATGAGATATCTGCTAATATTTGAATCAAACTAAGGAATTTAACACACCAAGCATGTATTAAGCAGGATTCTGTGTTAACCACTGTACAAGGTGGTTAACCAGGCAAGTTCTGCCCTCTGAACTTGCACTGTGGTGGGGAGTTAAGAAGTGTACTCAGCTAAAACAGAGCAAAACAGTGTGTGTGTTTGCCTGCTGTTTACAAAATAGAAACAAAAAACTGATGAATTCCATCTGGGAGCATCAAGTAAGGCTTCATGGAGAAAGCTGCTTTTGACATATGGTGGGCAGAGGTGAGTGTGTGTGTGTGTGTGTTAGAAATGTGCATTTGTGGCTGCAGGAAGGAAGAACATTTGCTCAGAGCCTATTATGTGCCATCACTGTGTTGGAATTTGGATTGACTGGGGTACTTAGGTTGGCTGAACAGTTAGGGAAAGGAGAGGAAGCAAATGGTGGCCTGCTGGGCTGGGACCAGGTAGTGGTGGCCACAGTGCCATGGAGCCTAATGAAAGATTTTGAACAGTGTCATGATCTAATTGCCTGTATTGAGGAGCTTACCCTCTGATACAGGTTTATTATCTTGTTTTCTCTCATTCAGTCAGCTCCAACAGATAGGACCTCTTATCCCATTTTGCAGATGAGAAAACTGAGCCTTAGCAAAGTTAAGTATCTTGCTCATGACCTTTTCACTAGGAAGTTGGAAGGCTGCAGTTTGAGCGCCATTCTCTGAGCTGGGCTTGAAGTTCAAACCTCACTATGGTAAGAATGGGCTAGAGCAGCGCTTCTCAACCTGTGGGTCGTGACCCCGGCGGGGGTCGAACGACCAAAACACAGGGGTCGCCTAAAGCCTTATTATACAATACATTTTATAAGCCTTACTTAGGCGACCCCTGTGTTTTGGTCGTTCGACCCCCGCTGGGGTCGCGACCCACAGGTTGAGAACCGCTGGGCTAGAGGAAAGGTTGACGTGAAAAGCCCACAAGGAGGCGGTGGCAGTCATCCAGATGAGAAGTGCTAAGAACAGTGGGCAGATGGAAATGGGGCACGGACAAGCTAGGGCAGAGTCCATAGCCCTGGAGCAAGAGGGAGATGAAGGAGAGCTGTGTGGGGCTTGAAGGCTATGGAAGGCATGGGACAGGAGGGTGGCCACAGACTCCCCAGTGGAATGACTTGATGATTCCAGAGAAGGTCACAGCCTGTAGACCAGCTCAGCGGTACCAACCTGACTCTTGTGAAATAGGCCTTTTAACTGTCCCAAGTAACAAGTCCATTCTGAACAGAATGGTAAAAGCCCGAAGAATGCACTTCTTTTATATCACTTAGCAGATGCCTTTGAGAAGAAACCCAAACTCTGGACTTCCTGCCTCTATGTCCTTAATGAGCATTTTGGGCAAAGGAAGTAATGTGGTAATTCCTTTTGAACCACGGGTCCATTTAAATTGAAGGCACTAGGAGAAAAGAATGCTCAAGTGTGAGGTATTATATCAGAGACACTGGCATGATTTCACCCTCCTAAAGAGCTTTTTTTTTTTTTTTTTTTTTTTGCTATTTCTGAAGCTGGAAACAGGGAGAGACAGTCAGACAGACTCCCGCATGCGCCCGACCGGGATCCACCCGGCACGCCCACCAGGGGCGACGCTCTGCCCACCAGGGGGCGATGCTCTGCCCATCCTGGGCGTCGCCATGTTGCGACCAGAGCCACTCCAGCGCCTGAGGCAGAGGCCACAGAGCCATCCCCAGCGCCCGGGCCATCTCTGCTCCAATGGAGCCTTGGCTGCGGGAGGGGAAGAGAGAGACAGAGAGGAAGGCGCGGTGGAGGGGTGGAGAAGCAAATGGGCTCTTCTCCTGTGTGCCCTGGCCGGGAATCGAACCCGGGTCCTCCTCACGCTAGGCCGACACTCTACCGCTGAGCCAACCGGCCAGGGCCCTAAAGAGCTTTTTAAGGAGAGCTCAGTCATCTTTCCAAACCCATTCACAACCTACAGGCAAGTAGGCTTCAGAAGAGCCTGTGGACCAGCTGTAACTTTGTTTCCTTCAAAGAGCAAGGTGGTGCTGTGCAGAGCCCCCCAGAGGATCACCTGGCATGGGGAATGTAAGAGAGAGAAGGTGCTATGCCCATGGCTTCTGACTGTGGGCAGGACCAGATCCCCAAACATGACACGGTCCACAGTGCCCCCTTGTGGTGGAAGGGAGCCTGCTGCTCTTTGTTCTGGGTAAAGGAGATGCCCTGTTTCCTCATTTGGGAAGATTTACTCCTGGACTAGAGCTACCTCTGGCATCTGCTCCAGGTTCAGATGCCCCGAAGGAAGCATAGTTTGGGAGGATTCCTTCATGATAGAGGAGGATACCTCAGAGAGAACTGATGGAGGTAGAAAAGAGAAGTCATGTTCAGCTAGCTGTCCCAATCTTCCTTTTTGTGCTCAGCTCTCTGGCTTTGAGGCTGCCTATCTCTTAAAAGGTTGACCTCTGCTCTTCCTAAGGACCCCTGGGAGTTTTGGAAGAGCCATGCCAGAAGTTTTGTTTTTGTTTCTTTCCCTTCCTCTGTCATACCAATTCTGAGTGGTTTAACTAACATGAAAAGCTTAACTTTCTTTTGAAAACATACAAGCAAAGTTTATATACTTTATGTAAAGGGATCCTGGATGGCTAAATATAGCATAAGATGTGGAGTAAAATGGAGCAGAATTTGTTCTGCAGTTTGGCATGCTTCAGACATTTTTTAAGGAAATAACTGACTGCAAGCTGTATGTGTGAGATGTGGTCAGCTTACTGCCTAGGTAGCAGCAAGAGGACAGCACAATTCATCAGGGGTCATAGTGAATGAATCCTGGGCAGGCCCCTTATAGGGGGTTGTCCTATCTAGACATTCTGTCTTCACGTTTTGTTTGCTTGTTTGTTTGTTTTTAGCAGTGGGAGAGAGAAACAGGAAGGGAGAGAGATGAGAAGCATCAGAGCGGTGTTGCATCACTCTAGTTGCTTATTGATTGCTTCTCATACATATGTGCCTTGGTTGGGGGGCTCCAGCCGAGCCAGTGACCTCTTGTGCAAGCCAGCAACTTGGGGTTCAAACCAGCAACCATGGGTCATGTCTGTGATCCGTAAGCCCGTGCTCAAGATGGCAACCTCGGGGTTTCACACCTGGAACCTCAGCGTCCCAGGTCAACAGTCTACCCATTGTGCAACCACTAGTCAGGCTTTATCTTCA